>NC_053025.1:102664756-102971450 GCF_003073215.2 Triticum urartu | reverse complement strand
TGTCAAGTGGCCATGGATGCTTAATATGTCCTTAGCTCACATATGAGTAAATATTCTCGGACCAAAAACTGAGCTCGTGATCAAATTTGAATTTCACGAGTTACGCTTATGTGTGTCTTAACTCTCTCGGTGACATAGTTTTTTTTTATAAGTCTATACCATATGGGCCTAAAATCAGTTTTGGAGTCAACCTATTGTCGTGATGTGCTAATTAAATTTTGCTATTTGCTGCGATCAAGTCAACTCAACCAGATTAGGAGAATCTCATAGTACTCCAGTAACCAAGGGATAATGATCTCACTTTTTTTATGCAGAAAACTTTCCATCTATATATTTCCAATCATATCAATATAACAAACACCAGGAAAAAAAAATACAACCATATCCGTAGACCCATCTAGCGACGACTACAAGAACTAAAACGAGCCAAAAACGCGTCACATTCATCGCCCCTCACTCGCCAGAGCAGGACAAAAGTTATTGTAGTAGATAGTTGAAAAGTTGCCGTGCTAATGCCTCATAGGACCAGCGCACCAACACAGCAAGATCGTTTGGAGAAGTGGTGGTCAGTTTCCAGGAAACGCATCGTTAAGCCTCACCGTAAGGGATATGACGCGCTTGTCATCTTGATATGCTGAAATCTTTGGAAGCAAAGAAAAGGCAGAGTGTTCTCACACTCCAACAATGCCAATAAGTGGGGAGCCGCGGACATTATTGCTCGAGAATTAAGACTATGGATAGCGGCTCGGAGGAGAGGGGTTCAACAGCTTGCCGAGTAATTGCTTAGTGTGTGGAGTGGAGTGGAGTTTGGGTTTGCTCCCGCGGTGGGATTAGCCACCCGTTGTAATTCTTGTAATTAACCCTCTGCCTTCTATAAAACTAAGGTACGCAATTTGCATACTCTCGAAAAAAGGACCAGCGCACCAGAACAGTAACCGCCACCGATGAAGAGTAGTGTACATCAAAAGAATTAACCTGAAAACACACGAACACATACGAACCACGACCAGATCCTTGTAAACCCACCAAAGGTTGATCCGCCGGAGACACACCTTCGCATGTCCATCGACGATACTAGATGCACCACCGAAACAAGTGCTAAGTGGGGAAAACCTTATTCCATCTTTAGAAAGCAAGTGTCGTCTCGCCTTTCTGAACATGACACAAATCCTAACAAAACTCGAAGAAGTGTGTAAAAACGGAGCCATCCCACCGGCAAGGATTGGGATCCATGGCACCCCATAGCCCTAAGGCCACCGAAAACGAGGCAGGGCGGTGCTGATCTCGACTGCAATAAACAACTTGATAATAAACAACCTTATTCCTTGATCAATAGAATCCGTTTCCAGTAAAAAAAACTAATAATAAATCTGTGCTCATCACAACAGTTCGGATATTTATCCAAGGACGATTGCTTTGGTGTTGACCATTTCCGCGCAGAGGATATCGATGGACCAACAGATTCTATTCCATCACAGAATGCACACAATATTTATGTTAATAAAGATATTTTAGGCAGGAAAGATACATAATATTGCCCACGATCAGGCAGAATAGCATCCTTTCTTTTTCTATTGCGTACGTCATACTTCAAACGACGTTCTCCTAACTTCATTTCAAACCCTATAACCTATCAATCAATTGAAATAAAACCTATATAGTATGAAGAATTGTTTTACGTGTGATGCATATAGTACCAAGTATACTCTGCGTGATGACATACGAGGGAGCAATATCGTAAATTACGGTCTGATTTACTCTTATCTTCTCATATGTGAAAAGAGGATAGAAAAGGGAGCATGTTAAAAATTTGCCAATTTCATAACATTTCACTAAACGTTGAAAGAAAATTAAATCGTGCGCGTGGCTACCCGGGCGTCACTGCCGACGCGGGCGGATGAAGCCATGAAGGCGATGGATGGACGGTTGTCGAGCGGGAATTTATCTCGGTAGAAAGAATGGTAGTGGCAAGTGTACGTTAGTGGTCATGAACTCGTGACACAGGGCGCTTGCATCGGGAAGGCGAACGTCATTCATGACATGGCTCCGAAGGAAATCACTTGGTGTACAACCTACATGCACGTTCCACCCCCAACTTGTCATAGTAGCTAGCCAGCGGTTATGTTTCTTCAGTAGATGATCAAAATTTAGTGATTAGCTGAATAGAGTGAGAGCGTGATGCCGAAAGTGCTGTTCTGCTAAAGAATAGAAAAATATCAAATAATTTTAAACTTTTAAAAAATCACAAACACTGTTATGCCTAGCAACATGCAAAGTTTTGTAATGAAAAACCATTCGTGGAGGTCTGGAAAAAAATTAATCTTCCAAAATGCTTTAAAAAGCTGCTCTTTTGGAGCATCATTTTTTCACCCAGACCTCCATGGGTATTTTTTCACCATGAATCTTTGCATGTTGGTAAAACATTTGATAATGTTTATGGTGGTGAGAACTCTGACATGAGTTTGCAAGGATGAAGCATCCGTGACAACTTTACCCATGACGCGAACGTCAATGCGATGCGGTGTACGGTCGCCACAGCTCCAACTGGCGCCGCTAGCCACAACAAGCTTCGGCTGATGCCAATCGTTTGAGGAAATGCCTCCTAACCCACCCAACTTAGGTTATTATTTTTTGGGCTTGCTAAAACTCAGTCAACTGAGATTTAAGCAAGTATCTGTCGACTACATAGCCGTTAGATTTTTGCATGGAGATTCATGCTGGAGTGAGCACCCTCCAATGGACCTCGTAGCATTTTGTCACACTATTTTCGACATATCTTCCATTGGTTGCTAGGCGTAGCATGTTGTCTCACCGGACACAACATCTCCCCTACTCGATTGTAGCACGTTGTCCCACCGGTCGCAACAAGCGCCATTCATGGTTGCAACATTTAGTCACAATGGTTGTAACGTCTATTGTCGTTACTCGCAACACTGCTTGCAACATTTTTCTTTGCCAATTGCAGCATCTAGCCCTGCTGCTCATTACACAACAACTACAGTAAGGTCACTCAGTCGACTGAGTTCTAAACACATCCACCTCATATTCATATGTGAAAGAACATCTAGCCTTTAAGACATTATGTTCAGTATGTTTTGAGTGTTAGCGTCAGCCATTGGAGGAGAGAGCGCTAGTCTTCTGAGAATTTTTTCCCCCGCGATTCAACATTGAAGATGCCCTTAGTCACAACAGTTGTAGTGTCTGTTGTCGTTGCTTGCAGCACTGCTTGCAACATTTTTTGTCACCAATTGTAGCATCTAGCCATGCCGCTTGTAACACCACAACTACACCGGCGTCACTCGACTGAGACTAGTCGATTGAGTTCTAAACACACCCAATTTTTTTTTACCTCACGTGCATATGTGAAAGAAAATCTGGCCCTAAGACATGTATATCTAGTTGGAGTATAAATCAATCTGCTGAAAAAGATCTGGTGCGCGGTGTGCACCCAGCGATTCCAAAGCTTCCATCGCATCACTGGCAGCTCTGCCGGTGCAACGGGACAAAACGAACGGGACAACACTGATGATCCAATTAACGCACGTAGCTGTTGCCTCCATAAACGCACAAAGGCAACCGGTAGCGCGTGGGGATCCAGCCGTCCCGGTGCGTTGCATCTGCCGTGCGTCCCATACCACCAGCGGCGAGGCGGGGGATGGAAACGCCTTTCTGCCTGGCCAACCAAACCCAAAGCTTTATCCTATACAATACAAACCACGTTGTGGGCATCACTGCCACGGTGCCGCTATTCCGAAATTTGAAGCTGAAAAATGGGATTCTCCCTGACTAATCCATAATGTTGTATTCTTTTCTCCGTCTCAAAATAAGTGTTCGTTGATTTGTCATTGTAATCTTCTTCTATCTGCTTCACTTCATAAGCCGGCCACGTGGTCTACTTAGCTTGGGAGGTTACCTCCAGGCTACGTACACCTGACACGATACTAATAAATACTAGATTAAAATATCATGCCCGGGTTTGGTTTTGTTTTATCCTGTGAACCCGTCGGCCACATCCAAGCAGTGGATCCGGCCAAGCTCGGCCAAACGTTTCCCACGACTACAAAACAAATAAAGCCTGTTTCTATAGACAAGTGGCGATGGTGGTACTGGCTCTTCCCTGGTGGCTCAACGTGCCATAATCTAAACGCTGATGTGTGTGCTTTACCTTTTTCTTTTTTTCCATGCACGCGGATGCGGATAGGCATGCTGATCCATGCTTAGTCAACTCCAACCCGCGACCCCAAACGGACATCCGATTCGTTTGCTTTTTGTCCGTTTAGGACAGAAAAACGGACACGGCCGTCCGCTTGCGGTCATGCAGACATCGGTGCGCTCAACAAGCACGCCTCGCCCTAAAACGTCCAGGATCGTGGGTTTCAAATTTTTGCCTCAAAAAAAAAACTTGCAAACGTGCAAAAAAAGAATATAGACATAAAACGTCCATATGCCCATACAGCCATAGTACCAGAGTTTAACGCACGTCTTAATTAAACCAAAACTTAATAAAAGAATAAAAAAGTAGATAAAGGTCCGTCGCCGGTGGCCACCGTCATTTTCAGGAGTTGTCGTTGTCGTCGCTGTAGAGATCAATGTAGGCCGGTGGCTGCCACAGGTGGGTTGGCGGCCCCTGCCAGACCGGAGGCGCCGGTGCCGCATGCACCACCTCCTCCTGTGGCTCCTGCTCCTGCTCCGGCGAGCGCGGTGGCGATGCTAACCATGGGCTGACTCCCACCGAGCCAGTCATTTCCGGCGTCGTGCAGGACCAGCTCCAGCGCTGGCCCACTAGACGAGTGTCCCACACGACGAGGGGCAGCTCCTCGTGCACCTCCTCCTTGATGGCGACGTCCAGCTCCAGGATGGCCACCTCGTCGGCTGCAGAGAGGGCCAATGCGGTTTCGAGGTCATCCCATTACCGCTCGTCGCGCGTGTTCATGGAATCCTCCATGACACGCCTCATGAGTCGGGCCTCCTCCTCGCCGATCATGCGCGACGCCGGTGGAGGGGACGGAGATGGCACCGGTGGAGGGGACGGAGATGGCGACGGCGACGTCGTTGGTGAGATGTCGTGCACCCGCCTACGAGCGTGCGCGTGCGGCAGCCTGTCTGCACGAGCCTGACGCGTTGGCCGCTGGCCACCAAAGTAGGTCCGCCGACGCAGGTCGTGCTCGTCGCGGAACCAAGTGTCCCATAGAGGCGAGTCAAAGTCATACCTGGAGTCCCACAGCAGATCCGGTGGCATCAGTTGGCGGCGACAGTGGATCTCTTCGCGGCGGGCGCGGCCGCTCACCAGCACTGCCGGGATTGTGGGCGTTTGCCATCCGCTGGCAGACGGCAAAGGCCGTCGTTAGCCACCTAACGTGGCTAACGCCTGTTATTTCCGTCCACATTCTTTGTCGTCTGCCACACACGACAAAGGTTCTTTGCCGTCCACTTTGAGGAAGCAGACGGCAAAGAACCTATTTACCATAGCTTTTTTTGCTGGGCAGCTTTGTCGTCCGTTTTTGGGTCCTTTGCCGTTTGTCATGGCAAACGGCAATGAAGTTGATTCCTGTAGTGATAAGGTGAAATTACGTCCCCTTCTACCTTAACACAGACCTAGCCTTTATACATTAAAAAATTCAGCTTCCATGACAACGCACGATCACATACCTAGTTCACTATAATATTGACATTCAAGATTTGTGTTGGACCTTGTTGAAGTAAAGTTGTAGTGACGCATCCTTGCTGACCGGCGTTCAACTCCCTCTGGAGCAAAGTTTCGATATCTTACCTGGATGGGCTCTATCATAGGCCCTGTTTGTTCCAGATTCAGGTGGCAAATTCTCATAGAAAAATCAAATAGTTGAAACAAACAAGAATTTAGAATCAGCTTTGTCAGTGAAGCTGAGAGGATTCATGCCATTTTTCAGTGTAATTGCCTGAAGTACTACGTCCAAGAGTGAAGCGAATCCACAGATGCTTCAAGCCAACTGAAGTTGAAACAAACATGGCTATATTGTCCTTGGGGCTCCTCTTTATTGTACTTTTTTAATGTTAAATTTTGAAAGTCATCCTTGGAAACTGTAAGGGATTAAGAAGAATCTATGAGGAGTATATATATCGACGGGTAAGAGCATCTTCAGCCGCACCCCCAACAAGGCCCCCAAGCGACTTTTCGGCCGCCGGTGTCAAAAATTCGGCCCAGTCGCATTCCTAAAGGCCTATTTTTCGTTGGCTCGGGCCGAAATTGGCGCCGATGGACCCAACCCTAACCCAACGCGTTGGGGGCTGTAAGTGCATCTAGTGCCACCCCTAGTTGGTTTTGGAGTATTGACGACAAACCTAGTTGAGGGACTAATGTGTTTGTGAGAATTGCAGGATAACACAGGTAGAAGTCCCTCATTGATTCGGTTTTCCTACCAGAGATGACCCCTAAAAATGTATGAAGACATTGAAGTCAAAGGTGGTATATGAAGATATTCACATTGAAGATTATGACAAGAGAAGACACCACATGAAGCCTATGGAGCTCGAAGACTTAGATCTTTCGTAGTTCTCTTTCTTTTGTGTTGAGTCATAGGAACCACCGTACTGTTAAGAGGGGTCCAAGAGAACCAGTCAGAATGACTGAAGTGATGCCTAACCATAACCTATGTCTTCGAGTGAAGACTATGAGAGCAAATCTTGTCCAGAGTCGGACAAGTCAGCTTTGCTTGTAGCCCAAGTAAAGTTGCCGTGTGAGTTTGAAATCTGACCGTTGGAACACGTGTCAGTTCCTTAGTGACCCAGGGTCATTTCGGACAAATCAGGTCGGGTTGCCAAGTGGCTATAAGTAGCCCACCCCCTACAACCATAAACGGTTGGCTGCTCAGATTGAGAGTACGGCTTTTGTCATTTGAGAGCAACCCACCTCGAAGCCTTTGAGAGAGAATTCCTTGCGAGGATAAAGCCCTAACCACCCAGAGCCAAAGAGAATTAGGCATCACTTAAGTCTTCTTGTCTGTGTGATCTGAAGACTTATTACACTCGAGGACTGTGCATCCTCCAGTCGGTTAGGCGTCGCGTTCTGAGCATCCAAGAGATATTGTGGATTGCCGGTGAACGAAGTCTGTGAAGGTTTGGGAGTCTACCTTGAAGACTTACCAGAGTGATTGGGCGAGGTCTGTGTGACCTTAGCTCAAGGGGAATACGGTGAGGACTGGGTGTCCTGAGCTGCGTGTTCAGGACTGGGTGTCTGGGACTGTGTGTCCTAAGGTTTAAATACCTAGCCGCCCTAACCATACGTACAGTTGTCACAACAATTGGAACTGGTCCAACAAATCATTGTCTTCAACGAGTAACTGGTTTCATCTTCCCTTCCCTTTACTTACTGTTACTCCTTGTGAAGTTATTATATGTTTGCACTATCTTTTGTCTTCACTGAGTGACTGCGTGTTCTGTCTGGCTTCACAATATCTTCCTACCTGATCATTACTACATTGCTGCTATTAGTCATTGTGCTTTCACTCTATTGAATACTTGACTATGGCTTGCCTAGTGTAGTCTACCTTCCGCTGCAGGGTATTAGGTTTATTTCTATCGTTTGTCTTCATAACTCCCACATTTTGAAGACTTTCATAAAAATCGCCTATTCACCCCCCCTCTAGTCAATATAACGCACTTTCAATCGGTATCAGAGCAAGGTGCTCCCTTATTCTGTATGATTCGGTTTAACCACCTGGAGTTTTAGTTATGTCGACTGCAGGGATAATTAAAGTCTCCGCTGCGTGCCCCGTCTTCGATGGAACTGAATATCCCTACTGGAAGAATAAGATGCGCATGCATCTTGAAGCCATTGTCGTCGACCTATGGTATGTCGTCAAGAACGGCATTCCCAAGGCTGGAGAAGGTGTCACTGCTGTTGATGTCAAGAAATTCGTTCAACTGGACTCTACTGCCAAGAATATCATCTGTGGTCATCTGACCAAAGGACAGTATGGTCGTGTGAGTGCTTTGAAGACATCTAAGCTGGTCTGGGACTGGCTATCCAAGGTCAATGAAGGCGTTTCAACCCAGAGAGATCAGAGAATCAGTGTCCTTCGCAACCTTTTCAACCGCTTCAAGCGAAATGACAATGAGAATGTCCAGCTCACATTTGACCGACTCACTGACATCACAAATGAGCTTCAAGCCCTTGCCGCTACTGAGATCACCAAACATGAAGTCGTCAAGACACTGCTGAGATCACTTGATAGTTCGTTTGACACCCTAGCCCTGATGATTCAAGAACGTCCTGATTTCAAGACACTCGATCCGTCTGACATACTTGAGAGGCTCAACACACATGAGTTTCAGCTTTATGAGAAAAGAGATATCTACGGTCCAAACTATGGGCGAACTCGTGCCTTGAAGGCAAAAGCTGTCTCCTCATCTGAAGAAGAATCTGACAGCTGTTCTGATGATCCTGAAGACATTGGAAGGGAACTTGCCATGCTTGTGAAGAAGTTCCAAAAATTCACCAAGAAGAAAGGCTTCAGAAAGTCTTCCCGATCAAGCTCAAGGATTGATGAAGCTTCTGCTCACGACTACAAGAAGAAAACATGTCACAAGTGCAAGAAACCTGGCCACTTCATCTCTGAGTGTCCACAGTGGGACAATGAGAACAAAAAGAAGAAGAAGAGCAAGGAATATGACTCTGGCAACAAGAAGAAGAAGAAATACTCAAAGTCTTCTTCCAAGTCTTCCTCAAAGTCTTCATCACACAAGAAGAGCTCATCTGGCAAGGCACGTGCGTTTGTTGGCAAGGAAATGGATTCAGAGGAGGAGTCCGCTTCTAAGGAGGGGGAGGTGGAGTCTGAGGAGGAGTCCGATTCAGGCGTCGCAAGTCTGGCTACAGCATATGTTGCCAAGTCCATCTTCAACACTGAAGACAATGACCTCATCACCGACACCGATGCAAATGACAAGGACTACTCCGCTTCTACCTACTGCTTCATGGCACGCGGTGCCAAAGTAAACACACGCACTACTCACTATCAAACATCTAGTGACGATGACTCTGATTGTGGTTCAAAACCCAGCTACAAAACACTTGCTAAAATTGCAACTGAACAACAGAAAGCTATGGAACATATTCAAAAACTGTTAGACAAAAGCGATGATCTGTTAGGTGCTGAAATGACTCGATCTGAATCCTTAATTGAAGACATAAAAAATCTTCACGTTAAGTATCAGGAACTTGAAAGTCGTCATGAAACTCTCTCAACAACTCATGAAAAGCTTTCCTATGATTATCTTCAAAGGAAGCAAGATCTTGAGAAATTGAGAGCGGTTCATGAAGATCTTCAAAAGGAAAACGAGTCACTTCGCGCCAAACAGATCAGTCCCGCTCAGGAAGGATTTGAACCACCATGTCTTAAATGCATTGAGCGTGATAATGCTACTTCTGTTGCTGAATATTCTACTGCTACTACTGTTGCAATATCTTCAACTGTTGATGTGGTAACTAACCCCTCTACTGAGGATACCACCGCTATTGCTGATGAGAATGCCAGGTTGAAGACATTACTTGAAACAGGGATGTACAAAAGTCTTAAAGGGCATCAGACACTATGTGATGTCCTCAAAAAGCAGATTCTGAACCGAAACCCGAGAAAAGAGGGTGTTGGGTTCGTAAGGAAAATGAATGTTGATGGCTCTTACTGGAAACCTGAGCAGTACCCCAAAACCATGTGGGTTGCTGCAAAGGAACCTTTAGCAGATCCATCCAATCTATCTGGCTTCACTTGTGCTAACCCCATTATCATTGATGAATCATTTGATGCAAACTATATACTGTTTAAGAATCAGAATGGTGAAGTGTTTGCCAGGTACATTGGTACTAACTGCAGGAATGGACCGCCTATGAAGAAGATCTGGGTTCCGAAAAGATGTCTGGAGAATCTTCCTGTGAATGTCATCATGACACCTCACGTGAAGAAGACAAACCTCAGACCAAAGGCTTCATACGGTCCAAAGGCTTCATACAGACAGAGGACTCACCTGAGTCGCACTAACGCAAATGTTTTGCAGGGAAACCATACTCAGGCATATGAATATGAGAGCGGTTCATCAAACCGCCATGTTCATAAGACCAAGAACTATTCTGCTTATTCTTATGAGTACTATTGTCCGCCTGCAAGACTGTTTGCTAGGGCTCCAAAGCCAAAGTTCTCAGATGCTGCACTTAGACTTATTGCTTCTAAGCCACCCTTGAAGATGTGGGTGGCTAAGAAAGCTTAACTCTCTTTTGCAGGGAAAGGTCTCCAGCAGAAAACCAAAATCGTCTGACGCTATTGCTGGGGACCTTAAACATCTTGTAGGGCGCAAGATCAAATGTCCGAATGGTCTTACTATGTACTTCGTTCCTGAATCGCTTGCTACTCTCCCTATTAGTCCTAACCTGGATCTAAGCTTTCATAACCCACTGGTTCGTCAAATGTTTTTGCTTCACAATGCTCTTGGTGAAGCCTATCCCCCTAACTGCACTGTAGGGTACGACACCAGCGTCTTCAGAATGGATTATTGATAGTGGGTGTACAAATCACATGACTGGCAAAAGAAGCCTTCTTATGGACTCAACCTTACGTCCATCCAACAAGAGCCACATCACATTTGCTGACACTGGTAAAAGTAAGGTATTGGGTCTAGGTAGAGTTGCAATCTCAAGGGATCAACACATGGATAAAGTCATGCTTGTTGAATCCCTTGGCTTCAACTTAATGTCTGTCTCAATGCTTTGTGATTTAAACATGATCGTAATATTTGGAAAGTATCGTTGCATTGTTCTAATGGAATCTGACAAGTCTCTAGTATTTGAAGGGTATCGAAAAGATGATTTGTACGTGGTAGATTTCTCAGCAGGACCACAGCTTGCCGTATGTCTTCTTGCAAAAGCTTCAGAATGCTCGCTCTGGCATCAGAGGCTTGGGCATGCTGGCATGAGGAACCTCCACACCCTGGCAAAGAAGAAGCATGTCATAAGCATCGAGGGCGTCAAGTTCAAGAAAGATCACTTATGCGGTGCCTGTGAGGCAGGAAAGATGACGAGGGCCAAACATCCCTCGAAGACAATCATGACCACTACTCGACCCTTCGAACTACTTCACATGGATCTTTTCGGTCCCACTCATTACTCAACTCTTACTACTACTGCTTGTCTCTATGGCTTTGTCATTGTTGATGATTATTCTAGATATACTTGGGTGCACATAATCCTTTACAAGACTGAAGTGCAGGATGTCTTCAGACGCTTCGCCAATCGAGTTATGAACAATTATGGCGCCAAGATAAAGCACATCAGAAGTGATAATGGCACTAAATTCAAGAACACTGGCCTTGATACATATCTTGATACCTTGGGCATCACACATGAATTCTCGGCCCCGTACACGCCACAGCAGAATGGCGTCGTCGAACGCAAGAACAAAACACTCATTGAGATGGCCAGAACGATGCTAGATGAATACAAGACTCCAAAAAAATTCTGGCCTGAAGCCATTGATACTGCATGCCATACAGTCAATCGTGTTTATCTTCACAAGCTTCTAAACAAGACATCTTATGAGCTTCTTACTGGCAAGAAGCCAAATGTCAGTTACTTCAGAGTATTTGGAGCCAGGTGCTGGATCAAGGACCCACATCACACCTCAAAGTTTGCACCAAAAGCACATGAAGGTTTTATGCTTGGATATGGAAAGGATTCGCACTCCTACAGAGTCTTCAATCTCTTTCATTACAAAGTGGTTGAAACAGTGGATGTGTGGTTCGATGAGACCAATGGTTCACAAAGAGAGCAACTGCCAAATGTGCTAGATGAAGTTCCATCCAGTGAATCAATAAAGCTAATGGGAACTGGAGAAATTATACCTTCTGAAGCTCATCCTGAAGAAGAACTTATCATCTCAGCACCTGATCAACATGAAGACAATGCTCAGCCTGAAGACATTCCTTCTAACAAAGACAATGATCAGCAAGAGCAAAATCTTCGCCCTGTACATCCTCGCGTTGCCAATGAAGTGCATATTGAAAGAATTATTGATAGCATCAATGCACCCGGTCCACTCACTCGTTCAAGGTCAACTCAGCTAGCAAATTTTTGTGGGCACTTCGCATTCGTCTCAATAACAGAACCCAAGAAAGTTGAAGAAGTCTTCATGGAACCTGAATGGATTCAAGCTATGCAAGAAGAGCTTCAACAGTTTGAGCTGAATAATGTATGGGAACTGGTTAAGCGTCCTGATCCACGGAAGCACAATATAATAGGCACCAAATGGATATACCGTAACAAGCAAGATGAGCATGGTCAAGTTGTCAGAAACAAAGCTCGTCTCGTTGCTCAAGGATATACTCAAGTGGAAGGCATTGACTTCAATGAAACATTTGCTCCTGTGGCTAGACTTGAAGCCATACGCATACTGCTGGCCTATGCAAATCATCATAACATATTTCTATACCAAATGGATGTGAAGAGTGCTTTTCTCAATGGCAAGATTGAAGAAGAAGTGTATGTTGCACAACTGCCTGGCTTTGAAGATCCAAAACATCCTGACATGGTATACAAGCTCAACAAGGCACTGTATGGCCTCAAACAAGCCCCTCGGGCCTGGTATGACACACTCAAATACTTCCTAAAGAGCAAAGGCTTCACACCTGGTTCCCTAGACCCACTCTCTTCACGAAGACATATGATGGTGAACTGTATGTGTGCCAAATATATGTGGATGACATTATCTTTGGCTGCACCAATCAGAAGTACAGTGAAGAGTTTGGATATATGATGCAAGAGCAATATCAGATGTCCATGATGGGAGAGGTGAAGTTCTTCCTCGGTCTTCAAATACGACAACAACGCAACGGCATCTTCATATCTCAAGAGAAGTATCTCAAAGATTGCCTGAAGAAGTTTGGTATGCAAGACTGCAAAGGCTTCACAACACCAATGCCAGCCAAACATCATCTGGGTCCCGACGACAATGGTAAAGAGTTCGATCAAAAGGTATACCGCTCCATGATTGGTTCCTTACTTTATCTATGTGCATCTAGGCCAGATATTATGCTTAGTGTTTGCATGAGTGCTCGATTTCAAGCGTCACCAAAGGAGTCGCATCACTTAGCTATGAAGCGAATTCTTCGATATTTGGCTCACACCCCAACTCTAGGATTATGGTATCCAAAGGGCTCAGAGTTTGATCTGGTTGGATTCTCGGATGCTGATTATGCTGGTGACAAAGTTGATCGCAAGTCTACTTCAAGCACATGTCACTTTCTGGGACGATCACTTGTATGTTGGTGTTCAAAGAAGCAGAACTGTGTATCTCTCTCCACTGCTGAATCTGAATACATTGCTGCTGGATCTTGCTGCGCTCAGCTTCTGTGGATGAAGCAAACACTCAAGGACTATGGCATTCATCTGAAGCAAGTGCCACTTTACTACGACAACGGAAGCGCCATCAAGATTGCCAACAACCCAGTTCAGCACTCAAAGACAAAGCACATTGGAATTTGTCATCACTTTCTCAGAGATCATGTTGTGAAGGAAGATATTGATATCATACACGTCAACACTGAAGAGCAATTGGCATATATCTTCACCAAGCCCTTGGATGAGAAGAGATTTTGCAAGTTACGCTGTGAGCTAAATATCCTGGAATCCTCAAATGTCCTATGATCAGGCACACATCCTAACCCTTATGCATATTGATGACTTAGATGTGCAACACACGAAGTAAAGTATATCTTCAATCAATGAAGACATTGTTGGGGAACATAGCATAAATTCAAAATTTTCCTACGTGTCACAAAGATCTATCTATGGAGTCATCTAGCAACGAGGGAGGAGTGGATCTACATACCCTTGTAGATCGCGCGCGGAAGCGTTCAAGAGAACGGGGTTGATGGAGTCGTACTCGTCGTGATCCAAATCAGCGATGATCCTAGCGCCGAACGGACGGCACCTCCGCGTTCAACACACGTACGAAACGGAGACGTCTCCCACGCCTTGATCCAGCAAGGAGGAGGGAGAGGTTGATGGAGATCCAGCAGCACGACGGCATGGTGGAAGTAGCGGGATTCCAACAGGGCTTCGCTAAGCGCTGCGGGAGGAGGGAGATGTGTCACGGGAGGGAGAGGGAGGCACCAGGCCTTAGGTATGGTTGCTCCTCCTTTTCCCCACTATATATAGGGCCAAGGGAGAGGGGGGAGGCGCAGCCCTTACCCATTCCTCCAAGGAAGGGTGCGGCCAAGGGGGGGAGGAGTCCATCCTCCCCAAGGCACCTCGGAGGTGCCTTCCCCTTTTAGGACTCTCCCCTTTTTTCTCTCTCTTGGCGCATGGGCCTCTTGGGGCTGGTGCCCTTGGCCCATATAGGCCAAGGCACACCCCCTACAGCCCATGTGCCCCCCCGGGGCAGGTGGCCCCACCCGGTGGACCCCCGGGACCCTTCCGGTGGTCCCGGTACAATACCGATGACCCCGAAACTTGTCCCGATGGCCGAAATAGCACTTCCTATATATAATTCTTTACCTCCGGACCATTCCGGAACTCCTCGTGACGTCCGGGATCTCATCCGGGACTCCGAACAACTTTCGGGTTACCGCATACTAATATCTCTATAACCCTAGTGTCACCGAACCTTAAGTGTGTAGACCCTACGGGTTCAGGAAGCATCCAGACATGACCGAGACGTTCTCCGGTCAATAACCAACAGCGGGATCTGGATACCCATGTTGGCTCCCACATGTTCCACGATGATCTCATTGGATGAACCACGATGTCAAGGACTTAATCAATCCCGTATACAATTCCCTTTGTCTAGCGGTATTGTACTTGCCCGAGATTCGATCGTCGGTATCCTTATACCTTGTTCAATCTCGTTACCGGCAAGTCTCTTTACTCGTTCCGTAACACATCATCCCGTGATCAACTCCTTGATCACATTGTGCACATTATGATGATGTCCTACCGAGTGGGCCCAGAGATACCTCTCTGTTTACACGGAGTGACAAATCCCAGTCTCGATTCGTGCCAACCCAACAGACACTTTCGGAGATACCTGTAGTGTACCTTTATAGCCACCCAGTTACGTTGTGACGTTTGGCACACCCAAAGCATTCCTACGGTATCCGGGAGTTGCACAATCTCATGGTCTAAGGAAATGATACTTGACATTAGAAAAGCTTTAGCATACGAACTACACGATCTTTGAGCTAAGCTTAGGATTGGGTCTTGTCCATCACATCATTCTCCTAATGATGTGATCCCGTTATCAACGACATCCAATGTCCATGGTCAGGAAACCGTAACCATCTATTGATCAACGAGCTAGTCAACTAGAGGCTTACTAGGGACATGGTGTTGTCTATGTATCCACACATGTATCTGAGTTTCCTATTAATACAATTATAGCATGGATAATAAACGATTATCATGAACAAGGAAATATAATAATAACTAATTTATTATTGCCTCTAGGGCATATTTCCAACAGTCTCCCACTTGCACTAGAGTCAATAATCTAGTTCACATCGCCATGTGATTAACACTCACAGGTCACATCGCCATGTAACCAACATCCAAAGAGTTTACTAGAGTCAATAATCTAGTTCACATCACTATGTGATTAACACTCAATGAGTTCTGGGTTTGATCATGTTGCTTGTGAGAGAGGTTTTAGTCAACGGGTCTGCAGCATTCAGATCCGTATGTACTTTGCAAATCTCTATGGAATCTCCTAGATGCAGCTACCACGTTCTATTTGGAGCTATTCCAAATAACTGTTCTACTATACGAATCCAGTTTACTACTCAGAATAATCTGGATTAGTGTTAAAGTTTGCATCGGCGTAACCCTTTACGACGAACTCTTTTTCCACCTCCATAATCGAGAAAATTCCTTAGTCCACTAGTTACTAAGGATAACTTTGACCGCTGTCCTGTGATCCATTCTTGGATCACTCTTGTACCCCTTGACTGACTCATGGCAAGGCACACTTCAGGTGCGGTACACAGCATAGCATACTGTAGAGCCTACGTTAAAAGCATAGGGGACGACCTTCGTCCTTTCTCTCTATTCTGCCGTGGTCGAGCTTTAAGTCTTAACTTCATACCTTACAACTCAGGCAAGAACTCCTTCTTTGACTGATCCATCTTGAACACCTTCAAGATCATGTCAAGGTATGTGCTCATTTGAAAGTACTATTAAGCGTTTTGATCTATCCTCATAGATCCTAATGCTCAATACTCAAGCAGCCTAATCCAGGTTTTCCATTGAAAAACATTTTTCAAATAACTCTGCATGCTTTCCAGAAATTCTACATCATTTCCGATCAACAATATGTTAAGAACATATACTCATCAGAAATTCTATAGTGCTCCCACTTCTTTGGAAATACAAGTTTCTCATAAACTTTGTATGAACCCAAAATCTTTGATCATCTCATCAAAGCATACATTCCAACTCCGAGATGCTTACTCCAGTCCCTAGAAGGATTGCTGGAGCTTTGCATACTTATTAGCATCTTTCAGGATTGACAAAACCTTCCGGTTTGTATCACATACAACCTTTCCTCAAGAAAATCATTGAGGAAACAACGTTTTTTGACATCCTATCTGCAAGATTTCATAAATAATGCAGTAATCGCTAATATAATTCCAACAGACTCTTAGCATCGCTACGAGTGAGAAAGTCTCACCGTAGTCAACTCCTTGAACTTGTCGGGAAAATTCTTAACGACAAGTCGAGCTTTCTTAATGATGACATTTACCATCATTGTCCGTCTTCCTTTTAAATCCATCTGTACTCAACAGCCTCACGACCATCAAGTAGTTCTTCCAAAGTCTACACTTTGTTTTCATACATGGATCCTCTCTCGGATTTTATGTCCTCGAGCCATTTATCAGAATCCGGGCCCACCATCGCTTCTCCATGGCTCGTAGGTTCATTGTTGTCTAGCAACATGACTTCTAAGACAGGATTACGTACCACTCTGAAGTAGTACGCATCCTTGTCATCCTACGATGTTTGGTAGTGACTTGATCTGAAGTTTCATGATCACTATCATAAGCTTCCACTTCAATTGGTGTAGGTGCCACAGGAACAACTTCCTGTGCCCTGCCACACACTAGTTGAAGAGACGGTTCAATAACCTCATCAAGTCTCCACCATCCTTCCACTCAATTCTTTCAAGAGAAACTTTTCCTCGAGAAAGGACCCGATTCTAGAAACAATACCTTATTGCTTTCAGATCTGAGACAGGAGGTATACCCAACTGTTTTGGGTGTCCTATGAAGATGCATTTATCCGCTTTGGGTTCGAGCTTATCAACCTAAAACTTTTTCACATAAGCGTCGCAGCCCCAAACTTTTAAGAAATGACAGCTTTAGGTTTTTCTAAACCATAGTTCATACGGTGTCATCTCATCGGAATTACGTGGTGCCCTATTTAAAGTGAATGTGGTTGTCCCTAATGCCTAACCCATAAACTATCGTGGTAATTCGATAAGAGACATCATGGTATGCATCATATCCAATAGGGTGCAGTTATGATGTTCGGACACACCATCACACTATGGTGTTCCAGGCTGTATCAGTTGTGAAACAATTTCCACAATGTCTTAATTCTGTGCCAAACTCGTAATTCAGATATTCATCTCTATGATCATATCATAGATATTTTTTATCCTCTTATCACGACGATCTTTCAACTTCACACTGAAATTACTTGAACCTTTCAATAATTCAGACTCGTGATTCATCAAGTAAATATACTCAACATCTACTCAAATTATCTGTGAAGTAAAAACATAACGATATCCACTACATGCCTCAGCACTCATTGGATTTCACACATCAAAATGTATTACTTCCAACAGGTTGCTTTCTAGTTCCATTTTACTGAAATCGAGGCTTTCAGTCATCTTGCCCATGTGGTATGATTTGCATGTCTCAAGTGATTCAAAATCAAGTGAGTCCAAACAGTCCATTTGCATGGAGTTTCTTCATGCATATACACCAATAGACATGGTTCGCATGCCTCAAACTTTTCAAAACGAGTGAGCCCAAAGATCCATCAACATGGAGCTTCTTCATGCGTTTTATACCGATATGACTTACGTGGCAATGCCACAAGTAGGTGGTACTATCATTACTATCTTTTGGCATGAACATGTGTATCACTACGATCGAGATTCAATAAACCATTCATTTCAGGTGTAAGACCATTTGAAGGTATTATTCAAATAAACAGAGTAACCATTATTCTCTTTAAATGAATAACCGTATTGCGATAGACATAATCCAATCATGTCTATGCTCAACGCAAACACCAATCTCGATGGTAGAGGGAGCGTGCGATGCTTGATCATATCAACATTGAGAACACTTCCAACACATATCGTCAGCTCACCTTTAGCTAGTCTCCGTTTATTCCGTAGCTATTATTTCGAGTTACTAACACTTAGCAACCGAACCGGTATCTAATACCCTGGTGCTACTAGGAGTACTAGTAAAGTACACATCAACACAATGTATATCCAATATACTTCTATCGATCTTGCCAGCCTTCTCATCTACCAAGTATCTAGGGTAATTCTGCTCCAGTGGCTGTTCCCCTTATTACAGAAGCACTCAGTCTCGGGTTTGGGTTCAACCTTGGGTTTCTTCACTAGAGCAGCAGCTGAATTGCCGTTTCATGAAGTATCCCTTTGTTCCCTTGCCCTTCTTGAAACTAGTGGTTTCACCAACCATCAACAATTGATGCTCCTTCTTGATTTCTACTTTCGCGGTGTCAAACATCGCGAATATCTCAAGGATCATCATATATATCCCTGATATATTATAGTTCAACACGAAGCTCTAGTAGCTTGGTGGTAATGACTTCGGAGAAACATCACTATCTCATCTGGAAGATCAACTCCCACTTGATTCAAATGATTGTTGTACTCAGACAATCTGAGCACAAGCTCAACAATTGAGCTTTTCTCCCTTAGTTTGCAGGCTAAGAAAATCGTCGGAGGTCTTATACCTCTTGACGTGGGCACGAGCCTGAAATCCCAATTTCAGTCCTCGAAACATCTCATATGTTTTCACGATGTTTCAAAAACCGTCTTCGGTGCCTCAACTCTAAACCATTTAGCATTACGCACTGAACTATCATGTAGTCATCAAAACGTGTATGTCAGATGTTCGAAACATCCACAGACGACGTTCGAGGTTCAGCACACTGAGC
The DNA here is from genome assembly GCF_003073215.2 of Triticum urartu. Taxonomy (NCBI): domain Eukaryota; kingdom Viridiplantae; phylum Streptophyta; class Magnoliopsida; order Poales; family Poaceae; genus Triticum; species Triticum urartu. Next base: position 102,952,231 of record NC_053025.1, on the reverse strand, counting down.
GGTGCATTAAGGACATAAGCCTTCTATGAAGCAATGAGGACAATCCTCGGTTTACAGACCTAGTCCGCATAATTGCTACTATCAAATTTCAACTAAATTTTCTCTAGGAATATATCTAAACAGTAGAACTGAAGCGCGAGCTACGACATAATTTGCAAAGATCTTTTGACTATGTTCAGGATAATTAAGTTCATCTTATGAACTCCCACTCAGATAGACATCCCTCTAGTCATCTAAGTGATTACATGATCCGAGTCAACTAGGCCGTGTCCGATCATCACGTGAGACGGACTAGTCATCATCAGTGAACATCTTCATGTTGATCGTATCTACCATACGACTCATGCTCGACCTTTCGGTCTTCTGTGTTCCGAGGCCATGTCTATGCACATGCTAGGCTCGTCAAGTTAACCCTAAGTGTTTTGCATGTGTAAAACTGTCTTACACCCGTTGTATGTGAACGTAAGGATCTATCACACCCGATCATCACGTGGTGCTTCGAAACGACGAACTGTAGCAACGGTGCACAGTTAGGGGAGAACACTTCTTGAAATTGTAATGAGGGATCATCTTATTTACTACCGTCGTTCTAAGCAAATAAGATGTATAAACATGATAAACATCACATGCAATCAAATAATAGTGACATGATATGGCCAATATCATATAGCTCCTTTGATCTCCATCTTGGGGCTCCATGATCATCTATTACAAGAACATGATCAATCTCATACATCACATATATCATTCATCACATCCTTTTGGCCATATCACATCACATAGCATACCCTGCAAAAACAAGTTAGACGTCCTCTAATTGTTGTTTGCATGTTTTACGTGACTGCTATGGGTTTCTAGCAACAACGTTTCTTACCTACGCAAAGACCACAACGTGATATGCCAATTGCTATTTACCCTTCATAAGGACCCTTTTCATCGAATCCGATCCGACTAAAGTAGGAGAGACAGACACCCGCTAGCCACCTTATGCAACTAGTGCATGTCAGTCGGTGGAACCTGTCTCACGTAAGAGTACGTGTAAGGTCGGTCCGGGCCGCTTCATCCCACGATGCCGCCGAATCAAGATAAGACTAGTAACGGCAAGCATATTGAACAAAATCAACGCCCACAACTACTTTGTGTTCTACTCGTGCATAGTAACTACGCATAGACCTAGCTCATGATGCCACTGTTGGGGAACGTATCATAAATTCAAAATTTTCCTATGTGTCACCAAGATCTATCTATGGAGTCATCTAGCAACGAGGGAGGAGTGGATCTACATACCATTTTAGATCACGCGCGGAAGCGTTCAAGAGAACGGGGTTGATGGAGTCGTACTCGTCGTGATCCAAATCACCGATGATCCTAACGCCGAACGGACGGCACCTCCGCGTTCAACACACGTACGGAACGGAGACGTCTCCCACGCCTTGATCCAGCAAGGAGGAGGGAGAGGTTGATGGAGATCCAGCAGCACGACGGCGTGGTGGAAGTAGCGGGATTCCAACAGGGCTTCGCTAAGCGCTGCGGGAGGAGGGAGATGTGTCACGGGAGGGAGGCCACCAGGCCTTAGGTATGGTTGCTCCTCCTTTTCCCCACTATATATAGGGCCAAGGGAGAGGGGGAGGCGCAGCCCTTGCCCCTTCCTCCAAGGAAGGGGTGGCGGCCAAGGGGGGGAGGAGTCCATCCTCCCCAAGGCACCTCGGAGGTGCCTTCCCTTTTAGGACTCTCCCCTTTTTTCTCTCTCTTGGCGCATGGGCCTCTTGGGGCTGGTGCCCTTGGCCCATATAGGCCAAGGCACACCCCCCTACAGCCCATGTGCCCCCCCGGGGCAGGCCCCACCCGGGGTGGACCCCCGGGGACCCTTCCGGTGGTCCCGGTACAATACCGGATGACCCCGGAAACTTGGTCCCGATGGCCGGAAATAGCACTTCCTATATATAAATTCTTTACCTCCGGACCATTCCGGAACTCCTCGTGACGTCCGGGAATCTCATCCGGGACTCCGAACAACTTTCGGGTTACCGCATACTAATATCTCTTATAACCTAGTCGTCACCGAACCTTAAGTTGTGTAGACCCTACGGGTTTCAGGAAGCATCCAGACATGACCGAAGACGTTCTTCCGGTCAATATAACCAACAGCGGATCTGGATACCCATGTTTGGCTCCACATGTTCCACGATGATTCTTCATTGGAATGAACCACGATGTCAAGGACTAATCAATCCCGTATACAATTCCCTTTGTCTAGCGGTTATTGTACCTTGCCCGAGATTCGATCGTCGGTATCCTTATACCTTGTTCAATCTCGTACCGGCAAGTCTCTTTACTCGTCCGTAACACATCATCCCGTGATCAACTCACTTGATCACATTGTGCACATTATGATGATGTCCTACCGAGTGGGCCCAGAGATACCTCTCTGTTTACACGGAGTGACAAATCCCAGTCTCGATTCGTGCCAACCCAACAGACACTTTCGGAGATAACCTGTAGTGTACCTTTATAGCACCCAGTTACGTTGTGACGTTTGGCACACCCAAAGCATTCCTACGGTATCCGGAGTTTGCACAATCTCATGTCTAAGGAAATGATACTTGACATTAGAAAAGCTTTAGCATACGAACTACCACGAATCTTTGAGCTAAGCTTAGGATTGGGTCTTGTCCATCACATCATTCTCCTAATGATGTGATCCCGTTATCAACGACATCCAATGTCCATGGTCAGGAAACCGTAACCATCTATTGATCAACGAGCTAGTCAACTAGAGGCTTACTAGGGACATGGTGTTGTCTATGTATCCACACATGTATCTGAGTTTCCTATCAATACAATTATAGCATGGATAATAAACGATTATCATGAACAAGGAAATATAATAATAACTAATTTATTATTGCCTCTAGGGCATATTTCCAACAGACATACATTCTAAGTGTGAATACATTAATGTAGAATTTGACTTCGGAGCGCCACGATAATTGTCCGCCGTGTCTGGGTCTAATACTTTCTATACGGTGGGTAACGCCACCACCAAATGTTCTGCTTGAAGTGTTTCACTCATGGCGTTACATTTGCTATGTCTTCACATTTAGTTTGGCTTCAATCTCAACATATCTTCATGATTATCTTCATGATGTTGATTATATAGATATATATATCTACTAGTGTTCTGTCCTCTACAACATTCACTTATAGCTATGTCTTCTTGTTGAATCTTTTGAACTAAGTGAATGTGATCGGACCCTAACCTCTCAATGCTTTCTATCTCAAATTCTATCTCTCCAAATCATATGCATTCTATTGAAACTGTCGAATGTCTTCTCTGCGTCCTTGTCAGCAGAAGATACAGAGACAACCATTAAGTCTGTTTTCAATGCTCATTTCTCCACATGAAACCCGAAGAAGTAGGAACAACCACCCGACAATCCAGGCGTGCGTGGGACATGGAACAAACCCCAAAATTCCGCATAATGGCCACGTGTTCCGCAGATGCGAATCGCCAGGGGCACCTGTGTAATAACGCAGTGCCGCCCCTGTACCTATAAATACACACTTCACAGCGGTCATTATCTCTTCTTTCACTCTCGCACGAATCCTAGCGCCACCGCTAGCCCTCGACGACGCCGGCGACGAAGCGCTTCGCTGCCGCAACCTCTCCGACGCCGTCTTCACGCCGACCGCCGACATCGTCCTCTCCGCCGTCGCCGTAGGTGTCCTCCGTCGCCAAGTTAGGGCACGGAAGATCGAACTGCTCGGCCTCATCTTCCACTCCGTCTAGCAGTTCTTAGTGTGGTAAATAAAACTTCCTTTTTACAGCACCGTTGATCCTATGGATTTTTCACTTTCTACCACAAGAAGTTTCTATTCACACAAGTTAGATCTCTCTCATACTGCATCTCATAACATGCCTAGTATATTCACTTATGCTTCACAAAGTAGTTAGATTCCTCACTTGTACTGATCTGTGGATTCGTACAAATCTGGAACCAACTCCTTATCTATGAGTGAATGTCTTCGCACGATGAGGTCAATGTCTTCTAAACTGATTTATCTTCAAAATCTTCTGAGAATGCATATGACCTCTTCCCCTTCCCTCGCACCTTAATGCTGCCACAGGTACATGTTCGTGGGAGAATCCTTTGGTTCTCATAGTCTGCATTCATTTGCAGAATTCTTATAGCATCACATAAACTCTCCCGAAGCCAGTTCCTGTTTGTCCAGCAAGCGAAAACCTTTGAAGTCTTTGAACGTGTTGAAGCCTTTTAGTTTAAAGTTTATGGCTTCAGAGAAATCAGCAAGGAAGGGTGGCAGAAAGCGTCGTGGAGAAACATCCAGAGATCTGCCAGATGACCTCTCAGAACTATACAAGACAGATCCTGAAGAGGATTACAATCAGCGCAAGACCCGAATCCAATGGATTCGAAGATATTGGGCAGAACAATGGTTCAAATACCGATTTGTAACCCAGGAATATGCTGAGAAAAACGCCATCAAGAGACCGTGGGGAGACATCCTATACAAGAATCTTCTACCCAGGTCCAGAGATGAAGCCATTGAACAAGGCTTCTATCCCTACATGGTCCGTGGGCCACAGCCTGCTGATGCACACCCATCGTCACTACTATGGTGTCGTGACGACAATCTGTTCAAGCGCAATTTCCAATTTGTCCAGAACTCAGCGAAGCAGAATAAGAAGACTTTGGGGTTAGACTTCAACCCTGGTCCCTCAGCACCAAGGGCAGATGGCACACGAGATGCAGAACCCAATGTCATCGGTCCTTTCTACAACCTTGAAGGCCTCATCAGCCATATCTTGGTTTAAGGGACTGAGTGAATGAGCCTGCCGCTAACGCTGAATCAGATGAAGCGCCTGCAGCGCTGAAGCCAAAGAAGCTGAAGAAGCCTAAAGCTTCAAAACCTGCCCCTTCACCAAAAATCTCACGGGCGAAGCCACTGGCAATTGCACCTCCTGAAGACAGTGTGCAGTCCGAAGACTTATCACGCATCTCCAAACCCGAGAAGGTCAAAATGGCTCTGCCTCACACCGGCCAAGAGCTAACTGCTGCTGCCATTCTGCGCAATGACGCCATCGATCTGTCAAGTGATGAAGATCTTGCAGATGACGCTCTTGAGCAACTCATCAAGAGCAAAGAAGAAGCAGAAATCTTCAATGATCTGCCTCTCTTTGATGTAACCATCATCCACAACTTCATTGACGAGTGGTTTGACATGCCAAACATCAGCTTTGAAGATCTGCAGCTACCCATTGGCCTCAGTGTCGCCTTCCAAGGCGCCATTGCTTCAGAGTTAGCTGTCGCCCAGCGCATTGTTGAACTGAAGCAAAAGATTGATTATGAAAAGGCTCAGTTCAAGAAGCATATGGCCAAGATCAGTGTGCAAGAAGTGAAGAACTTCAAGATCATGATGCACGAGCTCAAGGAAGCCTTTCTGAAGAAACGTGCAGAAGCTCAGGGTTCGCGTGAGCGCATGAAGGCTCTGGCTGACAGATGTGTGCAAGCCTATAATGAGGCTGAGAAGTGCAAGGCCCTTGGGCGTCCTGGCATCGACCCCAGGATGGCCGCAAAGAAGAAGAAGAAGCCCGCTACGGCTGAACCCGACGCACCAAGGCAGGAAGCAGTTCCGATTGTCTTCCCAACTAGAATGACTGGCTCGAAACCAAAAAGCCGGTCAACCGCTTTAGAGCTCAAGAAGACGAGGACTGCTGAGGCTGAAGCCAGGAAGAGGAAACATCATGAAGCCTCTCCCACTGCCCCTCCCAAGAAGAAGAGGAAGACCAAGAAAGATCGGGCTGCTCCCACAGAGCCTTTGATAGTTGAACCCATTTCTATGGTCTATCCTGAAGCTGAACGCCAACTGACAATCCATGAGCCTGCTTCCACAGAGGCTCATGAAGCTGAAGACTTTCCAGCAGCTGATCCCATCGCTGCTGAAGACATTGGTCAACATGACCATGTAGAAGATGGTGCAGTCCTTCCTCAGCTAGAGAATAGCGAACTCATCAGCATTGGTCGTCCACTGACGCCAATTGCACAGGATGCTTCATGGGCGGATCGCCCACAAGAGGAAGAAGACTTTGAGGCCCAGCCAACTCCAACTCCACAGGCGTCGCCTGCGTTGCGCAGGCTTCGCAAAGGTCCAAGGCCTCAAGTCTCTGCTGAAGACAATCCGGCTGCATCAGCCGCGGAAGAAGAAGTCCCACAAGTTCCCACTCCCTTGTCCCACCAAGAAGCAGTTCTCAAGGAGAACGTGCTTGTGACCGACCCTCCAGCTCGTCAAGTGGAGGATGAAAATCTTGCGGCTGCCACCACCACCAATGAAGCTAATGTGGAGCCCTCCCCAACAAAAGCATCAGAAGACAGCGAAGCCACTGATCCCGCCACTTTTGTTCCTGAGTCTGCTGCCGGTCCCTAGTTCGACTATCATGTTGAGCACAGGCCTCAGGTACAGAAGCCAATCCCAAGATTGCCAAGATTCCCAGGTCCTGCATCAGCACCTGGCTCCTTCAATATCAATGGCTTCAGAGCAGACAACACATTCTTCGATAGCTCTAGGAACCCCTACTCAAGGGAAAGGATATCATCTGATCGGTTCTGGAGCTATCCGCAGCGAAGCTATTACTCATGCATTCTTTACAACCAAGGTCGCATCTTCCCACACAAGCGCCTTGACATTGAAGCTATAGCTGGTCTGCCCTGTCTGGAAGAAGTTTTGGATTGCTTCAAGAAAGTTGGAATGCTGCCGTTCGTTACTGACCAAGAGCATTGGAATGAAGAGTTGCTGCTCCAATTCTATGCCACACTTCACATCCACGGGTATAGTAGAGATCCGAAGACTTGGGTCCTGGAGTGGATGACTGGAAACGTCCATCACGAAGCCAAAGCCTTTGACATCATTAAGCTCACTGGTTTGCCCACTCCTGGCAATCTCTACGAGCATGGTTGTCAGCTGCATAGTGAAGCTATTGAGAGCATCTTGCAGAAGCCTGAACCTGATATGAGTCAGATGCTCAGCATGATGAAGCCATTGCCCCAAGATGCTGCTTATCCCACGGAGTTCTTCGTTGAAGACCTTGAGTATCTGCCAAGAACCATTTATCATATCATCAGGCGAACTCTCTGGCCCATCAAAGGGCACTCTCCACATGCCAAGCTTGAGGGTGCAATGAAGACTTTGATCTTCTATATTCTTCATGGAAAATGCTTCAATGCACAGGACTTCTTCATTCGCCAACTTGCTGCATCAGGCTCTGATCTGTTTGGCTTGAAGTTCTACGCCCCATGGGTAATGCGGCTAATCAAACTTCACTCTGATATCTCATATCAGCCATCTGCTCGCAATCATCGGATTTTTCTGCCTGATGTGGATATCTCTATTGAATCCATCTATCCTGGGCCTGCCAAGGAACCTCTAAGTCTTCAGAATGCAGAGCATCAGAGTTTCTCTTAGAACATTGAAGGAGTTGAAGCAGTCACTCGTGTGTATCCTTTGGCTGGCACTACACGTGCACCACATCCTACTCCCACTGAAGCCACTGACAGTACAACTGCTCCACGACCCAAGAAGCGCACTCGTGTTCTCAACGACCGAGAGCTTCTTGTGGCTCTTCATCAGAAACAGGATAGGCATCATGACTGGCTGAAGCGTCATATGCAAAGCCTCTTGGTGGATGTTAATCGCATTCGCAATCTTGCCACCAAGAATGCTTTTGTTGCCCATGAAACCTCTCGCCGCACATGGAAAGGGCTAACGCTGCTGTGTTCTGAAGATGATCTTCAAGAGGATGGCTTCACTGAGCGATTCAAGTTTGACTCCACACCTCCTCGAAAGGCTGTGCTGCTAGGAACTCCATCCCTTGAAGACTCTGAGTTCTCTTCCTCTGCTGCAACTGTGACTGCCAGAGTTATCGAGGATGAAGACAATGCTACTTCACCGCCAAGCTCTTCAGCACCGCCAAACACCACCAACGACCCTGCTACTTCACCTACTCCTCATGGGAACGAGTAGATGCTCTATGTCTTCAAACCTTTTTGGTCCTTACTGACAAAAGGGGGAGAAGCATATGAGGTTGATAGTCCTCAAGCGGGTCCATATGGGCGGGTGCTTTATATTTTGCTTCATGCTTACAACTCTCGTTTTGCTACATTTGGTTCTTTGAGTTGTAACACTTAAACTCGATGGTCGTCTGCTACTTATCTGTCACCTTGTTTTGCGATGATAAATTCTGCATGTGCGACGATAAATTCCGCACTTAGATCATTCTGCAGACGTCCATTTTCCATTATGCATGTCATTATCTTCATATACTTTCACATGCATAGTGGATTGTCATCATAAGTTGAAGTGGATCTCCATAAGTACAACCTGCCATGTGCATTTGCATTCCAAAAGCAAATTACTTATATGCACATCTTCAGGGGGAGCCCTTGCAACTTATGAAGACAATTCCTTATCCTTTACAATTTCACAGATTATATACCCCGTTGAAAACTTCAACTAGTTTGTCATCAATCACCAAAAAGGGGGAGATTGTAAGTGCATCTAGTGCCACCTCTAGTTGGTTTTGGAGTATTGACGACAAACCTAGTGGAGGGACTAATGTGTTTGTGAGAATTGCAGGATAACACAGGTAGAAGTCCCTCATTGATTCGGTTTTCCTACCAGAGATGACCCCTAAAAATGTATGAAGACATTGAAGTCAAAGGTGGTATATGAAGATATTCACATTGAAGACTATGACAAGAGAAGACACCACATGAAGCCTATGGAGCTCGAAGACTTAGATCTTTCGTAGTTCTCTTCTTTTGTGTTGAGTCATAGGAACCACTGTACTGTTAAGTGGGGTCCAAGAGAACCAGTCAGAATGACTGAAGTGATGCCTAACCATAACCTATGTCTTCGAGTAAAGACTATGAGAGCAAATCTTGTCCAGAGTCGGACAAGTCAGCTTTGCTTGTAGCCCAAGTAAAGTTGCCGTGTGAGTTTGAAATCTGACCGTTGGAACACGTGTCAGTTCCTTAGTGACCCAGGGTCATTTCGGACAAATCAGGTCGGGTTGCCAAGTGGCTATAAGTAGCCCACCCCCTACAACCATAAACAGTTGGCTGCTCAGATTGAGAGTACGGTTTTTGTCGTTTGAGAGCAACCCACCTCGAAGCCTTTGAGAGAGAATTCCTTGCGAGGATAAAGCCCTAACCACCCAGAGCCAAAAAGAATCAGGCATCACTTAAGTCTTCTTGTCTGTGTGATCTGAAGACTTATTACACTCGAGGACTATGCATCCTCCAGTGGTTAGGTGTCGCGTTCTGAGCATCCAAGAGACATTATGGATTACCGGTGAACGAAGTCTGTGAAGGTTTGGGAGTCTACCTTGAAGACTTACCAGAGTGATTGGGCGAGGTCTGTGTGACCTTAGCTCAAGGGGAATACGGTGAAGACTGGGTGTCCTGAGCTGCGTGTTCAGGACTGGGTGTCCGGGACTGTGTGTCCTAAGGTTTAAATACCTAGTCGCCCTAACCAGACGTACAGTTGTCACAGCAACTGGAACTGGTCCAACAAATCATTGTCTTCAATGAATCACTGGTTTCATCTTCCCTTCCCTTTACTTACTGTTACTCCTTGTGAAGTTATTGTATGTTTGCACTATCTTTTGTCTTCACTGAGTGACTGCGTGTTCTGTCTGGCTTCACAATATCTTCCTACCCGATCCTTACTACATTGCTACTATTAGTCATTGTGCTTTCACTCTATTGAATACTTGACTATGGCTTGCCTAGTGTAGTCTACCTTCCGCTGCAGGGTATTAGGTTTATTTCTATCGTTTGTCTTCATAACTCCCACGTTTTGAAGACTTTCATAAAAATCGCTTATTCACCCCCTCTAGTCAATATAACGCACTTTCAGGGGCACTGGGGGTGACGGGCGAATCGTTTTTGGCGTAAAACAGCCGCTGGCCCTCCTTGCCAGCGACTCGTCTCTCTTCTCACCGCTTCGTCGTCTTCATCGTCTCGTTTCCCGCGACGAATCAATGCCAAAGTTGCCGCACGCTGCCGTGCCGGTCAGCCTCCTCCATTGATGCCTCACGGGCGGCACAGTACCGGACGACGCGCGTCCCCTCGCCCGCCACACGTACGAGCGGCGCCTCCGCCTATATAAGCCGAACCCCAGCGCGCCAGTGACACGCACAGAATCTCCACCGCCGCAGTGCCATTTCGCCCCCTTTCTTCCATCTCCTCTCGCCGTCTCCAGTTCAAAGCATGGCCGAGCGCTTCCTAGGCGGCAAATGGCTTCGGCCGCAGCCACCTTCACAAGGACGAAGCTCGGCTCCTCTTCGAGGCCGAGTACCTGGTCCCGCCGGACATGCGGGTGCCGGGGGCGTGGAGGATCAGCGCCGGCGGGGTCCCGGTGCCACCACCGCCCACCAGGACGGCGTGGCGTGCGGAGATCGCGCGTATCCGCGCCTCTCTACCGCGGGCGGCGAGGAAAGGTCCGCGGTATGTCCCTGACAGTCCGCTCTGGGAGCCCTACTTCCGCCGCCGCCACGCCGAGCAGCTAGAGGCCACCAAAGGCGTTGTGCCCTCCGGAAGGCTCAACTCCGAAGGCCGGCGCCGATGGTGGGGCATGTCCGGCCGCACGCTGGAGGCCGTCCTCGAGTACATCGAGGGCGGCAACACGCCGAGGCTGGAGTACCCCGCTCCCCCGTCTATCTCTCGCCGGCGTGGGAGCTCATGGACGCCGAGGCGCATGGACCTGGGGGCGTCCTCCTCCTCGTCCGGCCACTCGTCCGACTCTCCCTGCCTCCGCCCCGTCAAGCCGGAGCCCTAGGACACGCCTGTCAGCGCGCGCACCCGCAGCTTCGGCGTCCGCATCGACGACTCCGCCCCCGCCTCTGGCCGCCTTGTCCTTGCCAGGCCGAAGCCGAGCCCGGCCTTCCCACGTAGTACGAGGAGATAGCCCGGCGCGGCTTCTCCGACGAGGACGCCCTACGGTGGGCGCGGGATGACTACCTCCTCGACAAGATGGTCCGGCAGTGCCGGGCCCTGGAGGAGATAGCCGCCCGCAAACGTGAGTGCGAGGACGAGCGCGGCGTCGTGATCCTCGACAACGACGACGACGAGGACGCCCCCGGACCATCCAACCCGCCGCGCCAACCGGGGGAGGGTTGCAGCAGGGACGGCGGCCGCGGAGGAGGCGGCGACGACGGCGGCGGCGGCGGCGACTACACGCGGTTCTACCGCCTCCTCGGCATATAGAACTGCAAGCGCGGCGGGCGGCGAGGAGCGGCGAGGGAGACGGCGAGGAGCAGCCTAGTAGCGTTTTTTTTCTTTTTTGTAAAATATTTTAAATATGTACGAACTTGCCGAAATTTGATTGAATTTGCGTCGTGTTTGTGCCGAAAATAAAATTTTCAAAAAAACATGGGCGCCGCAACTGAGGGCATCACGCCCCCAGCACGCGGTTTGCGCTGGTGCGCTCTGAGGGGACGATTTTTAGCGCCTCCTGGGGGCCAACGGTTGGAGATGCTTTAATTAACAAGAGATCATTGGTATGATTAGGGAAATCTCATGAGCTCCTAATATGTGTGCATGCGAGTGATTGGGAAGGATCTAGTCGTTGCCAAATTCATGCGAACGAGTAAAGATATCGAAAATATCTCATCCAGTACTACAATGTGGAGCAGCACGTAGCATTTTTCCTCTCTCAGAGACACCGAATGCGGATAGCAGCTCCCTGCGCTAGAAGTTTCTCCACGCGCGCGCGGGGGCCGCGGAATTAGGCGGACGGCGACGGCGGCGTGCATATTTCCCATGTGACGCTGATCCACGCGAGGGGCGACAGCGAGAGATCGGCGCAAGTGGTGCCGTGGTGACGGGTGCGTGGCACGGTGGTGGGCGCGCGCCATCCCTCCACTCACGCTCGCTCCCTCCTCACTCACTCAACCGGCCCGAGGTGACGTGCCACCTCGGCCGGCGCCCGGGCGAAAAGGCAAGACGAACCGAACCAGCCACGAAGCCGCGGCGGCGGCCGCTGCACTCCCGCCTGCGCGCGCGCGCGGACGTGCATGGACCTCCCATTCCGCGCCTTGATCGACGATAAAAATATCGTACGTTGATCTTTTTTTGCGGGTGATCATAGCGGGGGCGGGAGCATATCTACTCAATTTCGCTGAAGTGTGAGGAGCATAATTTGCCCACAGAAAATAAGATAAAAAAATGGCGTGCTCATAGGTGGAATGCTACTGCGTGCTAGTAGTACTCATCTTGTCTATCGTCTCGACATATAATCAACATCGTCACACCTAAGATCAGTTTTTAATACCGCGTCCGCGTATTAATATCTTTTTCTTCTTCTTCTTCTTCTTCTTCTTCTGAGATTGTATATCAATATCGCTGTGCAAGTTGAAGTACTCCATCTACAAACTGCGCCAACGCCTTATATTTAGAAATGGAGGTAGTATGTCGACATGAAAGTGCACATTTGGCTTTGCAGTGGTGTCGCAACACGAAGAAAACCAGATCGTGTAACCGTGGGAGATGACTTCCATCAACAGAAGCGTGTGATAAAAAATGTCTGATTATCATTTTTGTGGGAGTAAAGTCTGTTTTGACCTTGAATTTATAAAGTTGATCGAAATCAAACCCTGATCTCCTAATCCATGAAATTAGTAACCCCCCCCCCCCCTCTAAAAAAACTCGATGATCCCACTAATTTGACGTTGAAATGGTATTTTCAAAATGGTTTTGCTGACATGGAGCTAGTCAACACTTGTATATTGTCCCCGCAAAAAAAGAAATACAACTGTATATTGTATGCTGACTAAACATGCCACATCTTGGAGTATGTCTCGGGAGATATACCATACAAACTGCCCTGAAAATATATAAACAACAGATATTACACAAGATGTATAAATAAGATATACTTCCTCCGTCCGAAAAAGCTTGTTCTTCAAATGAATGTATCTAACATCAAGTTAGTGCTAAATACATTTGTTTGAGAAACAAGTTTGGGACAAGCTTTTCCGGACGAGTATTACACGTGATGTATGAACTGCCCTGAAAATGTACGTTCATGAACAGTGCGGCTTATTTGGCAAGACAGGCGCTCGGCAAAAACCAAAACACGACGACTACTATCTCGTTGCTCGAAGGTCAAGGCCGCCACACCATCGCCGTCGAGACGTGCCCCAGTGGACGTATAAACTCGTTTTGTTTTTCCAGAATTGGCCTTTTAGGCTTTTATAAAACTTATTTATACTTATTCATGGTTTGGTTAGACAATCCAAACAAGTTTTTAGGTGATTACAACATGAACCGTGTTTCAGGAAATGTGTTTTTTGATTCTAGGTATTAGGCGATTTTAACCAGCTTTTCGAGTTTAGGTTTCGAACAAATTTGAAGGCAGCACATGTTTGCAAGAGAGAAAAAAAAGAGGCATGGTGAGTGACCCAGTCTGGGGCACCCTCTCGTGTCAGCACTAATGGAGTACATCACAAGTGCTCTTCTTTTGGACTCAATAGCATCAGTGCTCACTAATCTCTCCGCCGGCAGCCAGTGAGTGATCAAGGAAAACAAGGACTCTTCCTGCAGCCGGCAACCACTCCGCTCTGGGTGCTTCTAGCAGCGCGTCCCTCTCGGCCCCACCGGCCACGTCACGCCACATCCACGCCACCACCGTGTTCGTGGGCCCCACACGCAGCGACGCAACATGGTCCCCTCCGCCAGCCGCCCCAACAACTGGCGGGTCCCACCTACCGGTCACAAAAGATGGCGACCCCATCGCTACCCGCCTACGTGTGCAGCTTCCAGGCAGGAGACAGATATCGCTACGCGCACGCACAGGGTGAGCTCGAGACAACCAACGGGGGCTGCGCAGGTGGGGCCATGCGGGAGGCGCCGCGCGTGGGGCCCGCGGAGGGGACCCCGGTCGTTACAAGAGTCCCCGCCCCCTCTCGCTCCTCGTCCCCCTCTCCTCTCCTCTCGCGCGTGTACGCCTCTCTGTCTCCCACCCTCCTGCTCCCTCGACGACGATAGCCATTTCACCCCTCTCTCTCTCTCCCCCACACCTCTTCTCTCTGTGGACTAGCTCTCGAGGCCGGACGAGCGCTGCACGGCCTGCGGCGCCGTGCGGGAGGCAGGATGCCGGCGTGGTGGAAGGGCAAGGGCAGGAGCAAGAGCAAGGCGCCGGCGCCGGCGGGGGACGCCGGCACAATTCCGGCCGTGAGGGACGGGGAGAAGGACAGGAAGAACAAGAAGGCGACCAGCTTCGACGAGGCGCTTATTGGCAGGGAAGGCCGTGGGAAGCAGCTGCAGCAGCCGGCGCCGGCCGTCGGGCACCCGCTGCCGCGGCCGGCGTCCATGCCGTCGGCCTCCGCCCCCGCGTCCGCGTCGGCGTCCGCTTCAAGCGGGGGCAGCTCGTCGCTCGGGTCCTCCGCGGCGTCCGACGAGCCGCTGGATCTCGGAATTTACAGGTGAGAGGCGGCGCCATACTGATCACCACCAGAGTACATACTAGTTGGTCCGGTAGTTAATAATCTGCTGAGTTTGGGTGGTTGGTTGGTTGCTTCAAACACAGGCTAAAAGTTCGAGAGCTTTTGCTCGTGCTCTCGTGTTGAATTCGGTGTAAAGTTTTCGGTTTGGGGCGCTAGGCGTGTCCTACTAGTTGCTGTTCTGCTGAATTATTATTCTTATTCTTTTTGTTGAATATATATGCCGTCAGTCGGTCAGTGGGCAATTGGAGGTGGTGTTGAGCTGTTCTTGACATCTGTTTAGGTTTCAGATTGGGTTTTTGTGGCTGCTTTGCTCGGAGCTGCAGCTTTGATGTTTCTCTGGTTTTCCTCCCGAAAGTTATGTGTCCATGCTCTGATTAATTCTTTGATTAGTTGGCCGATGAATCCAGTTGGAACCGGATTCTGCTGCCCTGGTAGCCTGAAGAAAAAAATGGATCTCCATGAATCCTTGATTCATACCATCTTTTTACAAAATTCAGGCTATTCCCTGGGCTTTGTTCCATGGGTTTGGTTTTGCTGTCAACGAGATGACAACTTGTTTTCTTGGTTGCAACACTGAATCCTTATCGTTTGGATCTCCGTTTGCGTTTGGTACTGGATTAGTGATGTCTTCACGGTGTTTTTTCGTTGCTGTTATAACTGCTGTTCGATTAATTTTTCAAGGCAGTTCCATCAGCCGATTTGCAAATCTCATCTGGAATTTGTTATTGTGCAAATTAATCTCGAACTCTGTGGCCCAACTTATCGCCGTGTGCTACAAGCATGCATAGGCGACAATGCTTGTTGACCTTTTCTTCTTTCGAATAAAAAATATTACTAAACGACATTCCTTCAATCCCAATTATGTGTTAAGATACGATAGCTCTAGAATGCTTTAAAAAATGTACTGATACCAAGTGATTGGTTCATAGATGTGCGTTTCAACTCACTTGATTTTCATGCTTAATTCAATAGGATATCAGATGCAAATAGAACACCGGCCATTGATTCTCGGAAACAAAGTCTTGTCCTAGAAGAAGGGCGCTTTGTCGTAAATAATCTGGCTTCGGAGAATAACAGATCGTGTGAACCCTCAGTTTCTCCAAGGAAAGAATTTCAATCCAACATTTTGGATCTTCCAAGTGATCGAACGACGTACTGTCATGGCCGAAAATCGACAGAAATTGTGTTTGCTACACGGATGCCCAGCTCTCCCCCTAGTTCAAGAGGCAAAAACTGTCCAACCTCACCTGTGCATTCAAGAGCATTCGGGCAATGCCCAGGATCCCCTACTGCGTGGCAAGAGGATGCACGGAGCTCAAGCTCACCACACCCACTTCCTCTTCCGCCAGGCTCGCCGTGCACATCTTCCCGGTCCCTCCATTCACAATGGAAGAAGGGGAAGTTGTTAGGCAGTGGTACATTTGGGCAAGTATACCTCGGATTCAACAGGTTCGCAGTTTGATGCTAGAGCCTTCTATTTTCTCCTGTTCTTCAGCAATTGAACCTTTCCTTTGTACAGTATACTTAACTGCACTCTAAATGTAATGCAGTGAAGGTGGCCAAATGTGTGCAATTAAAGAGGTTAAGGTTATTGCTGATGATTCAAATTCAAAAGAGTGTCTGAGGCAGCTAAATCAGGTATCATCTTTGGGGCATATTGGATTAGTCAGCATCATTCTCATGTAACGGATGTTAGTTCTTTCATACTGACACTGCTCCTTATTGACAGGAAATGCTGCTCCTGAATCAGCTTTCGCATCCAAACATTGTGCAGTACTATGGCAGTGAACTGGTAAATACAAAACATATGACGATCTTCCACGTTTTATTCTCGAACATGTAACATTATCATCAATTTTATTTGCAAATAATTAAATAAATTACCCAAGCAATCACAGTCACTATAATATTTTATCTGAAAGTTAGGTGGTTCTGCAATGTTTACTTCGTTAGATACGTTAGAATATATATTTATTTCCAATCATAAACCAGTAAACCACTGTAGTGCAAACAATGAAGTGTCCCGTTTTATTTGCAGATTTACCCTTTTGCCTGAATAAGTTTCATATTGCAATGCAGTCTAGTGAAACACTCTCAGTCTATCTTGAGTTTGTTTCTGGGGGCTCTATACATAAGTTGCTTCAAGAATATGGTCCATTTGGGGAGGCCATCCTCCGGAAATACACCGCACAGATCCTTTCTGGCCTTGCATACTTGCATGGGCGGAATACAGTGCACAGGTACTGAGCAGTCATCAAAGTAAATAGAGTAGGATGGCCATTTATTTTTGAAAAATATCACGGCTTTCTTACTTATTGATGAAAACTTACCTTTCTCACAGGGATATCAAAGGAGCAAATATACTTGTAGATCCTAATGGTGACATCAAACTTGCAGATTTCGGTATGGCCAAGCATGTAAGTACTAATACTGTGTCAATGATCTGACATTTATTTTATTTACACAAACATCAGTTGGTTAAATGTGGATTTTATTTATACAGATATCAGCATACACATCCATCAAATCTTTCAAAGGAAGCCCTTACTGGATGGCTCCAGAGGTAAGGCTACTGCAATTTTCCCATGTATTTTCCCTTGTTAGTTGAACACCAACTGATATCTATTTATTCCCCAGGTTATCATGAATACCAATGGATATAGCCTTTCAGTGGACATTTGGAGCCTTGGTTGCACCATTCTTGAGATGGCAACTGCAAGGCCTCCATGGAGTCAGTACGAAGGGGTGAGTGCTATGACAATTTTATATAGCTATGGTGGTTGTTCTTCTGATGATTGTCTGCTAAGCTTTGTAATCGATTTCACAGGTGGCTGCAATATTCAAAATTGGAAACAGCAAAGACATACCTGATATCCCAGATCATCTTTCTTCTGAAGCGAAAAGCTTTTTGAAACTCTGCTTGCAGCGCGATCCTGCTGCGCGCCCAACTGCTGCTCAATTAATAGAACATCCTTGGGTGAAAGACCAAGCTTCAGTCAGGTCCTCTAGGTCTGGCTCTGGCATTACTAGGGATATGTTCTCAACTTCCACTGATGGCAGCAAAGCCACGGTACGTCTACAGTCTATGACTATGCACTGTCAAATAGTGGTCTATATTATGAAATCCGTCTGTGCTTGTGCTATGTATGATAACCAGTTATGGCTGGATGACATCATCTCTCATATTAGTTAGCCTCAATATTGAGTGTGGTGTCCTTTAATTTCTAACCACTATGATTAAATTTCAGGTAAAGACAAGCATCGAGCTGTCATCCTACAGAAGCTTATCACCTCTACGAGATACTAATCTCAGGATGAGAAACTTAGTGGTGCCAGCATCTTCTATTCCTTCAATATCAACTCGCAGAGCCTCTGCCATGTATGTTCGCGTTCACTAATTTTTGCTAAAAATATGGTAAATTACGTTTCTTCCATTGTCTAACAGAATCTGGTAATCTGATTTGTCCAGCAGCGCATCCAATGTGCGTATGAACATGTCCCTGCCCGTCTCGCCATGCACTAGCCCGTTGCGGCAGTACAGGCAGTCGAACCGGAGTTGTTTGCCATCACCTCCGCATCCAGCATATTCGGCTGGAGCAGCCAACTACAGCCCTATCAACAATGTGCTGTACCCTACGCGGCCAAGCAACTATCTCACAGACCCGTGGCTCGAAACCCCTCGCCAGAAAACGCAAACATTTGATTCTCCAAGAAGATTGTAGAAATTCCAATCATACATGTTTTGCATACTGGAAGAATATATACTCCATAAGTTAAGGTGTTACTGTAGAACTTAGGAGGACAAAGGTGTCTTTTTTGCTTTCTGTTTAGCCCTTTCTGTATGTATCTCCCCTCAGGATACAGTTGCCTCGTCCTTTGTACAAATTCAGAAATTGAGATGTAGTGAAAAACAATAGCATTTTTGTTCAGAAAAAGAGAGAATGGCATTTCAGGCTGTACCTGTATCTGTTGTGTATGATCAATTTTGAATGAATACAGGTTTCTACTAATCTTCAGAAGCTCGGTGATTTACAGATAAGGTGTTGCGAATTTGGAGAAAATCAGGGCAGCTTTATCTGATGCACTTTGAAAACATCCCCTCTGTATGTCACCGTCTTCTCCTCAACACCAAGGCCCCACAGATGCCCTTGCAGCTTCAATACTCCCTTGGCACCCTCACCTTTCTTGACGACGATATCGTTGACAGTCCCAGTGTCAGTATTTGCTGCTTCCCAGACAAAGCTGAAGACACGGAGCGCGCGGCTCAGCTGCTTGATGCCGCTCTGGACCGCGAGTTCATCGCCGTCGACGAGGAATTTCACGGCGTGTATGGTGACATTCTTGCCTTCCTTGCCGGTCAGGCACTTGCCGATATGCACCTCGATGTCCCGGACAGTGCCGTAGAGGTAGAAGAGCAGCAGCGTGTAGAGGCCCCGGGACGAGTGCCCCAGGTTCTTGGACAGATTCCTCTGCACCAGGCAGTCCTGGTGGCGCGCCTCCTTGAAGGCGATGTCCCTCTCGACAATGATGTCGCGTATCTGGTACAGCCCCTCCTTCATGGCCTCCACCTTCTGCGCGTGCCGGGCTAGCCGCTCGTCGGTTGCCAGGCTCTTCCCCAGGTCCGTGAACATGTCCAGTACTTCTTGCCATGCCTTTGCCGGTGGCGGCGCAGGGGACGGCCTCCTGTACGGCGTTGGGCGCATCCAGGACGGCGAGGAGGACGTCGCCGCGTCCGCGGTCTCCGACAGGAAGCTGGCGCAGGCCGATGCGATCTGTTCCGCCATCCGAATCGCCGGAGACGGGGGTCCCAGCGCGCCCATGTCTGCTCGAAGGTCCCTGAGCACCTCCTCCAGCGCGCCGCGCCAGACGTGGTGCTGCGTCACCTGCGGGCAGACCGTCAGCCGCACGTTCTTCCTCCGCTGCGCCGACACGCCGAGAACGTCGCACACCTTCGTGAGCGAGCTCAGCGCCGTCGTCTTGAGCGGCGGCCCGCGCCGGGTCGCGCCGAACTCACCCGCGAGGGCGTCGAAGTGCTCCACCCGGGCGAGGGCGTGCACATCGGTGACAAGGGATCCCGTCGCGGCGTCCCGCAGGTCGCCATCTACGAGGTCGACGCCTTGGAGCGACCCCGCGAGACGGAGGAGCCTGGCGTAGGCGGCCGGGTACCAGCCCCGGGACGGCGGGACGCGCTCTTGCTCCTCCTCGGAGGCCGGACCGGGCACGAAGTGGATCCCTCTGGTACCGACGCCCATGCTAGCCCCGCCCATGCTAGCCCCGCCCATCGAGAGCGCGCGGAGTACGGCATCCGTGCGTAGCACGGGCTTAAGCTTAGCGCGGCATTTCGTCGAACACCTTGTGAGCAGCCTCATTGCGCAAGCCTGTGCGTCGCCGCGAATTTCCACTGCAACGGGAACGCACGTTACCTTCGGTGTTCTGAGTAGTATAAATGATCCCTGGGTGGCGATAGCCGGCCCAAATCGAGATCAGTGACCCTGCCAGCCGCACGATTCGTTTGTTGTATGCCGTACGATCAGCGCGAGGGTCGTCTTCTTCCCCGTGCAAGAAAGAAAGAAAATAAATTCCTCTCTTCCCCCTGTCTTTCATCTTATGCACGCCCCTGCCTCACGCCATGATGTTAGCCCTGTAGGCTCCGCACGCTCGCTTTCACTGCTCCATCGCCGGCCTACTCGTCGCTCGTAGCAGAGGCCACATGTGTTTGCATCAGTGATCAGCGTAGTTCCCGGATTGCATCATCTCGCGGCCGCTATTTGTAGTTTTTTGGGGTTTGCCGGTTGCAGCTCCACCTTCGCCGGTTCCAGCAATCAAGGCCGCCGGTACTAGAATCGTCACCACTTGTGACGCCTAGCTGCCACTAGTTGACCGACATAACCTATGCCCACGGTCGCAACAGCTCGGCCCTACGGTTTCAACATCCCGACCTGATGGTCGCACCAATTTCTCTTGGTGGTCCCAACATCTTTGTCCCGTGGTCACAACATCTGGCCCTGCCATCCCAACAACTCAGCCTGACGGTTAAACAAATTCTCTCAACGGTCCCAACATTTTCGTCCAACGATACGCAACATCAGTGGCCCACATCAACTACCTACTCCCGTTGTTGCAACTTTTCACATCGCCGGGCCCAGGGCCACACTGCACTGGTTGCAGCGTCGGCAGAGGACGGTTGCAACTCCCGCATGGGGCTAGCATACTTGTCGATGACGACACCACAACTCACAGCCTCATCATTCCAGCTTTCCACGTCTTCGGTTCCAGCAACACACTACCTTGGTTGTAGCATCCGGTTGCAGCTTCCTCTTGAGCTCATACAAAAATTGTCAGCGCCGCGGCGAGTCGTAGGCTCGCGGTTGTAACAGATACGTCCATTTTGCATCATAATTTCCTGCAGTTTTTATCTTATTTTGATGCTATATTTCATAATATGAAGAAATTCGAATGACTTTTCTCTCTTAAAATGCAACATACATCAAAGGAGGAAGATTACCGGCAGCTGAAATTCTGACCTGAAAAGCTATACTGAGATAACAATTCTCCGAAGCTCAAAATTAAGTGAAATTTCACGGAGATTTCTTTTTGGATATATTAAAAATACTGAAAGAAAGAAGCAACGAAGAAGTGCAACAGGGGGCCACAAGCTCAGGGTGCGCAGCCACCCACAAGCCGTGACATCCATGCTTGTGGGGTCCATAGAGCTGCTCTCCCGACGTCCTTTGGTCATATATTCCCATTTGCCCTAGAAAACAAATCAAGAGAACACTTTCTGGACTTTTCGACGCCTTCTCGAGGCTGAACCATGACACGAGCACTTTTGCTCTCCAGCAGAGCGATTCTGCCGGAGAAACCTCCCTCCCAGAGGGAGAAATTGAAGCCTTCGTCATCACCAACGTTCCTCTCATCATGGGAGGCATCATCTCCATCAACATCTTCATTGGCACCATATCATCTCCAAATCCTAGTTCATCTCTTATATTCAATCTTCGTATCAAACCTCATATTGGTGCTCGAAATAGGCTTGCACCCCGCTTTATAGATAAAGCAACGGTCCATGCAGCAGCATCCAAACAAACCACAAAAATCGACGGATGGGGCAACAACATAGTCATGCCCAAGAAAACATAAGAGAAATAGGAAAAAGGCCATTTAGTGGCAGCCGCCACGCGGCGCTACGAGGACGCTAGCCGACGCGCTGTAGCCAAAAGCGCATCCATCATGAGACCGAGACGACGCGATCACGCGAGAGCGGGTGCCAGTGTGTAGAAAAGCAAGGAATTTGAAGGAGTCAGATACCTTCCTCGAAAAACCCTTCTCAATCACCATTTTATTACGCTCGTCAAAAGTGTCCAAGACAATGCCATAAAAACAAGCCAGAATCTGATGATGGGGCGTATGTTGGGTAGCCCAATGCTGGAGGAACTCCACGAGGTTCAGGGCCTCCCAGCCGGGCCCCAAGGACGAACATCCATAAAACCCACGCAGCCATACAAGAGAATAGGATATGGCTCCAAGTCTCAGGTACCGCGCACAGGGGGCACAAGCCATATCTCGGGCCGTGCCTCTTAAGTACCTCGGTCCCCGAGGGGATACGGTCACGTAATAACTGCCACACGAAGATCTTAATCTTGAGGGGTAAGGGGGCTTTCCACAACTGTGAAAGCCAGGGAATGTGAGGTGATTGGCATAAGGAATGGTATGTCGTGCTCACCGAGAATTCCGTCGTCGGAGTAAGCTTCCACGTCATAGTTTTTGAATAGTTCAGTAGCACTGGTGGTAAGGCATTCTGCAGTTTAGTACATTCATTGCCGCCAGCTTGCCCAAAGGTATGACGGAACAGGATGTTCCACTGCCCAGATCTAAAGGGCGCAGAGATAAGTAGTAGTGGGTCCATAGAGATCGAGAATAAGCCAGGAAAACTGAGGCGCAGTGGCTCGGAACCCTTCTAGAGGTTCAACCAAAATTGGGTCCTACCCCTATTCCCTATGGAGAAGGAAATCCCTAGGCGGATGTCCTCCTTGATATTTTGGATGGACCTCCAAAACTGTGATCCTCCCGCATGGGAACTCACCATGAGAGCCTCACCCCTAAGGTATTTTGCCTGAATGAGCTATAGCCATAAGTCGCCCTCGCCGCGTAGAATCCGCCAGACCCACCGCAATATGAGTGCGACATTCATACGACGGGAAGCCATAATGGACAGGACACCTTGGTCTTTGGGCAAACATATGTCCGCCCACTTGACCATGTGTTATTTTTGGCATCCATTGGCGTCCTGCCAGAAGAATCAAGCGAGTTCCTTATCGAAAGAGCTATGAATTGAACGCCCTCCGGTAAGATATACAACCCCATCATGTACATGGGGAGGCTCGCTAAATTAGCACTAATAAGGACCAATTTGCTCCCCTTGGAGGTAAACCGCCCACGCCAAGACTCAGCCGGAGATGCCACTTGTCCCACCAGCGGGTCAAAAGCACTCAACGGGATCCTCGAGTCAGCCATCAGCATTCCCAAATACGTAATGAGGAATGAGGCCAGTTTGCAGTTTAGATTGTCTGCAATCCGCTGTTGTTCCTCCATAGGAAATCCTAAGACGATGAACTCGCTCTTATCAAAGTTAATCTTTAGTCCTAACATCACCTCGAAATAGAGGAGCACGAACTTCATATTCACGATGTCTAGGTCGGATCCTTCCACTATAATCATGGTGTCATCCACATACTGTAGGTGGGTGACCCCTCTGCCAGGGATGAGGTGACCAACTACCCCTGAAAGGTGACCTGCCAGCCTAACTTTATCCAGGATGACGTCTAGAACGTCAACAGCGAGGTTGAAGAGGAGAGAGGATATCTGATTCCCTTGCTTCACTCCCGTAGAGGACGTAAAGAATGGTACCACCTCACCATTAATATTAACCGCCGTCTTCACAGACCCAACCAACTACATGATCCATGAATCCCATCTTTCATCAAAGCCCTGACGTTGCAGGACTAACCGTAGGAAGGACCAGTCCAAACGATCCGAGGTTTTCTGGAAGTCCAGCTTGAGGAAGACACCCCTATGCCCTCGCGCCCGAACCTCGTGAATAATCTCGTGAAATAATATCATGAGTAATCTCGGTGAAGCCTCTGCCAGGGATGAGGTGGCTGACTACCCCCGAGACGTGACTTGCCAGCCTAGCTTTATCCAGGATGGCAGCTGGCACGTCAACGACGAGGTTGAAGAGGAGAGGGGATATCAGATCCCCTTGCTTCACTCCCGTATAGGATGTAAAGAATGGTCCCACCTCGTCGTTACTATTAATTGTCATCTTCCAAGACCTAACCAACTACATGAGCCATGAACACCATCTTTCATCAAAGCCCCGACGTTGCAGGACTAACCGCAGGAAGGACAAGTCCAGACGGTCATAGGCTTTCTGGAAGTCCAGCTTGAGGAAGACGCCCCTATGCCCTCGCGCCCCGATGACCCACAAGTATAGGGGATCAATCGTAGTCCTCTCAATATGTAGGAGTGTCGAACCCAACAAGGAGCAGAAGGAAATGACAAGTGGTTTTCAGCAAGGAATTTTCTGCAGGCACTGAAATTGTCGGTAACAGATAGTTTGATAGCAAGATAATTTGCAATGAGCAAGTAATAGTAACGGTAACACAAGTGCAGCAAGGTATCCTAATCCTTTTTGTAGCAAATGACAGGCTGGAACGGTCTCTTATAATAAGCAAAGCGTTATTAAGGACACACGGGAATTTCATCTAGTCACTTTCATCATGTTTGTTTGAGTGGGTGGAGTGATGCTTGGGTGTTGTTCTTACTTGAACAAGCCTCAAACTTATGACTAACCCCTCTCGAAAGCATCCGCAACTACGAAAGAAGAAAAGGCAAAATCTAACCATAGCATTAAACTTATGGATCAAAATCAGCCCCTTATGGAATAGCGCATAAACTAGGGTTAATCTTCTGTCACTCTAGCAACCCATCATCTAATAACTACTCCACAATGCATTCCCTTAGGCCCAAATATGGCGAAGTGTCATGTAGTCGACGTTCACATAACACCACTAAGGGAATCACAACATACATATCATCAAAATATCGAACGGACACCAAATTCACATGATTACTTATGACAAGACTTCTCCCATGTCCTCAAGAACAAAAGTAACTACTCACAAAACATGTTAATTCTCAAGATTAAATGGGGTATTGAATTGCATAATAGATCTGAACATATAATCTTCCACCAAATAAACCATCTGGCATCAACTACAAGATGTAATCAACGCTACTAGTCACCCACAGGTACCAATCTGAGGTTTTGATACAAACATTGAAAACAAGAGATGAACTAGGGTTTTGAGATGAGATGATGCTATTGAAGATGTTGATGAAGATTTGCCCTTCCATGATGAGAGGGTTGTTGGTGATGACGATGGCTTCGATTTTCCCCTCCCAGAGGGAAGTATCCCTGGCGGAATCGCTCCGTCAGAGAGCAAAAGTGCTCCTACCCAAGTTCCACCTCGAGACGGCGGCGCCTCGTCCCGAAATTCCTCTCCTTATTTTTTCTAGTAAAAATGACCTTATATACAAGAAGATGAGCACGGGAGGCTAGCCAGGGGCCCCACTACCCACGGGGGCAGGCGCGTAGCGGGCCCTGGTGCCTAGTGGGCACGTGGGTTGCCCCCTCTAGTATTTGTTTTCTCCAAAAAAATATTCCAAAATAAATCTCCGTAAAATTTCAGCTCATTTGGAGATGTGCAGAATAGGTATCTCTGACGTAGCTTTTTCAGGCCTAGAATTCCAGCTGCCGGTAATCTCCCTCTTTGTGTAAACCTTGCATATTATGAGAGAAAAGGCATTATAATTACTCCACAAAGTGTTATATAGAATAAAAACACTATAAATAAAAGTAGGAAAACATGATGCAAAATGGACATATCAACTCCCCCAAGCTTAGACCTCGCTTGTCCTCAAGTGAAAGCCGATATCGAGAATCATGCCCACATGTTCAGAGAGAGAGAGGTGTAGAAAAACAAAATACGGACATAGTAGCATCATGATCATTATTATAACAACACTAAATTTTATCATAAAACTTGCCATGAGCAAGTAACAATTCATTACAACATCGAAGTATAAAGCATAAACTTTCTTGAAAGCTAACAAACTATTTTCTCAGTCAACAATGCAATTGCAATTCATCATATTTTCTGGAAGGTCTCATGTCTGAGCTTTTTAGCAAATCCACATACTCAACCATCATTTAGTCTTCTATGATTGCTAACACTCACAACATATATATGGAGCAAAAAGTTTCAGCCGGACACATAGAAAGATAGGGGCTTATAGCTTCGCCTCCCAACTTATTCACCTCAAGGGTGATGTCAACAATAATAACTCATGATCACTCATATCCAACTGGATATATGTGCCTATATCTTCCCCCACCAAATGATGCTTGCAAAATAGAAAAATAAAAAGGAATAGAGGAGAACACTTTTGGCTCTTGCATAAAAAATAAATACATAAAAGATAGGCCCTTCACAGAGGGAAGCAGAGGTTGGCATGCACCTTTTATTTCTGGATGCACCAGCTCTTAGTGCAAAAGAACGTCATGTTATATTGCCCCTTATGATAGCAATCTTTATTATGCAGTCCATCGCTTTTATTACTTTGCCATCACAAGTTCATACAACGCTTATTTTCCTTTACACTAAAAGATCATACATATTTAGAGGCAAGTTTTATTGCCTTATGCACCGATGACAACTTACTTGAAGGATCTTATTCAATCTGTAGGTAGGTATAGTGGACTCTCATAACTTGAGATTGGGTTTTAAGGTTTTTGGATGCACAAGTAGTATTTCTACTTGCTGCGGATTTTTGGCTAGCAAAGATATTGGGCAAGCACCACATGTTGGAGGATCTATGAAAATATAACTTCTATGTGAATATGAACAAACACAAATCTTTACATTGTCTTTCTTGTCCAACGTTAACAATTTGGCATAAAATACTTAATGGTGGCTCACAATCATAAAAGGTGTCCAAGATAGTATATTTGCATGTGAATCTTCTGTTCCCTTATTAATTCTTTCATGAATTGCATCATTGACCAATGCTATGTTTGTAAACTTTCAGTAAATTTTACCACTTATACTCTTCCTTATGTAATGTCATTACTTTCCATAAGATTAGCATATGATATTTTTCATTATTTTCTTTATTTTGATTGAAACATAAAAGTAAAGAAGCAAAAACTCAAACTAAACTTTATTATATAACTCTCTACTCGATTACATAGATGGATATGTCATAAAACTAGCACTCAAAAATAGATGATACTAAACTGAAAGCACAAGTGCTCCCTAGGTGGTTTTGGTAATTAATGTCAACATATCTCTTGTTGGACTAACACTTTTACCTAGTATTTTCAGATAAGTTCAACAATGAAGTGGCATGGACTAGAGGATGTGGAACCCCTTCAAAATGCTAAGGACAAAGGATTGGCTCAAGCTCCAAGCTCAAGACTCTACATTTTCTATTTTAGTGATCCAAGATCACATTGAGTCTATAGGAAAGCCAATACTATTAAGAAGGGATGAGGTGTTGCTTAATGGCTTGCTTGCTCAAAGTGCTTAGTGATATGCTCCAAAGCCCTCAACCACTTTCTCACTTCCAAATATGTCCCACACCAAATATCCAACTCGGCCCCACCGATTCTTTCTATCTGGAGCCACCGAGTTCAGTTGACATAGCCACTGCCAGAAACCCTAATCAGTTCGGTCTCACCGATGGGATCTCGGTCTCGCCGAGATGGGCTTGCAAACTCTCTGTTACCCATTGCAATATTTTCGGTCCCACCGAGATATGCAATCGGCCCCACCGAGTTTGCTTGGCCAACTCTCTGTTTCGCTTATTACCCAAATCGGTCCCACCGAGTTTGAGTAATCGGTCAAACCGAGTTTTGAATTTACCCTAACCCTAGCACGTGGGTCCCACCGAGTTGATCTAGTTGGTCCCACTGAAAACCCTAACGGTCACTAGATTTGCTGAATCGGTCCGACCGAGTTTATCAATTCGGTCCCACCGAGATTGGCAAGTTGTGTGTAACAGTTAGATTTTGTGTAGAGGCTATATATACCCCTCCACCACCTCTTCATTTGTGGAGAGAGCCATCAAAACAAACCTACACTTCCAACTTACTTTTTCTGAGAGAGAACCACCTACACTTGTGTTGAGGCCAAGATATTCCATTCTTACCATATGAATCTTGATCTCTAGCCTTCCCCAAGTTGCTTTCCACTCAAATCCTCTTTCCACCAAATCCACATCCTATGAGAGAGGGTTGAGTGTTGGGGAGACTATCATTTGAAGCACAAGAGCAAGGAGTTCATCATCAACACACCATTTGTTACTTCTTGGAGAGTGGTGTCTCCTAGATTGGCTAGGTGTCACTTGGGAGCCTCCGACAAGATTGTGGAGTTGAACCAAGGAGTTTGTAATGGCAAGGAGATCGCCTACTTCATGAAGATCTACCGCTAGTGAGGCAAGTACTTCATGGGCGACGACCATGGTGGGATAGACAAGGTGTCTTCTTCGTGGACCCTTCGTGGGTGGAGCCCTCCGTGGACTCGCGCAGCCGTCACCCTTCGTGGGTTGAAGTCTCCATCAACGTGGATGTATGATAGCACCACCTATCGGAACCACATCTCAAAAATCTACGTGTCTCCAAATTGCGTTTGCACACTCCAATCCCATCCTTTTACATTCTTGCAAGCTGCATGCTTTACTTTCCGCTGCTCATATACTCTTTGCATGCTTGCTTTATATGTATTGTGTTTGTTAAACTTGTGCCAAAACTCCACTTCAACCTAAAGAAATTAAAAACTGCAACTTTTAGCACTTAGTGTCTAATCACCCCCTCTAGACACCTCTTCTCGATCCTTTCAATTGGTATCAGAGCTTTGGTCTCCATTGCTTTGGTTGAAACACCATTGGAGGAAGATGGATGAGTCTACTTTGGGGAGTCTTAGACATAGAGTGCCTATTCTTGATGGAGAATATTTTCATGAGTGGAAAAATGAAATGCTTGAGATTTTCAATGAATATCATTTGAACAAGTACATTGCTAGCCCTTGTGCACCTCATTTTGATTCTTTGCATCCTACCCTTGATGAGTCTATTGACATGATCCGCAACCTTAGAACTGTTAATCTTATCACCAGCGGCTTGCCTAGAAACTTGATTGAATGTTTGCCTACTCTTGATTGTGCCTACACTATATGGAGATTTCTTGAGGAACTCTTTCCAAATTATTCCTTGAAAGATCTAGATGAAATTCTCCATAAGTCTATTGCCTTGATTAAGATGAGTTCCAAATCCCAAATTTGGTGACTGCTTATTTGAGCTTACTAATCTTACGAGTGCCAAAGGAGATGTTGGAATCATTAGCAATATCATTTCCAAAGCTATTAGAATTCATAAAGATAACCATAGAAATGATCATTTATCTAATGAATTACCCTCTCTAGGAATTGATCAATCACAAGATGATGTTGAACATGGATACTATGATGATGATGATGACAGTGACTATGATCATAATGATGCAATGAGACACCTTGGTCTTATGGAAAAACTTCGTGGCTACATGGCTGGAGGAAAGGAATGGGTTCTTGATAGTGGATGTACTGATCATATGACCGGAGATAAAGACATGTTCCGTGAGCTTGCTGAAAACGACGGCTGTCGGTGTCAAAACCGGCGGATCTCGGGTAGGGGGTCCCGAACTGTGTGTCTAAGGAGGATGGTAACAGGAGGCAGGGGACACGATGTTTTACCCAGGTTCGGGCCCTCTTGATGGAGGTAAAACCCTACGTCCTGCTTGATTATTCTTGACAATACGAGTAGTACAAGAGTTGATCTACCACGAGATCGGAGAGGCTAAACCCTAGAAGCTAGCCTATGGTATGATTGTCTGTTGTCCTACGAACTAAAACCCTCCGGTTTATATAGACGCTGGAGGGGGCTAGGGTTACACAAGGTCGGTTACAAAGGAGGAGATATACATATCCATATTTCCTAGCTTGCCTTCCACGCCAAGTAGAGTCCCATCCGAACATGGGACGAAGTCTTCAATCTTGTATCTTCATAGTCTAACAATCCGGCCAAAGGATACAGTCCGGCTGTCCGGAGACCCCCTAATCCAGGACTCCCACAGTAGCCCCCGAACCAGGCTTCAATGACGATGAGTCCGGTGCGCAGTGTTGTCTTCGGCATTGCAAGGCGGGTTCTTCTCCAAATTTTGAACGTTTGTCAAGCAGTGTCCGGTCCCATAAATGTTGAACCTCTTGGCTTCTGTGCCCAATAAGGGCTTTCTTCCACGCGTCGAATGAGTGCGAGGCGCCAGGGCGTTTTTACATTCGCCCCCTGGCCAGATAAATAAATTGTCTATTAAAGGGATGGGGATTCTTAGATCCAATCCATACCATCCCCCCCAGCGAGAATCCATCGGAGCGTGCTTCGGAAAAATCCATTCCAGCATGGCCGACCTCCGCAGCTCCTCCTCCCGCCCCCGTAGCCCTAAGCATGGTGATTGGGAGAGGTGTTCAGTCCCACATAGTCGATTAGTCGAGCTGCAAACTAAGGGATTTCTCCCTCCGGCGTATATGGTGCCGGGCTCGCCACCTACAATGGCGGGGAGCAAGCGAAGAGCTTCCCCAGCCCCTCTACGGGGGAGCGGGTATGCCTTGTCCCTTATTTATTGAGGGGACTCGGATTTCTGATTCATCCGTTCCTCCGTGCGCTCCTGGAGTTTTACGGCCTCCAACTGCATAATTTCACCCCTGCTTCCATTTTACACATCGCCAGCTATGTTGCCCTCTGCGAGTTATTTCTGGGCTACAAGGCTCATTTCGAGCTGTGGAAAAGGTTATTTTGCCTCACTTTATCAAGTGGGCGGAGCCGAAATATGGCGCATCGCCGAAACCGGATACCTGTCCGGTACTCCGAAGAAGACGTCTGAAGACTGGCCTTCGGAATGGTTTTATATGGAGGACGTCCCCCTTCCGGACCCTGTTCGGCGGGGTCTTCCTGAGTTCAGCAATGCTCCTCTGAAGAAATGCCGAAGTTGGCGCCCACGGAGCCCCCAGGAGGAAGACAACGGAGAAGTCCTCTACCTGATGAACCGGATTAAAGCGCTGACTCAATCAGGATTGACAGTAGTCGAGGTTATGTAAATATGCATAATGCGGGGAGTGCAACCACTTCAATATCGCGGGCACCCCTTGTGGTGTTTTAACGGGGAAGATGACGCCACCCGTTGCGGGCGTAAGGGTCCGGACAACGCCACTGATTTAGCAAAAATTTTGTCCGAATTGTTCAAGGGAGAGGAAGAGAAGTTCATCCGCATTAAGCCACGGGATGGATTATCCATGTACAACCCCCAAGCTGGGTGAGTTATATCTCCTTACTCCCGTTCTTCCCACATTCTTTGTCGTAGGTACTCACCTTGCCATTTTGCGGCAGGAACTGCGAAAAGCCATAAGGGAGGTCAGCAACCCATCTGCACAACCAGAGGACCCCATATTCGTGGAGCTGATAGACCGACAGTTCTATCAATTAAGCTATGATGACGCCATGGTGTCCATTACGGCCGACTATCCCGGACTGCTTCCCGCGTCGCATGTAAGAAAAAATCAAAAATCCCAACTCCAAAAACTAGGATCCCCTTTTAGACACTTCACCTACCATATACATATGGTGCTTGTCGGATTTCGGGTTCTGGCAGACCCTTGAGGTTCAAACACTGGGGTGCGCGCGGAGATCTCTCCCCTACCAATCTACGTCCAATCTCCTCGTGTGATCTAAGCTGGAAACAACGAACAACACAAGGGACACGAGATTTATACTGGTTCGGGCCACCGTTCTGGTGTAATACCCTACTCCAGTGTGTGGTGTGGTGGATTGCCTGGGGGGGCTGATGATGAACAGTACAAGGGAAGAATAGCCTCGCGAGAGGTGTTCTTGAGCTAGTGCGATGAACTTCTTGGGCGAGTTCAGTCACCTCTCTCTTTCTCTGCTAGGGTTCTATCAGATCTCTCTCTGTCTCACTCTCTCGATGTCCCTCCTGGTTGTCTCTCTTTCATCCCTCCGGGGTGGCTAGCTCTATTTATAGAGGCCCTGGGCCTCTCCCCAAATAATGAGCGGGAAGGGCGCCAACAATTGGCCATTTTGAAGGGGAACATCTAGTACAAGTTATCCTGACCAAAGGTGGTCTTCGGCTGCCAAAAGCTCTAGTGATGACGCCGTCTTGGGCTCCACGGTGACCTCCGTCCTGCCGCTCTGTTGGTCTTGGTCTCGTTGCACCGAAAATGGTAACCTTTGCCCGATGCCTTGTCCTGTGCTTGCCCCCTTTGCACCAAAGGGGAAACAAGGACACTACGCAGGTCGGCGCCCGCCTGGTCTCGATCGTCATGGCTTGCGTCACGGGCTCCTCGCGAGGTACCCCTGCCTTGATCTCTCCACCTCCTCGCGAGCCTGCCTGATCGTCCGCCCCGCGAGGCTTGGCCCCTCGCGAGGGTCTTGAGCTTGAGCTGATGAAGATGGGTCGCGATGGGCCCCCACTTGAGCCACGCCGCAGGCAGGCAAGTCTAGGGACCCCCGTTCCCAGAACGCCGACAGTAGCCCCCGGGCCCAAGGCGCGCCCGGGCTTGGCCTAGCAGGGAAGCGAAGGGGCAAGCGCGAAGCGCCGCGAGCCCCAACAACCTGCGGCCTTGAGCGCCGTGTGGCGATTGATTGGACGTGGGCGTCTACGCTTCCCACGACGCTTCGGCAACTGTCCATCTAACAAAAGAGGTGTCCGGGCCAGACTTACTTGCTTTGTTCTCATTCGCCTCGCCCCAGATCCCCTTTCTCGCTCTCCTCCTTCTTGCTTCCGAAATCCCGCAGATCTGTCTCAATCCTTCTCGCCCGGCACGCCATGGCGCCTTGCAAGTCCCCGACCGAGGCCTGGTACTCGCTGGCCCTGGCTTCCCCGAACTTGCCGGAGAAGAACCTCGCCCTCACGCGCCTGATGACGGTGGCGCAGGGCAGCAAGGGGGCGACTGTGCTCAAGGCCGGCTCCGACCAGCCTGAAAGCAGGGGGAGCACCTTCTATCTGCTTTTTGTGAGCGCCATCGTCGCTAGTCTGGTGCCTCCTTTCTCTGAGTTCTTCTTTGCTGTTCTCTGCCAGTACAACTTGCAGGCTCTGCATCTCCACCCCAACTCTGTTCTTCTCCTGGCGATTTTTGCTTACTACTGTGAGGGTCATGTCGGGGTAAAGCCCTCGGTGGCCTTGTTGCGCCACTATTTTTCGCTCCGGGTTTCTGGTGGCCATGTCTCCGCATGTGTGAGCTTCATCGCATACTCCAATTCCAATGCTATCTCGAAGCCTAGGAAGAGAATCGAAGGCTTCCGGAGCAAGTGGGTCATGGTGGACGTCGGGCGCCTCCACCCCCGTCTGGTATTGCCTACGGGGCAGCCCAAGGCTGTCGACGCATGGTCCCGCGCGGAGCTTGTCGACCCCCGTGCGAGGGCGGTGCTGAAGAGGATGAACGCGGACCTGAGGCCGAGCAACTTGGGGACGACGAAGCTGACTGGAGCCATGCTCCTGAGGGAGTTCTTGGAGCACCGGGTGGCTCCACTCCAGGAGCACTCGCTCCCGTTGTGGAGGCTTGGGGAAGCGGACGCCGCCTTGCGCCTAAGCTTTGAGGCCCTGACCGATGATAATCTGGTCGCGACCCTCCATTCCTTGGTTGGGGGAGACGTGGCGAAGCCGGTGGGCACCCCCGTCCCCCTGTTCCTTCGCGACGACTGGGAGCAGGTGGTGAACGCCATGCCCACCTTTAATGGCGATGGGCTGGTGCCCGCGGAAGCTCCCGAGGGTCTTGCGGCGCTGGCGATGGTGAACGTGTCCTACGACAGCTCGAGTGAGAGCGAGGGGGAAGAAGAGGCAGAGGAAGAAGAATTTGACTCTGAGGCGACTGGCAAGGAGTCGAGGGAGTCTTTCCCTCGGCGCAGGTCCCAGGTCCTCCACTCCATGCCGGACGACGACGAGGCCGGCACCAGGTGAGGAGGGGAGGACTCTCCCTTGGTCGCGAGGAAGGGCAGGTCGGGGCTGGTTCCCCGAGGGTCTGCTCTGGTCCCTGAGCGATCCGAGGCCAGCTCCAGCCCTCCTGACGTGCCTTCTGCTTCCGGGCCTCCCGAGGCTGACCCCAGCTGCAGGCTCTCGGGCTTCAAGTTCGACCGGAGGTTGCTTGGGCCCGCGAGCGACGACCAATAAGTGCTCGATTCATGCTTTGCTTGGTTTTTGCCGCCGAGGCTTGACGTCCATATTCTTTTATCAGGCTGGCGCCTGCGGCGAAGAGGTTGAAAGGGGCTTCTGCGGCCCCGCTTGGGGCGAGTCCACCTGCCGGGATGGCACCTTCGTCCACTGAGGGGAAAGACGGTGCGGCTCGCGCCTCCCCTGCCCGGTCGTCCTCGCGAGGCCGACTGGGACGCCTCGGCGAGGAGTCAGTCCCCATGGCTCCGCTGACCCTGGAGTCGACTGCGCTCGATGCTGCAGCCGGGGCAACCAAGGCCCAGGGGGTTCCTTCCTGCCAAGCCGTGATCACGCTGCCGTCTTCTTTGCCTGCTCCGCCGGTTCCCGCTTCTTATGTTCCCTCTGCCACCGTCCTGGACCAGGTCGCCAGTGAACTGAGCCAGCTGCGGGAGGATCTTCTGAGCGCGGACCCTCGCCTAGCGGTCGGGCGCCTGGACTTAGCTTCTAGCTGGGCCCGTTCCGCTGCCTCCGTCTGAGCAGCGCTGAGCCAGGCCGTGGCGGCCTCCAAGGGGGAGAAGCAGGCCGCCAACCAAGCCAAGGCCGCTCGCGACGCTGCCCTGGGTGACGCTGAGGCTGCCAAGGCTCGCTGCGAGGCGCTAGAGACCGAGCTGCAAGGCCTGCACGACGAGCTCGCCAAGGAGGTCCACGACCGCCAGGAGAAAGAGAAGGAGATGAAGGCTCAGGAGGCTGCCGTCAAGGACCGGGATGTCAAGCTTGATGACCGCCACGGCCGGTTGGAGACGCTGGAGCGATCACTGAAGGTGGAGAGGACCGAGCTAGACGCCAAGGCGAAGGTCCTGGCGGAGGATCGGGTGGCCTTCGCAAAGATGGAGAATTGAGCTCGTGCCGTGCTGAAGACGCTTTATGAGAGCGGCTTGGAGGAGCCACTGGCCGGTGCGGAGGACGGCCCCGCCAAGCTGCTTCCCTTCCTGGTCCGTGCGCTTGAAGATGTCATAGACGGCCTTGGCCCCACGGCCGAGGCGAGGCGCGTGCCCTGTCTTCTGCGGCACTGACGCATGTCCTCAGCCACGTCTACCTGCGCGACCCCGATGTTGACTTCGATAGCCTGCTGGAACCCGTGAGCGGCGACCTTGCCGCTGCTGCCGCTGAGGCCGTGAAAGGCCGGGCCGAAGCTTTGCTGGGGAGGTTCCACGCCTTCAGCATCTTGCCCGGGTGCGGTGCCTCCAGCTCCGCGGCCCCAGGAGGCGGGGTCGCCCAGCGCGACTCCACCACAGGCGGCGGCGCCACTGGAGAGTGATCCCTTCGCGGCTTCTGTCCTGTTTTTATTCCTGCAACATGCACCATGCCTCGCGGAGGCATTTAAACTTGTGTTTGACATCGTGAAAGAATCTATGGCTTGTAATATTTGCTTTGAATTTCCTGGAATTTGCATTTTTCTCCCCTACTTGCTCGCGCTCTACGTCAGCACGGCCCGGCCCCGCACATACCTCACCCAGCGTTAGCCCTGACCGGAAACCAGGACGGGACTAAGGAGCAAGGGGCCACATGGCAAGTTAGGCTCCTGAGTCGCGATGCTCAGGAGGCCCCCTTGACGCACAAGCAACAAGTGGGAAAGGGGGAACGAGGAGTGGATTGATCGTTCTGCGTCGGCAGGGCCCGTCCCCGCGCATACCTCACCCAGCATTAGCCCCGACCGAAAACCAGGACGAGACTAAGGAGTGAGGGGCTACGGGGCAAGTTAGGCTCCTGAGTCGCGATGCTCAGGAGTTCCCCTTGACGTTCAAACGGGTTTCCATACCTTGGCTCCGCTCGAGGAGGGGCGCGTGACGACCAGGTCCGATGGACCTGGCTGGGTGGCGTGCACTCGGGCAAGACCCGGGCGTAGCCCCCGTGTCCAGCCCCCTCGCGCGGCACTCCCGAGGGGAGGCGTTGCATGGTGCCGGACACTGAGCTCTGGGCTCCCTGAGGTTGGTACGGCCGTAGGCCGCCCTCAGTTGTTTATCACCAGCACGGAGCATAGCGCTTCCGTATGTGTACGTGCATAGTCGCTCCTCGGCAGTGTCGTCAGCCAGCGCGGAGCATGGTGCTTCCACTGGTACGTGGGAGGGGGCTCCCCTCCGGGAGGAGCCGGAGGAGCTCCCGGGGCATGTACAACCCCGCCCTGACACGTGGCCGACACGGCAGGGCTAGGAGAGGTCTATCTGGGTACTCGTGAGCCAGCACGGGACTCACGAGGCCCTACCTTGAGGCGGGTTGCGCCTGGATCTGGGCCTTTATCAATGGTGTGTTCCTGCAGGGTGGTTAGAATGCAAATGCTCTATGTCCTCACGTCCCGGCCCCGAGCGAGCTCAGCCGCCGCTGGTATGACAGGTCGCGATGCCGTGGGTCAAGGCCAGGGGGTGAGGGCTGGAGAGCCAGTAGGAGCCCATGAGTCGCGATGCTTAGGTACCCCCCTTTTAACGTGCAAGCGCTTTGCATGAAAGCGGAGAAGTCCGCGATAAGTAGTAGGTGACAATTAAGCGCGAAAGAGCAAATTCATTTTAAGTAGACGCGGGAAAAGCAAACGCCGCAGGGCTAGGCCCGAGCAGCTCGGGGATGATGCAGGCCGAGGGGCGCCCCCAACAAGGTAAGTAAAGAGCGTAAGCAAAACAGATACATATGCCGCAGGGATGGACCCACGCGACCTGGGAATGATGCGGCCTTGTGGGCGCTCCCAGCTAAAAACGGAACTTAGAAAGATGTCACCTGGTGTCGTTGAAGTTGAAGTGATGCTGAAGAAGCGGTCGATGCGCGATGAAGATGTCGATCCTTACGAGCCCCCAGGCCCAGGAGCCTCGAGACGCTCCGGGGGCACTGGTGGGTTTCCGAGGGCCTTCTCCATCTCCACCAGGACCGCACCATGCCTGACCTCCTGAGCCTCCAGAATGCTCCTCAACAGGCACTGATGAGCGGCGACCGTGTTCGGCAGGCCGAAAGGCATGCGAACATAGCTGTGAGGTGGACCCTCGCAACGCCCCGCGTGCGAAGCCCAGAGGCGCTCCAGAGACGCGGCTCGGTTGAGCCCTGGCACGTCAATGCAGACGCGCAACCCACCATCCTCGCCTAGATGTGGGGTTACAGTGGGCAGGCGACGGCTACCGCGCATGACTCTCGATTCCTGTAGCTCCTGGGTGTTTCTTGCGATGAACTCATGAGGGTTTGGTTTTCCTTGCCTTGTACCTTCCTGAGGGAAACGTGCCTGGAAGCACCCCTCCAAGTGGTGCCCGAGCGCCTCCCTCGCGACCTTGGCAAAGTCGGTGGCTCTCCAAGAAAGAGCCCCCGAGCCCTGCCTGAGGAGGGCGCTGGGCGCGCCTTCCTATGCGAGAGAGGGTGGCGCTCCGTGATTGGGCGCAGATCCTGACGCAACACCTCCGGAGGCGCCTGCCTCCTGATGGCTTGGGCCAGACGAAACCTTCTTCTTCTTGAGGGTCGCCTTGGGAAGTCTTCCGTTTCTGTGGTCCGGGTCTTCGATTGCTGTGGCTTGGAACACGCGCTCAAGTGAACACACTGCGTCCCTTTCTTCACAGGGTACGGTGATGACTCCACCGCTTCCTGGCATCTTGAGGACATTGTACCCATGGTGAGTCACTGCCATGAACTTGGCCAGGGCTTGGTACCCGAGGATGGCATTGTATGGCAGACGGATGTGGGCAACGTCAAAGTCGATGAGCTCGGTGCGGTAGTTGTTGCGCTGCCCGAAGGTGACTAGAAGGCGAACCTACCCTATTGGAAGAGTGGAACCATCAGTGACTCTTGAGAAGGGCTTGGTTGGCTGAAGGTGATCGTACGGTACTTGGAGATTGTCGAACGTCTCGACGGACAGGACGTTGAGTCCTGCTCCGCCGTCAATGAGGGTCCTGGTGACCTGCACGTTGCTGATGACCGGGGAGAAAAGCATCGGGAGGACTCCGATCGTTGCCGCGCACCTGAGCTGATCCGCTGAGCTGAACATGATAGCGCACGCAGACCACCTAAGAGGGCGCGTGGCCTCAAGCTTGGGGAGGACTGCATTCACCTCACGAGCAAACTGCTTGAAGATGCGCTGTGAGGCTGAGGCCTGCGCGCCACCCAAGATGCAAGCGATTGCGCGCGGCTCCTGGAAGCCCCCAGCTCCCTTGTCTTGATGTTGGTCTTCGTTCCTCCTTGGCGGTGGCGGCAAAGGAGGAAGGCCTGCGTTGTCATGCGGGCGATCCTCACGAGGCTGACCTCTCCAGCCTCCCTCGCGAGCTGGTCCTGCCAGTGATCCTCGCGAGGTCGGTCATGCCACCCTTGGCGAGGGCCACGGTCTTCCCATCGTCCGCCACCTCTTCCTCCTCCTCGGCCATAGCCCCTGTCGTTGCGCTTGGGGCGTCGGCCGACACGTTCATCTCTCACGACCCTAAGCTCTTGACATTCGTTGGTGTTGTGGGTGTGGAGGTCGTGGTACACGCAGTACCGGCTGCCCTTGGATGACTCAGGCTGATCCCTGCCTCGCTTGGTGTCTGGCTCCGCTGCAAGCATGGCAGCCCCCTTGCGCTTCACGTCCTTGGCCTTGGGCTTCTTCTCTTCTGGGTCGGCAGCCGGGAGTTCGAGGAGGGAAAGGCGCCCTTCCTCAGCCCTGGCGCACTTGGTTGCCAAGTTGAACAGCTCCAGGGATGTGCACAGGTCTTCATGGATCGCTAGCTCCTCCTTCATCTTGACGTCGTGTACGCCATCGGAGAAGGCTGAGATGATGGCTTCTTCAGTCACCTTGGGGATCTTGAGGCGAGCGTTGTTGAAGTGCTGGATGTATTTCTGCAGGGTTTCCCCTTGCCGCTGCTTGATGCGGCGCAGATCGCTCATGGCCGGGGGCCGGTCGTGAGTGCCCTGGAAGTTGGCGATGAAGCGAGTGCGCATCTCGTCCTAGGAGGAGATTGTGCCAGGAGCCAGGTTCAGGAGCCAGGTGCGGGCCCCGTCCTTGAGCGCCATGGCGAACCAGTTCGCCATGGCCCTTTCGTCTCTGTTGGCGGCTTCGATGCATAGCTCGTAGAGCTGCAGGAACTCCGCAGGGTCCGCCGTGCCATCATAACGAGGGGGCAGGTCAGGCTTGAACTTGCCTGGCCATGCGACGCCGCGTAGCTAGGGGGTGAGGGCATGACAGCCTGCTGTGGCCACTGGTGCCTTTTGCTAGTACTGGGCTTGCTCCTGGGGATTGCCGCGCGCCGCCGCTTGGAGCAGCGCGGGGTCTTGGCGTGGAGGTGCAGGGACGCGATCTTGGCGCGCCGGCGCTGGGAGCGCGCGGGCACCTTCTTGGGGACGAGGGATCTCTTGACAGCTCCTTTCTTGCTGCGCAGGCGCTAGACATGGAGGGTCTCGCCTTGGGGCTGCGCGCCTTGGAGCCAGGGCGCCTTCTTGGGGAGGAGGTGGTGGAGGCACCTCCTGATCCTCGCCTCCTGCACGGAATGGAGGGCGAGGCAGCGATAAGGACGGCAAGGGGGAGCCCCCTGCGGCGCTGACGAGCTCAGTGATGCGGGCGAGCCAGTCTTCATAGAGGTCGTCGACGGGGCAGTAGTGCAAGAGCTCTCTTGCCAGGAGCAGCGCGACGTGCGCATCTGTGGGGGCGCGATGGGCATGGGACGACGAAGCGGCTGGAGTCAGCGACGGTGTGGCGGTGCGGCCCTCCCGCCGCACCGAAGGATGCTGGGACGAGGCCTGCTGGTCGTTCCCCACCGGGCCGGTGGCGGCATTGGCGGCAGGCGACGGGGAACGACAAGGGCGTCCGCCGATGGGCGTCGTCTGGGCGACGCGGGTGGCGAGAGCAGCCCGGTGCTGGGCGCGAGCCCGACGAGCGTCAGCCATGGACACGACGGAAGATCACACGCGAACAGTGGAAGAAAGATTCCGGTGCACCCCTACCTGGCGTGCCAAATGTCGGATTTCGGGTTCCGGCAGACCCTTGAGGTTCGAACACTGGGGTGCGCGCGGAGATCTCTCCCCTACCGATCTACATCCAATCTCCTCGCGTGATCTAAGCTGGAAACAACGAACAACACAAGGGGCACGAGATTTATACTGGTTCGGGCCACCGTTGTGGTGTAATACCCTACTCCAGTGTGTGGTGTGGTGGATTGCCTCGGGGGCTGATGATGAACAGTACAAGGGAAGAACAACCTCGCGAGAGGTGTTCTTGAGCTGGTGCGATGAACTGCTTGGGCGAGTTCAGTCGCCTCTCTCTTTCTCTACTAGGGTTCTATCAGATCTCTCTCTGTCTCACTCTCTCAATGTCCCTCTTGGTTGTCTCTCTTTCATCCCTCCGGGGTGGCTAGCTCTATTTATAGAGGCCCTGGGCCTCTCCCCAAATAATGAGCGGGAAGGGCGCCAACAATTGGCCATTTTGAAGGGGAACATCTAGTACAAGTTATCCTGACCAAAGGTGGTCCTCGGCTGCCAAAAGCTCTGGTGATGATGCCATCTTGGGCTCCACGGTGACCTCCATCATGCCGCTCTGTTGGTCTTGGTCTCGTTGCACCATAATGGTAACCTTTGCCCGATGCCTTGGCCTGTGCTTGCCCCCTTTGCACCAAAGGGGAAACAAGGACACTGCGCAGGCCGATGCCCGCCTGGCGCCCGCCTGGTCTCGATCGTCATGGCTTGCGTCACGGGCTCCTCGCGAGGTAGCCCTGCCTTGATCTCTCCGCCTTCTCGCGAGCCTGCCTAATGAGGCTGCCTCTGAGGAAGCTTTTTGTCGTCCGCCCCGCGAGGCTTGGCCCCTTGCGAGGGTCTTGAGCTTGAGCTGATGAAGATGGGCCGCGCTGGGCCCCCCGCTTGAGCCACGCCGCAGGCAGGCAAGTCTGGGGACCCCCGTTCCCAGAACGCCGACAATGCTTTTACAGGGAAGGAATTTGGGATGCCATGCCGAACCCGCAGCAACTCGCCAACAAGAGGCACCGAGGCCGGGCAGGCCAAAAAGGAAGGCGGTTAGGACGGAGACACCGACGCAAAGGTATGACAGAAACCCCGCTCCGTGGTTGTCGTCTTTCTTGAAATGTAATGACATCCATGTTTCTTTAACAAAAAAACGCTCGCCGGAATGTGTCCGGCGAGGCTGCCGATCATGCTTCCACCAGTCGGGCTCCAGGACTGGACATAGAGGCGGAAGCTGACATGGGGCGGACGCCGGATAGTCCCCCTACAGAGGATGCGGATAGGCTATCCGCTACACATTCAGAAGTGGAGAGCGCCATGAATCATAGGCGTCGCCGGGCCGCACTCCGCGATACTTGCTTCTCACCAGAGGCATTTGATGCCTTCAATTCTGGAGAGGCGTACCTCCGTGCTGCTCAAAGTGGTCTAGCCAGAGCCACAGACCAGTATGTAAAGGATGTACGGGTAAGAAAATCTGACAATTATATGTATCAGTAGCCCCTGAGACTTGAAACAGTTAGCAAAACTGATTTAAGGATCATCTTATTGTGCAGGTTCTTACATAGAAGAATAGTCGACTATCACAGGAGCTGGAGGAATGCAAGACCCAACTTCGGGCTGCTGTTGCCGCATTGAAGGAACCTAAAAAGTCCCCAGCTAGTAACATTTCTTTTAAAGAATGATAAGTACCATATAGCGTGCGGCATGGCTGCAGATCTAATAATATATGTTGCAGATAAATCCAGAGAGAATCCGGAGGAGCAGCACGCCGTACGACAGCTAAAGGCTGGCGAATGCGTGCTGACTGAGGTCAGGCGGGAGAAAAACAATCTCCAAGACGCCAATACCAAGCTGAGCATGGAACTGAAAGATGTTCGAGCCCAGCTGGTGGACTCTGAGAAGGAGAATAAGCGGCTTCGACGCGCCATATTTAGTAAGTGCTTGAACGAACCCTTAATAAAGGGGACGGCGAAGAAGCCAGCTAACAGAGTTATGTCTGCAGGTATGCTGACGGGTCGTCCCGCGGAGGAGATGCCCGGGTCTGCGGGTGATCTTCTAACCGAGCTCTCACAACTGCACGAACAAGTTCAGCAGGTGATGCAAGGTATTGCCCAGGCCTTGTGGCCATCCGTCTCCCTGCCAGAAGGCATTGGAGAGCTTGTGGAGAAGCTCAAGGGAGCACGGCGAGGCTTCTAATTATGGAAGATATCTGCCTGCCGTCAAGGTGCCAGGGAAGCCTGGGCCATGGTGAAGACGCGGTATACCAAGGCTGACCCAAATCACATGGCCGAGGTCGGACCTGTGGGGCCCGACGGGAAAGAGATCCCTGTTAGCTTAGTCTATGGGCAAGTATAATTAGCCGCAAAGTATTCCCAACAGGATTGTAGGCTAGACCGCTTGTTGGATTGTATAGAAGAGGAATTTAGTCACTCTACATGACTATGTAATTAAAATGACATGTATAATGCCTTCTAGCCGGATTGTAGATCATTTGTCATGGCGGACCTTTTTGCTTAAACCTCGGGACCCGATAGTCCGGAGTGTATCCGAATACCCGCTCAGTTATATAAGAACCGGGGTATGCGTGGAGACCAGGCGTAGGGGTCATTAGTGCTTGAACAGACAAGTGCCCAACTAGTTATGTTATATTACATGGGTAGTAAGAAACATCTTCCAGGGAGAATAGTTCCGTTAAGGGTTCCTTTCCCTGGGTATGCATGCCCTAAAATGCATGTCCGGACTGCAAGAGGAAACGCAGGAAAAACATCTGGGGGCACATATGGAAAATAAATAAATCAAAATCATCTTTTGTTCACCGACCGAATATTCCCTTAAGAACGCTAGCTTTCGGCTTCACCCAGTCTGAGGTACACATCCGGCTGACATGGCAGTAACAATCGCAGAGGTGCTCCCCTTATGCCCTAGCTGAATTAACGGGAACGTAGGGCATAAATACAAGAGCCAGGCAACCCAGCTTGGCCAGAACTTAACTCATATCGATGCATATAATGGCGAAGAAAAGTTACATGTGGAAGAGTAACACATGTGCTGGGCATGAAGCCCAGATGGATAATTAAGCTTCTGTGTAAGAAGCCCCAGGTATAATGAGCGCGGTTAGCGTATCTATAATGTGCAAACGAGGCACAAGCTGGGCCTTGAAGGCCGTGAGAAAGAATAAAAGAAAGAAAGTGAAAAAAGACAGATAATATATATTCAAAAAATGGGCAGAGGAAGGAGACAAACATAGAGTCCAGCGCTAGACGTAGAATCTTCGGAGCCTGGCTGCGTTCCATGGGTTCGGCCCAAGTCGATTATTCGATGCATCCCGCAGACGGTACGCTCCACCGGTCAGAACTTGGTCAATAATGAAGGTACCTTCCCATTTGGGCTTGAGCTTGGACTTTTTCTTCTCCGGCAGGCGTAGAACTAATTCGCTAACGTTATAAGTTTTGGCCCGTACTTCTCTGCTTTGGTATCTGCGAACCTGTTGTTGATAAAATGCAGAACGGGCTTTTGCCATGTCGCGCTCCTCCTCCAGGGTGTCCAGACTGTCCTGCCAATTGAGCTCGGCTTCTCTTTCTTCATACATGCGCACTCGAGGTGAGTCATGAATTATGTCGCAGGGCAGGACTGCCTCTGCGCCATACACCATAAAGAAGGGTGTATATCCGGTACTACGATTCGGCGTGGTCCGCAGCCCCTAGAGTACGGAGTCAAGCTCCTCTACCCAGTGCGTGTTAGACTCCGTTAAGGACCGCACTAATCTGGGTTTAATGCCGCTCATGATAAGACCATTTGCTCGCTCAACTTGGCCGTTGGTTTGTGGGTGATAGACAGAAGCATAATCAAGCTTGATGCCCATGTTGCTGCACCAGAGTTTTACCTTGTCGGCCGTGAAATCCGTGCTATTGTCAGTGATGATGCTGTGAGGGACGCCATAACGGTGTACGACCCCGGATATGAAGTCTATCACCGGTCCAGATTCTGCTGTCTTAACAGGTTTGGCTTCTATCCATTTGGTGAATTTATCCACCATGACCAGTAAGTATTTTTTCTTATGGGTTCCCCCTTTAAGGGGTCCAACCATGTCAAGCCCCCAGACCGCGAAAGGCCAGGTAATGGGGATTGTTTGGAGGGCGGTGGGTGGCATATGGCTTTGGTTTGCAAAAAGCTAGCAACCGATGCAGCGTTGGACCAAGTCCTGTGCGTCTGCCCGGGCCGTCGGCCAATAAAAACCTGTATGGAAGGCCTTGCTTACAAGGGCCCGGGCTGCGGCGTGGTGGCCGCCAAGTCCGGTGTGAATTTCTGCCAAAAGCTTCCGCCCTTCCTCTTCGGAGATGCACCTTTGAAGGACTACGGTAGTGCTTTTCTTATATAGCTCTCCCTCGTGGACCTTGTAGGCTTTAGATCGCCGCACTATGCAGCGTGCCTCATTTTGGTCCTCAGGAAGTTCCTGCCTTGTTAGGTAGGCCAGGAATGGTTCTGTCCACGGGGCGATGACGACCATTATTACGTGGGCTGAAGGTGTTATTTCGGTGGCAGAGCCTCCGATTATGTCAGAGTGTTCGGTATCGGGTGTTTTGGCCGGGTCCGGACTATTGTTACCGGTGTCCCCTTCCCATACCACCGATGGCTTAAACAACCTCTCCAAAAAGATGTTGGGGGGAACCGCACGCGTTTTGCGCCGATGCGGGCGAGGATATCCACCGCCTGATTGTTTTCCCAAGCCACATGGTGAAATTCGAGCCCCTCGAACCGAGCTGACATCTTTAGGACGACATTTCGATAGGCCGCCATTTTCGGATCCTTGGCATCAAAGTCCCCATTTATTTGGGATATTGCGAGGTTTGAATCCCCGCGCACCTCCAGGCGTTGAATGCCCATGGAGACTGCCATCCGAAGACCATGCAACAGAGCTTCGTATTCGGCTGCGTTGTTGGATTCTGTATACAATATTTGCAGTACGTACTGAACGGTATCTCCGGTTGGGGACGTCAGGACGACGCCAGCCCCTAGACCAGCCAACATTTTGGAATCGTCGAAGTGCATGGTCCAATTGGAGTATGCGCAGTACTCTTTAGGGAGTTCAGCTTCCGTCCATTCGGTGACAAAGTCGGCCAATACTTGCGATTTAATGGCTCACCGAGGTATGTATGTTATGTCGAATGGGAGGAGCTCAATGGC
Organism: Triticum urartu; assembly: GCF_003073215.2. Taxonomy (NCBI): domain Eukaryota; kingdom Viridiplantae; phylum Streptophyta; class Magnoliopsida; order Poales; family Poaceae; genus Triticum; species Triticum urartu. The sequence continues at coordinate 102,907,271 of NC_053025.1, read as the reverse complement.
CCATTTGGCAATCCGGCCCGTAGCGTCGCGGTTGTTTATAATATCGTTAAGTGGCACTTCCGAGGCTACTGTAATCGAACACTCTTGAAAGTAGTGTCGCAGCTTCCGGGATGCCATGAATACCGCATAGGCTATCTTTTGATAATGTGGGTACCGTGATTTGCATGGAGTGAGGACAGTGGATACATAGTATACCGGCTTTTGAAGAGGGAATTTATGTCCGTCAGCCTCTCGTTCGACGAGGAGCACTGCGCTTACAACTTGATGAGTCGCCGCAATGTACAACAACATTGGTTCGCCGATGTTTGGCGCGGCCAGGATTGGGTTGGTTGCCAGTATGGCTTTTATTTCTTCCAATCCGGCTGTGGCAGTGTCCATCCACTCAAAGTGTTCGGTGCGCCAAAGGAGGCGATAAAGGGGTAATGCCTTTTCTCCTAAGCGGGAGATAAAGCGGCTTAGAGCCGCCACACATCCAGTTAGTTTCTGGATTTGTTTGAGGTCCGTTGGGATAGCCAACTGTGACAGAGCTCGGATTTTGGCTGAATTAGCTTCAATCCCTCTACTGGAGACAATGAAGCCCAGGAGCTTTCTTGCTGGTACGCTGAAAACGCATTTTTCCAGATTGAGCTTGATGTCGTATGTTCGGAGGTTGTCACATGTGAGCCTCAAGTCGTCTATCAGAGAGTCGACGTGTTTGGTTTTAACAACCACATCATCTACGTATGCCTCTACTGTTTTGCCGGTCTGTTTCTCCAGACATGTCTGGATCATGTGCTGATATGTTGCGCCGGCGTTTTTGAGCCCAAAAGGCATTGTGTTGAAACAGAAGGGGCCGTATGGTGTTATAAATGACGTTGCGGCTTGGTCGGACTCCGCCATCTTGATTTGGTGGTAGCCGGAGTATACGTCGAGGAAACACAATGACTCGTGTCCTGCGGTATCATCAATAATTTGATCAATGCGGGGGAGGGGGAAGGTATCCTTTGGGCAAGCCTTGTTGAGGTCCTTGAAATCGACACATAGGCTCCATGATTTGTCCTTCTTTGGTACCATCACCAGGTTTGCTAGCCAGTCCGGGTGTTTTATTTCTCTAATGAATCCGGCCTCCAATAACTTGGCTAGTTCCTCTCCCATGGCCTGTCTCTTAGGTTCAGAGAAACGCCGAAGAGCCTGCTTGACCGGCTTGAATCCCTTCAGGATATTGAGGCTGTGCTCAGCCAGCCTGCGTGGGATTCCTGGCATGTCTGAGGGGTGCCAGGCGAATATGTCCCAATTTCCGCACAGGAAATCTCGTAGTGCGGCGTCCACGGCGGGGCTTAACTGTGCCCCAATGGAGGCTGTTTTTGTAGGGTCCGTTGGGTGGACTTGGAATTTGACTATTTCATCCGCTGGTTTAGAAGAGGTGGACTTGGATCTCTTGTCAAGTATTACATTGTCCCTGTCTACCGTGGAGCGTAGCGCAGTTAATTCCTCGGCCGAAAGGGCTTCGGATAATGCTTCGAGGGCCAATGCAGCTGTTTTGTTTTCGGCGCGGAGTGCTGTGTCCGGATCACTAGCGAGAGTGATGATTCCATTGGGCCCGGGCATTTTGAGCTTCATGTACCCATAATGGGGCATGGCTTGGAAGATCGTGAATGCCTCCCGCCCTAGAAGGGCGTGATATCCACTACTGAACGGGGCCGCTTGGAATGTAATTTCTTCGGACCTATAGTTCTCCGGCTTGCCGAATACCACATCTATTGTGATTTTCCCAGCACAGCATGCTTCCCGACTGGGGATGATTCCTCTAAAGGTTGTGCTACTTTGCTCAATGCGGTTTCAGTCTATTTCCATTTTTTTGAAGAGTTTCCTCGTAGATGAGGTTTAATCCACTGCCGCCGTCCATGAGTACTTTGGTGAGTCGAAAGCCATCCACAATTGGACTGAGGACCAGTGCGGCTGGTGCTCGAGCAGTTTGGAATTTAGGTTCGTCACTGGCACTGAAGGTAATAGCCGTGTCACTCCATGGATTCATTGCTGCTACGTGGCAGATTTCGGCGAGGCTGCGGAGTGTTTGCTTGCGCCTATTATTTGATGCGAAGGTTTCAAAAACTGTTAATACCGTATTGTTATCCACGGGATGGTGCTCTGTGGTATTTGGGATGAGAAGATCCTCACCACTTTTGGCCACCTGCCGGAGTATCCAACATGCTCTAAGGTTGTGCGTTGGTATGGTGTCCGTTGTGCTATGAATTTTGCAGGGTCCGTTAAGCCATCCCTCCAATATGGTTCCATGCCCTGTAGAGGGTTTTTGCTTCTTTGTAATTAACTCGGGTGTCTTATGATAGTCCACCCTTTTACCTCGGACTAGGTGTATATTCGTAGCCGGATTATCCCAAAATTTCGTTTCGGTTTTCCAGGCACTTTCCATCGCACAGTACTTTCGTACTATGGACGCCAAGTCGGCGAAGCATGATATGTCATGGCGATTTATGGCGTTAAGGATTCCCTTGTCCGTGCAGTTATTGCAGAAAAGTGAGACTGCGTCTTCCTCGCGGCAGTCCTTAACCTTGTTCATCACAAGGACGAATCTGGCCCAATAATGATGTACTGTTTCATGGGGCTCTTGCCTGATGTGGGAAAGATCGTTTATGTCTATGTGGGTGGGTGTTTTTGAGTCTGAACCCCTACCCGATCTGAGACCTAGGGGCCGAGGAGTTTTCGATCTTGGAAGTTCGGATTCCGGGATGTTGCCCAATGAGTCTGGCCCGCTGCCTGACTCTAGGTTCAGGGTTTGGGTGATGTCCTCCCATAAACGGGTATCCGGCTCGGAGAGCTCAGGAATTCGGACATAGTTAGTCCTCAAGATGGAGGAAGAATCGGCGCATTGTTCCTCCACCACCACAACATGATGGGTGACCGGTGGAGAGTTAATCTCCCTTTGATCGGGTTTAAGCCCAATCCGATCATAGTCCGTAGCGACTCCCAAGGCGGCGATGCGATCCAAGAGCTCGTTTAGAGAAGAGTGCTCCATTGGATCCATCTGCTCGGTGAATTCCGAGCCGACGTGGAGGCTGTTTTCGATGACCCGAGAAGTCATCGTTGGTGCAGCAGCCGAACAGGCGGTCATGACGAAACTGCCTAGACAGAGAGTTTGGCCGACAGCCAGGGCTCCCCCGGAGGTAATGTTGTTTTTAACAACGAGATGAGGCATCCTTCCTTACGACGATGTCACAGAGGAACTCTCAATGAAAGCACCAATGTAGGTGTCAAAACCGGCGGATCTCGGGTAGGGGGTCCTGAACTGTGCGTCTAAGGCGGATGGTAATAGGAGGCAGGGGACACAATGTTTTCCAGGTTCGGGCCCTCTTGATGGAGGTAAAACCCTACGTCCTGCTTGATTTTTCTTGACAATATGAATAGTACAAGAGTTGATCTACCACGAGATCGGAGAGGCTAAACCCTAGAAGCTATCCTATGGTATGATTGTCTATTGTCCTACAAACTAAAACCCTCGGGTTTATATAGACGCTGGAGGGGGCTAGGGTTACACAAGGTCGGTTACAAAGGAGGAGATATACATATCCGTATTGCCTAGCTTGCCTTCCACGCCAAGTAGAGTCCCATCCGGACACGGGACGAAGTCTTCAATCTTGTATCTTCATAGTCCAACAGTCCGGCCAAAGGATACAGTCCGGCTGTCCGAAGACCCCCTAATCCAGGACTCCCTCAACGGCCCTCGAAAGTATGTAACATTTGGTGATAACTCAAAGGGTAAGGTGGTTGGCCTAGGTAAGGTGGCCATCTCACATGATAGCTCCATACAAAATGTCACGCTCGTTGAATCCCTTGGCTACAATTTACTTTCAATATCTAGACTTGCTGATTTCGGTTTCAATGTCCTATTTACTGAAGTAGATTGCCAAGTGTTTCATAGAGAGAATCATAAAATAATCTTTACCGGTATACGCAGAGGTGATCTTTACATTGTTGATTTCACTAAAAAGACTCACCTAGAACTTGCTTAATTGCTAAATCTTCTAAAGGTTGGTTATGGCATAGACGATTAGGTCATGTTGGTATGCGAAACCTTGACAAGCTTATTAAAGGAAATCATATCCTTGGCGTGAACGATGTCATATTTGATAAGGATAGACTTTGCAGTGCTTGTCAAGTAGGTAAAAAGGTTGGAGGAAGGCATCCCGTGAAGAACATCATGACCACAAGGAGACCACTCGAGCTACTTCACATGGATATTTTTGGTCCCAACGCTTACAAAAGTCTCGGTGGAAATTCTTCTGGTCTAGTTATAGTTGATGATTTTTCAAGATTTACGTGGGTGTTCTTTCTCGATGATAAATCGCAGGTCCAAAAGATCTTCAAAAACTTTGCTAGGAAGGCCCAAAATCAATTTGAAGTGAAAATCAAGAAGGTTCGCAGCGACAACGGAACGGAGTTCAAGAACGGAAATGTGGACACCTTTCTTGACGAATAAGGGATTTCACTTGAGTTCTCGGCTACGTACACACCTCAACACAATGGAGTTGTTGAGAGGAAGAACCGGACACTCATCGAAATGGCGAGAACAATGCTTGATGAGTACAAGATGCCAAAGCACTTTTGGGCGGAAGCGGTTGAGACAACTTGTCATGCAACAAATCGCTTGTATCTTCACAAGCTAGTCGGCAAGACGACATACGAGCTCCTCACTGGTAACAAACCACAAGTTGGATACTTTCGAGTATTCGGGTCAAAGTGCTACATTCTTGATAAGCATCATTGTTCTAAATTTGCTCCTAAGTCTCATGAAGGTTTCCTACTTGGTTATGGCTCAAACTCTCACGCATACCGTGTCTACAATAATTTCACCCGAAAGGTTGAAGAGACGGTAGATGTGAAGTTTGATGAATCTAACGGCTTGCAAGTAGAGCAATTACCAATTGATGTAGGAGATAAAGACCTTTCAGAAGCAATCCAAGACTTGTCTATTGGCAAGATTCGTCCAACGGAGGTGAAGGAGAGTACCTCGTCCGTCCAGGTGGAAGCTTCTACCTCAAGACAAGGTGAACCAAGAGTTGATACGGAAGCATCCACAAGTGGGACACACCAAGATGAAGAAAACGAGGAAGTGCACCAAGATGAACGCCAACAACCTCCTTCTCCACCACGACAAGAGAACGACAACATCAACAACGAAGAAGGCCAAGAAGAAGAACAAGATGAAGAAGATGTTCAACCAAGATGCAAACAAAAGCTTTCACGAGTTCGAGCAAGAATTGCTAAAGACCACCCCGTCGAGCAAATCTACAATGATATCCAAACCAGGAGAATCACTTGCTCAAAAACTTGTTTATCTAAGTTTTGTGAACACTATTCATTCATCTCTATCATTGAACCTATGAAGGTTGAAGAAGCTTTGGAAGATCCGGATTGGATAAATGCCATGCATGAAGAGCTGCACAACTTTGAGATAAATCAAGTTTGGACATTAGTTGAGAAGCCCGACAACAACCACAACATCATCGGTACCAAATGGGTGTTTCGCAACAAGCAAGATGAAGATGGACAAGTAGTTCGCAACAAAACACGTCTCGTCGCCCAAGGCTACACTCAAGTCAAAGGTATGGACTATGGTGAGACATATGCTCCCGTTGCTAGACTTGAGTCCATTCGCATCTTACTTGCCTATGTTAATCATCATGATATCACCTTGTACCAAATGGACATTAAAAGTGCTTTTCTGAATGGTGAAATAGAGGAGGAAGTTTATGTTAAGCAACCTCCCGGATTTGTCAATCCTAAGAAACCTAATCATGTTTACAAACTTCACAAAGCTCTTTATGGGCTTAAACAAGCTCCTAGAGCATGGTTTAAATGCTTGACCAAGTTTCTTATTGAAAAAGGCTTTGAAATTGGAAAAATAGATTATACTCTTTTTACTAAAAGGGTTAATGGAGAACTATTTGTGTGCGAAATTTATGTCGATGATATTATATTTGGATCAACTAACCCTCATTTTAGTGAAAAGTTTGGAAAGCTAATGTCGGAGAAGTTTGAGATGTCAATGATGAGTGAACTCAAATTCTTTCTTGGTTTGCAAATCAAGCAAACTAAGGAAGGTACCTTTGTCTCTCAAACGAAGTACACCAAGGACTTATTCAAGAAGTTCAATATGCAAGAATGCAAAGGTATGACTACACCCATGCCTACTAGTGGACATCTTGATTTAACCAAAGATGGTGAACCAGTTGATCAAAAGGTTTATCACTCTATGATTGGTTCATTGTTATATCTATGTGCTTCACGTCCCGATTTTATGCTAAGTGTGTGCATGTGTGCACGATATCAAGCCGCTCCTAAAGAATGTCATCTTAAGGCCGTGAAAAGGATAGTGAGATACTTAATCCATACACCAAATTTTGGCATTTGGTACCCAAAGAGGGCCTCCTTTGATCTTGTTGGCTACTCCGACTCAGACTATGCCGGTGACAAGGTTGATAGAAAGTCCACTTCGGGTACTTGTCAATTTCTTGGTAGATCTCTTGTGTCTTGGTCTTCCAAGAAACAAAACTCGGTATACTTATCCACCGCTGAAGCAGAATACATTGCCGCTTGATCATGTTGTGCTCAATTACTTTGGATGACCCAAACTCTTAAAGATTATGGGATATTTGTGGAACATGTTCCATTACTTTGTGACAATGAAAGTGCTATTAAGATTGCTCACAATCCCGTGCAACATTCTCGAACTAAGCACATTGAAGTTTGTCATCATTTCATCCGAGATCATGTTGCCAAAGGGGACATTAATCTTAGGCATGTTCGCACAGAAAAGCAGTTAGCTGATATATTCACGAAATCACTTGATGAGAAAGTGTTTTGCAGGTTAAGAGGTGAATTGAACATCATTGATGCTTCAAACTTGGAGTAGGAACTCCATTTGATACATGCAAGTTACTTGGATGAATCTAAATCTATGAGATTGCAACTCACTCACATCTTGAGCAATTTCTATATCACCAAGTCTCTACACAATGGTGTATGAAGACAAGGAAGCACGCAACCATTCAAACATATCCTTTGACAAATTTTATGTTGAGTTTCATGATTGTCATTTTGGATATACAAGTGCTCTTCCTTGCAAAAACTAACCCATGTAGGTAGATGAACTCAAACTCCAATTGGTGCTCCCAACTCTCGATGAGCTACATCAACCTTGAGAAACCCACACAAGTTCAACTACATGATCATGATCAACGCCACCACCCAAGGTATATTATTCCATCTTAGAGAAGCTTTACTCCAAGTCATGAATCAAAGAAACTTGACAAGATGTGAATACATCAAAAAGCTTAAACGAAAAATGGTAACCCCATTTTGAGCTTAAAACGATGAGTATGACCTATGATCAAGTGATCTCACTTGACTCCTAAGTCAATATACTCTAACATAGGTGACTTTGTCGCCGACCAATTCTAGATGACGTTCTCCTGTGTTCCTTTTTTCGTGCTCTTGCATTTGTCTCATGCATATTTGTTTCCAACTTCATCTAGACTTCTTTTTAGTTTCTTCTCTTTTATTTTCTGTTCTGCATTCCTTGCATCCAATTCATTGCAAATCTTTTAGTTAATTCCTTGCAAATCCTTGTGAGATCTTACTTGTCTAGTGAGCTGAGGTGACAAGTGTTTTCTCTGCGATGAACTCGTTCTCACCGGTCTGATGCTTTCGGTCCAACCGAATCCTCTCGGTACAACCGAACCATACAAATCGGTGTCACCGATTTCACTACAGGAAATACATCTTGCCAATTGTTTTTGCATTCTTTTTTATCCAGCTCCACTCAATGAATCTTGTCCTCGACCAGCATCCCATTCAACTTGCTGCTTTGTTCTGTGACTCAAGGACCAAACCCATTGATAACCCACAAGTATAGGGGATCAATTTTAGCCTCTTTCGATAAGTAAGAGTGTCGAACCCAACGAGGAGCTAAAGGTAGAACAAATATTCCCTCAAGTTCTATCGACCACCGATACAACTCTACGCACGCTTGATGTTCACTTTAACTAGAACAAGTGTGAAACTAGAAGTACTTTGTAGGTGTTGTTGGATAGGTATTCAAGATAATAAAGAGCAAGTAAACAAAAAGTAGGGCCTGTTTAGATAAATACACAACTAAGTTAGGTTTAGTAGAGAGTTTGTTGTTACGAGAAAGTTATTTGTCCCTAGGCAATCGATAACTAGACCGGTAATCATTATTACAATTTTATTTGAGGGAGAGGCATAAGATAACATACTTTCTCTACTTGGATCATATGCACTTATGATTGGAACTCTAGCAAGCATCCACAACTACTAAAGATTCATTAAGGTAAAACCCAACCATAGCATTAAAGCATCAAGTCCTCTTTATCCCATACGCAAACAACCTACTTACTCGGGTCTGTGCTTCTGTTCACTCACGCCACCCACCATAAGCAAATCATAAACATATTGCAACACCCTACAACGGGAATCCCTCACGGTTGCGCGACACGGAGAGCACCATAGGACAACACCAATAGTAAAACATGCAACTCAAACCAATCTTGATCATTAAATAGCCATTAGGACAAAACAGATCTACTCAAACATCATAGCATAGCCATACATCATAGGGAAATAATATATAGCGTTGAGCACCATGTTTAAGTAGAGATTAAAGTGGGTAAGAGAGAGGTTACACCGCTGCATAGAGGGGGGAAGAGTTTGTGGTGAAGGCGGTGAAGTTGTTGGTGAAGATGACAGTGATGATGATGACCCCGGTGGCACTCCGGCGCCACCGGAAGCAAGGGGGAGAGGGCCCCCCTTCTTCTTCTTCTTCTTCCTTGACCTCCTCCCTAGATGGGAGAAGGGTTTCCCCTCTAGTCCTTGGCCTCCATGGCGTGGGAGGGGCGAGAGCCCCTCCGAGATTGGATCTGTCTCTCTGTCTCTCTCTGTTTCTGCGTTCTCCCCTGGCTCTGTTTCACCGTTTCGTGTATATATGGAGATCCGTAACTCCGATTGGCCTGAAACCTTCGCCGTGATTTCCCCTCGAAAAATAGCTTTCTTGCGGCAAAATAAGAGCGTCAACCGCCTTACGGGTGGCTCACGAGGGTAGGGGGCGCGCCCAGGGGGGCAGGCGCGCCCCCTGCCTCGTGACCACCTCGGGCACCGTCTTGCGTGGATTTTCCTTCCGGAATTTTCCAAATATTCCAAAAAGTATCTCCGTCCGTTTTTATCCCGTTTGGACTCCGTTTGATATGGATATTCTGCGAAACCAAAAACATGCACCAGACAGGAACTGGCACTGGATCAATATGTTAGTCCTAAAAATAGTATAAAAAGTTGCCAAAAATATATGAAAGTTGTAGAATATTGGCATGGAACAATCAAAAGTTATAGATACGACGGAGACGTATCAACATCCCCAAGCTTAATTCCCGCTCGTCCTCGACTAGGTAAATGATAAAAAAGATAATTTTTGATGTGGAATGCTACCTAGCATAATCTTGATCATATGTCTAATCATGGCATGAATATTAAGACACGAGTGATTCAAAGCAATAGTCTATCATTTAACATAAAGACAATAATACTTCAAGCCTACTAATAAAGCAATCATGTCTTTTCAAAATAACATGGCCAAAGAAATTTATCCCTACAAAATCATATAGTCTGTCTATGCTCCATCTTCACCACACAAAATATTCACATCATGCACAACCCCGATGACAAGCCAAGCAATTGTTTCATACTTTTGATGTTCTCAAACCTTTTCAACTTTCACGCAATACATGAGCGTGAGCCATGGACATAGCACTATAGGTGGAATAGAATATGATGGTGGAGAAGACAAAAAGGAGAAGATAGTCTCACATCAACTAGACGTATCAACGGGCTATGGAGATGCCCATCAATAGATATCAATGTGAGTGAGTAGGGATTTCCATGCAACGGATGCACTAGAGCTATAAGTGTATGAAAGCTCCAACTGAAACTAAGTGGGTGTGCATCCAACTTGCTTGCTCATGAAGACCTCGGGCATTTGAGGAAGCCCATCATCGGAATATACAAGACAAGTTCTATAATGAAAATTCCCACTAGTATATAAAAGTGATAACTCAAGAGACTCTCTATATGAAGAACATGGTGCTACTTTGAAGCACAAGTGTGGAAAAAGGATAGTAGCACTGCCCCTTCTCTCTTTTTCTCTCATTTTTTTTATTTTTTTGGCGGGCTTCTTTGGCCTCTTTTTTTATTTGGGCTTCTTTGGCCTCTTTTATTTTTTGTAAAGTCCGGAGTCTCATCCCGACTTATGGGGGAATCATAGTCTCCATCATCCTTTCCTCACTGGGGCAATGCTCTAATAATGATGATCATCACACTTTTATTTACTTACAACTCGATATTACAACTCAATACTAGAACATAGATATGACTCTATATGAATGCTTCCGGTGGTGTACCGGGATGTGCAATGATCTAGCGTAGAAATGACATCAAAAAACAGACAAGCCATGAAAACATCATGCTAGCTATCTTACGATCATGCAAAGCAATATGACCATGAATGCTCAAGTCATGTATATGATGGTGATGGAAGTTGCATGGCAATATATCTCGGAATGGCTATGGAAATGCCATGATAGATAGGTATGGTGGCTGTTTTGAGGAAGGTATATGGTGGGTTTATGGTACCGGCGAAAGTTGCGTGGTACTAGAGAGGCTAGCAATGGTGGAAGGGTGAGAGTGTGTATAATCCATGGACTCAACATTAGTCATAAAGAACTCACATACTTATTGCAAAAGTCTATTAGTTATCGAAACAAAGTACTACACGCATGCTCCTAGGGGGATAGATTGGTAGGAAAAGACCATCGCTCTTCCCCGACCGCCACTCATAAGGAAGACAATCAATAAATAAATCATGCTCCGACTTCATCACATAACGGTTCACCATACATGCATGCTACAGGAATCACAAACTTCAACACAAGTATTTCTAAAATCCACAACTACCCACTAGCATGACTCTAATATCCCCATCTTTATATCACAAAACTATTGAAAGGAATCAAACATATCATATTCAACGATCTACAAGTTTATGTAGGATTTTATGACTAACCATGTGAATGACCAGTTCCTGTCATCTCTCTAAATAGATATAAGTGAAGCAAAAGAGTTCAATTCTTTATACAAAAGATATGCCCACGCTCTAACAAATATAAGTGAAGCAAAAGAGCATTCTACAAATGGCGGTTGCCTATGTAAAGAGAAACAGGCAATCCAAACTTCAAATGATATAAGTGAAGCACATGAAGCATTCTATAAAGCCATATTCAAAAGATATAAGTGAAGTGCATAGAGCATTCTATAAATCAACCAAGTACTACCTCATACCAGCATGGTTCATAAAAGAAAAAAAATGAAAACTAATTGCAAAAGACGCTCCAGGATTGCACATATCGCATGAACGAAACGAATCCGAAAACATACCGATACTTGTTGAAGAAAGAGGGGATGCCTTCCTAGCATCCCCAAGTTAGATGCTTGAGTTTCTTTGAATATTTAATTGGGGTGCCTCGATCATCCCCAAGCTTGAGCTCTTGCCTCTCTTCCTTCTTCTCACATCGAGACCTTCTCGATCATCGAACACTTCATCCACACAAAACTTCAATAGAAAACTCGGTAAGATCCGTTAGTATAATAAAGCAAATCACTACTCTATGTACTGTTGAAAACCAATTCATATTTTGTTTTTGCATTGTTTCTACTGTAATATAACTTTTCCATGGCTTAATCCACTGATATAAATCGATAGTTTCATCAAAAGAAGCAAACTATGCATCAAAAACAGAATCTGTCTAAAACAGAACAGTCTGTAATAATCTGAATATTCACCATACTTCTGTTACTTGACAAATTCTACCAAAATTAGGAAAAATAGAAAATTTGTATATGAAGACATTTCAAAAAGAATCAGAACCATTTGACGTTCCAGCTAAAAATGTAAAATCGTGCACTACAGCCAAAGTTTCTGTCCTGCACCATACAAACCATCAAGCAAATGTAAACATCCTAAAGGCAAACCTTGGCACATTATTTTTATAATACAATGGAATTGTACAAGGGGATAATTATTTTTTTTGAAAGGTTTCTGTAATTAAGATTCACAAAGTTCCCATGGGCATGAACAAAGTTCAAGGACGTCCCCCACTTTCACAATGCTCGTCTCTCTCACTTTCACTTTTCTTTTAGAAAAAGTTTTGGGTTCCCCTCTTTATTTTTGTTGTTTTTAAACTATATGAAAGCACTCAACAGAAATAAATGACTCTCTAAAACTTCCGGGTTGTCTCCCTGGCAGCGCTTTCTTTAAAGCCATTGAGCTAGGCATATGGTGCTCAAGTAATGAATCCACCCGGATCCCAAGGTATATAAAAGCCAATTTTAATTAACAATGATTTATAATTTAGTAGTGAGCACAAAGTAACATATATCATGTAACAACGAAGTCTAACTCTCTTCCTATGCATCGGCATGTCATAAAAGAACAATTCATGCACACAAAGTAAAGGCCAATGCATAGTATAAACAGTTTCTTGCAATTTTGTTGTATTGGAAACATAGAGAGGTGGAGATATAGTTCCTCTCTCATAATAATTGCAAGTAGGAGCAGCAAGCACATGCATATTATATTCATCAAAATCATCATGTGCAATGATAAAAGGCAACCCATCAATATAATCCCTAATAAGTGCAAACTTCTCCGATATAGTGTACTCGGGAGAATTCAAAAAGATAATAGGACTATCATGCGTGGGTGCAATAGCAACAATTTCATGTTTAACATAAGGAACTATAGCAAGTTCGTCTCCATAAGCATAATTCATGTTGGCATCTTGGCCACAAGCATCATCAAAAAGGGATATTTCAAAAGAATCCAAGGGTAACAGTCATCATAGCAATCATCCTTCGGTAAGTGCGGGAGTCCTGGATTAGGGGGTGTCCGGATAGCCGGACTATACCTTCGGCCGGACTCCTGGACTATGAACATACAAGATTGAAGACTTCATCCCGTGTCCGGAAGGGACTTTCCTTGGCTTGGAAGGCAAGCTTGGCGATACGGATATGTAGATCTCCTACCATTGTAACCGACTCTGTGTAACCCTAGCCCTCTCCGGTGTCTATATAAATCAGAGGGTTTTAGTCCATAGGACGAACAAAAATCATACCATAGGCTAGCTTCTAGGGTTTAGCCTCTTCGATCTCGTGATAGATCTACTCTTGTACTACCCATATCATCAATATTAATCAAGCAGGATGTAGGGTTTTACCTCCATCAAGAGGGCCCGAACTAGGGTAAAACATCATGTCCCCTGCCTCCTGTTACCATCCGGCCTAGACGCACAGTTCGGGACCCCCTACCCGAGATCCACCGGTTTTGACACCGACATTGGTGCTTTCATTGAGAGTTCCTTTGTGCCGTCACCATCAAGAAGGATGCCTCATCCCGTCTTTAAAGACGACACCATTGCTAAGGGAGCTTTGGCTGTCGGCCAGACTCTCAGGCTAGGTGGTTTCCTTATGACCACCCGTTCGGCTGCTGCGCCGACGATGACCTCTCAGGTCATCGAAAGCAATCTTCACGTCAGCTCGGAATTCGCCGAGCAGCTAGATCCAATGGAGCTCTCTTCCCTAAACGAGCTCTTGGATCGCTTCGCCGCCCTGGGAGTCGCTACGGATTATGACCAGATTGGGTCTAAACCCGATCTGAGAGAGATTAACTCCCCCCAGGTCACCCATCATGTTGCCGTGGTAGAGGGACAGTGCGGCGACCCTTCATCTATCTTAAGGACTAGATATGTCTGGATTCCCGATCCCTCCAAGTCGGATACCCGCGGAGGGGAGGACATCACTCAAGACCTGAACTTAAAGTCAGGTGACGGGCTAGATTCATTGGACAGCATCCAAGAATCCAAACTTCCGAGTTCAGAAACTCCTTGGCCCCTGGGTCTCATATTGGGTGAGGTTTCGGATTTGATTCCACCCACCCACCCGTACATAAGTGATCTATCCCAAATTAGGCAAGAGCCCGAAGAAACAGTACATCATTACTGGGCCAGATTCCTCCTGGTTATGAACAGGATAAAGGACTGCCACGAGGAAGATGCAATTTTATTCTTCTGCAATAATTACACGGACAAGGGAATCCTCAACGCCATAAGTCGTCGTGATATTACACGCTTCGCTGACTTGGCGTCCATAGTATGAAAGTACTGTGTGATGGAAAGCGCCTGGAAAACCGAAATAAAATTTTGGGACAATCCGGCCCTGAATACAAACGTAGTCCGAAACAAAAGGGTGCATCATCGCCAGACACCCGGGTTCAATACCAAAAAGCAAAAGCCCTCTACAGGGCACGGAACCGTACTGGAAGGATGGCTTAATGGACCCTGTAAAATCCACAGTGCAGAGGGCGCCACACCAACTCACAGCCTTAGAGCATGTTGGATACTCCGGCAGGTGGCAAAAATTGGCGAAGATCTTCTAATTCCAGAAGCCACAGAAAGCCACCCCAGAGAAACCAGTACGGTATTAACAGTCTTCGAGACTTTCGCATCAAATAATATGCGAAAAAGAACACTCCGCGGCCTTGCCGAAGTCTACCAAGTAGCAACAATAAACCCATGGAGTGACACGGCTATTACTTTTAACGCCAGTGATGAACCTAAATTTCGAACAGCCCAAGCACCAGCCGCATTGGTCCTCAGTCCAATAGTGGACGACTTTCGTCTTACCAAGGTACTCATGGATGGCGGCAGTGGATTGAACCTCATTTATGAGGAAACCCTTCAAAAAATGGAAATAGATTGGAACCACATTGAGCGAAGCAGCACAACCTTTAGAGAATAATCCCTAGTCGGGAAGCGTGCTGTACAGGAAAAATCACACTAGATGTGGTGTTTGGCACGCTGGATAATTACAGTTCCGAAGAGGTCATGTTCCAGGTGGCCCCGTTCAGTAGCGGATATCACGCTCTGCTAGGGCAGGAATCGTTACAGTCTTCCATGCAATACCCCATTACGGGTACATGAAGCTCAAGATGCCCGGGCCTAACGGAATCATCACTCTTGTTAGCGATCCGGACATAGCACTCCGCGCTGAAAACAAGACAGCCACACTGGCCCTCGAGGCGCTATTCGAAGCCCTAGCGGCTGAGGAATTGATTGTGCTGCGCTCCACGGTAAATAGGGACGGTGTGATACTCGATAAAATATCCAAGTCCACCTCCTTTAAACCGGCGGACGAAATAGTCAAATTCCAGGTCCATCCAATGGACCCCAATAAAACAGCTTCCATCGGGGCACAGTTAAACCCTGATGTAGACGCCGCACTGCGAGAGTTCCTACGAGAAAACTGGGACATTTTCGCCTGGCACCCTTCAGACATGCCAGGAATCCCACGCAGGCTGGCCGAACACAGCTTAAATATCCTAAAAGGATTCAAGCCAGTCAAATAGGCTCTTCGGCATTTTTCCGAACCTAAGAGACATGCCATGGGAGAGGAACTAGCCAAGCTATTGGAGGCCGGATTCATCAAAGATATAAAACATCCAGACTGGCTAGCAAACCTGGTGATGGTACCAAAGAAGGACAAATCCTGGTGCTTGTGCGTTGATTTCAAAGACCTTAACAAGGCTTGCCCAAAGGATCCCTTCCCTCTCCCCCGCATCGATCAAATTATCGACGCTACCGCAGGACACAATTCGTTGTGTTTCCTTGACACATACTCCAGCTACTATCAAATAAAGATGGCAGAGTCAGACCAAGCCGCAACGACATTCATCACACCATACGGCCCATTCTGCTTCAACACAATGCCCTTCGGGCTCAAAAACACCGGCGCAACATATCAGCGCATGATTTAGACATGTCTGGCAAACCAGATTGGCAAAACAGTGGAGGCATACGTAGATGATGTGGTTGTTAAAACAAGACATGTCGAATCTCTTGTAGACGACTTGAGTCTAACATTCGATAACCTCCGAACATGCGACATCAAGCTCAACCCGGAAAAATGTGTTTTCGGCGTTCCAGCCGGAAAGCTCTTGGGCTTCATTGTATCCGGTAGAGGAATTGAAGCAAATCCAGCCAAGATCCAAGCTCTGTCACAATTGGATATCCCAAAGGACCTCAAACAAATACAAAAATTAACCGGATGCGTAGCGGCTCTAAGCCGCTTTATCTCCCGCCTAGGAGAAAAGGCCCTACCCCTTTACCGCCTCCTTCGGCGCACCAAACACTTCGAGTGGACGGATGCAGCCACGGCCGGACTCGATGAAATAAAAGCCATCTTGGCAACAAACCTAGTCCTGGCCGCGCCAAACATTGGCGAACCAATGCTATTATACATTGCAGCAACCCATCAGGTCATAAGCGCAGTGCTCGTCATCGAACGAGAAACGGACGGACACAAATTCCCCCTTCAAAAGCCGGTCTATTACGTGTCCACTGTCCTTACTCCGTGCAAGTCACGGTACCCGCATTATCAAAAGATTGCGTACGCGGTATTTATGGCATCCCGGAAGCTGCGACACTACTTTCAAGAGTGTTCAATAACAGTAGCCTCGGAAGTGCCACTTAACGATATTATAAACAACCGCGAGCAACGGGCCGGATTGCAAAATGGGCCATTGAGCTCCTCCTGTTTGACATAACTTACAAGCCACGGCGAGCTATCAAGTCGCAAGTTTTGGCCGACTTCGTCGCAGAATGGACGGAGGCCGAACTCCCTAAAGAGTACGACACATATTCAAACTGGGTCATGCACTTCGACGGCTCCAAAATGTTGGCCGGTCTAGGAGCTGGCGTCGTTTTGACGTCCCCCACAGGACGAATATGAGGCCCTTTTACATGGTCTCCGGATGGCAGTATCCATGGGCATTCAACGCCTAGAGGTGCGCGGGGACTCGAACCTCGCAATATCCCAAATAAATGGAGACTTTGATGCCAAGGATCCAAAAATGGCAGCTTATCGCAACGCCGTCCTAAAAATGTCAGCTCGGTTCGAAGGGCTCGAATTTCACCATATAGCCCGGGAAAATAATCAGGCGGCAGATGTCCTGGCACGCATCGGCGCAAAACGCGATGTAGTCCCCCCCAACATCTTCTTGGAAAGGCTGTTCAAGCCGTCCGTAGTATGGGAAGGGGAACCTGGCAATAACAGCCCGGACCCAACCGCACTGCCCGACACCGAACACTCTGACATAATTGGAGGCTCTGCCAATGAAATAACACCTTCAGCCCACGTAATAATGGCCGTCATCGCCCCGTGGACAGAACCATTCCTCGCCTACCTTACCAGGCAGGAACTCCCTGAGGACCAAAATGAGGCACGCTGCATAGTGCGGCGATCTAAAGCCTATAAAGTCCATGAGGGAGAGCTTTATAAGAAAAGCACTACCGGAGTCCTTCAAAGGTGCATCTCCGAAGAGGAAGGGCGGACCTCCTGGCTGAAATTCATGCCGGACTCGGCGGTCATCACGCTGCAGCTCGCCTCTCTTGTAAGCAAGGCCTTCCGGTAAGGGCGGAACCTCCTGGCTGAAATTCATGCCGGACTCGGCGGTCATCACGCTGCAGCTCGGTCCCTTGTAAGCAAGGCCTTCCGTACAGGCTTTTATTGGCCGACGGCCCGGCAGACGCCCAGGACTTAGTCCAACGATGCGTCCGGTTGCCAGCTTTTTGCAAACCAAAGCCATATGCCACCACTGCCCTCCAAACTATCCCCATCACTTGGCCCTTCGCGGTCTGGGGGCTTGACATGGTTGGACCCCTTAAAGGCGGAACCCACAAGAAAAAATACTTACTGGTCATGGTGGATAAGTTCACCAAATGGATAGAAGCCAAGCCTGTTAAGACGGCCGAATCTGGACCGGTGATAGACTTTATATCCGGGTTGTACACCGTTACGGCGTCCCCCACAGCATCATCACTGATAACGGCACGAACTTTACGGCCGATGAGGTAAAACTCTGGTGCAAAAACATGGGCATCAAGCTCGATTATGCTTCCGCTATCACCCACAAACTAACGGCCAGGTCGAACGTGCAAATGGTCTTATCATGAGCGGCATCAAACCCAGATTAGTGCGGTCCCTAAGGAATCTAACACGCACTGGGTAGAGGAGCTCGACTCCGTACTCTGGGGGCTGCGGACCACGCCGAATCGCACCACCGGATACACACCATTCTTCATGGTGTACGGCGCAGAGGCAGTTTTGCCCTGCGACATAATTCATGACTCACCTCGAGTGCGCATGTACGAAGAAAGAGAAGCCGAGCTCGATCGGCAGGACAGTTTGGACGCCTTGGAGGAAGAGCGTGACGTGGCAAAAGCCCGTTCCGCATTCTATCAACAGCAGGCTCGAAGATACCAAAGCAGAGAAGTACGGGCCAAAAATTACAACGTTGGCGAATTAGTTCTACGCCTGCCGGACAAGAAAAAGGACAAACTCAAGCCCAAGTGGGAAGGTCCCTTCATAATCGACCAAGTCCTAACTGGTGGAGCGTACCGCCTGCGAGATGCATCGGATAACCGACTCGAGCCGAACCCATGGAACGCAGCCCGTCTACGAAGATTCTATGCCTAGCGCCGGACTCTGTGTTCGTCTCCTTCCTCTGTCCATTTTTTATATACTTTCTGTCTTACATTTCTCTCCTTCTCTCTCTCTCTCTTATAGCCTTTAAAGGCTCATAAAGTGACGCGCTATCCGCGCTCATTAAACCTGGGGGCTTCTTTAAACAGAAGCTTATTTATACGGGCTTCATGCCCAACACATGTGTCACACTTCCGCATGTACCTTTTATTCGCCATTATATGCATCGATATGACTTAAGTTTTGGCCAAGCTGGGTTGCCTGGCTCCTGTGCTTACCCCTACGTTCCCGATTGTTCGGCTAGGTGGTAAAGGGAGCACCTCTGCGATTGTTACTACCGGGTCAGCCGGATGTGTACCTCAGACTGGGTGAAGCCGAAAGCTAGCGTTCTTAAGGGAATATTCGGTCGGTGAACTAAAGATGATCTTTCACTTATTTATCTATACGCCCCCAGATGTTTTTCCTGCGTCTCTTTTCGCAGAATGGACATGCACTTTAGGGCATGCCTCCCAGGGAAAGGAACCCCTAACGGAACTATTCTCCCTGGAAGATGTTTCTTACTAACCATGTAATATAACATAACTAGTTGGGCACTTGTCTGTTCAAGCACTAATGACCCCTACGCCTGGTCTCCATGCATACCCCGGTTCTTATATAACCGCGAGGGTATTCGGACACACTCCGGACCGTCAGGTCCCGAGGTTGAAGCGAAAAGGTCGGCCATGACAAACGATCTACAATCCGGCTAGAAGGCATTACACATGTCAATTAAAATTACATAGTCAATCTGACTGATTGTATTCCTCTTCAATACCATCTAACAGGCTGTCTAGTTTACAGTCCTATTGGGAATACTTTGCGGCCAATTCTACTTGG
The DNA here is from genome assembly GCF_003073215.2 of Triticum urartu. Lineage (NCBI taxonomy): Eukaryota > Viridiplantae > Streptophyta > Magnoliopsida > Poales > Poaceae > Triticum > Triticum urartu. The sequence continues at coordinate 102,887,741 of NC_053025.1, read as the reverse complement.
CCGTATACTAAGCTCACAGGGATCTCCTTCCCATCGGGCCCACGGGTCCGACCTCGGCCATGTGGTTTGGGTCAGCCTTCGTGTACCGCGTCTTCACCATGGCCCAGGCCTCCCTGGCGCCTTGACGGCAGGCCGACATCTTCCACAATCGGAAGCGCCGCCGCGCTCCCTTCAGCTTCTCTACAAGCTCTCCAAGGCCTTCGGGCATGGAGACGGATGGCCACAAGGCCTGGGCGACGCCTTGCATCACCTGCCGAACTCGCTCGTGCAGTTGTGAGAGCTCGGGAAGAAGGTCACCCGTAGAACCGGGCATTTCCTCTGCAGGACGACCTGTTAGCATACCTACAGACATTACTCTGTTAGTTCACGGAGTCCAACAGCTGGGCACGAACGTCCTTCAGTTCAACGCCCAGCTTGGTGTTGGCATCTTGGAGATCGTTCTTCTCCCGCCTCACCTTTGTCAGCACGCTCTCACCAGCCTTCAGCTGGCGTCGGAGTTGTTGCACTTCCGGATTTAATCTGGCGCCATCTACAATTTCATTTGTCAGATTTGCACCCATGCCGCACTTCACAAAATACTTATCTTTCGAAGCATATATTACCAGAGGGGGTCTCCTTGGGCTCCCCTGCCGCGGCTAGTGCGGCCTCAAGTTGGGCTTTGCACTCTTCCAGCTCCTGGGATAGCAGGGTATTCTTTTCTGTAAGAACCTGCATAACAGATGATCCTTAAATCAGTTATTCTAACTGTTTCAAGTCTCGGGGGCTACTGGTACATATATATAATTACCAAAATTTTCTTACCCGTATGTCTTTCACATACTACTCCGTGGCTCTGGCTAGACCATTTTGAGCGGCACGGAGGTACGTGTCTCCCGAATTGAAGGCATCCAATGCCTCTTGGGAGAAACAAGCGTCGCGAAGAACTGTCCGGCGACGCCTGTGGTTCATGGCACTCTCCACCTCGGAATTGGTGGCAGACAACCTGTCCGCATCCTCCGTCGGAGGAGCGTCCGATGCGCGCCTCGTGTTCGCCTCCGCTTCCGGACCAGGCTTTGGAGCCTGGCTGGTGGAGGCGCGATTGGCAGCCTCTTCGGATATAGTCCAGCGAGGTCTCTTCGTCCTGAAGAGAGAACGAGCGTTAATATGCCTCGAAGGAATAACACCTGGGAATAAGGTGGCGCGCTATACCTTTGCGCCGGTGCCTCAGTCCGGACCGCACTTATTTTCAGCTCGCGGGGCCTTGCCGCCCCTCGTTGGCTAGTCGCCGCAGGCTCGGCCTCCCGTCTCAAGGACCTCCCCTGCAAAACACAGTTGTCATACGGCAATTGAAAACACGCGAGGACAGATCCCTTTTCAAAGTGCTGGGACTCCGGTCTCAGTTACCTGTGAGGCTGGGAGTAGCCCTGGATAATCGGCTGTAATGGCCACCAAGGCGTTGTCCTTGTTCAATTGATGAAACACTCCATCAATCAGCTCCACAGATAAGTCCGGATCCTCTTGAGAGGCCGGGTCGAGGGACCATCCCGGATCCTCTTGAGAGGCCGGGTCGAGGGACCGTCCCGGATCCTCGGGTTGTGGAGGAGGGCTGTTTATTTCTTTAACAGCCTGGCGCAGTTCCTGCGTTAAAGTCGTTAGACTAAAAATTTAACAATCAGAATATAAAACGGATGGGCAAGTAAAAGTGTCCACTTACCCAACTTGGGGGATTGTACATAGAAAATCCACCCTGTGGGTTGACGCGGAGAAATTCCTCCTCTTGTCCCTTGTACAAAGCGGACAAGGTCTTTATTAGAGCAGCAGCCGAATCCGGCCCCTTACGACCGTGGCGGGTGGCGTCATCCTCCCCGTTGAAGTCCCACATGGGGAGGCCTCTATACTGAAGTGGCTGCACCCCTCGCATGATGCATGCGGCCATGACCCCGATCATGGTCAGTCCGGAATGAGCTAACAACCTTATCCGGCCCATCAGGTAAATAACGTCCCTGTCACTTTCCCTCTGAGGGCTCCGTGGACGCCAACTTAGGCTCTTCTTTAGGGGAGCACTGTCAAACTCAGGGAGGCCGATCCGGACAGGGTCCGGCAGCGGGACGTCCTCTATATAAAACCATTCCGAAGGCCAGTCCTCGGACGCCTTCTTTGGGGTTCCGGATAGATATCCGGTCCCGGTGATGCGCCACACTTCGGCTCCACCCACCTGATATATTGACCCCTCCTTAGAGCGGGGCACAAGACAGAATAGCCTTTTCCACAGCGTGAAATGAGCCTCGCAGCCCAAGAACAGCTCACAAAGGGCTACGAAGTCCGTGATATGCAATATGGAGGCAGGCGTGAGGTTGTGCAGCTAGAGGCCATAGAACTACAGAAGCCCCCGGAGAAACGGATGAATTGGAAATCGAGCCCTCTTATTAAGTAAGGGGAAAGGCATACCCGCTCTCCTTTGGAGGGATTGGGGGCGCTCTCCGCTTGCTCTCCGCCATAATAGGTGGCAAGTCCGGCTCGAACCGGGACCATATAGGCCGGGGGAGAAATCCCTTGGTCTGGAGCGTCACTAGCTCACTGTGCAGGATGGAGAACCTCTTCCAATCTCCAGGCTGAGGGCTGGAAGGGCGAGAGGAGGAGCTGCGGCGGCCGGCCATGATGGAATGGACCTCTGTTGGATACGCTCTGATGAATACTCGCGGAAGGGAGAAGGTGTGGTTTGGATCTAAATTCTCGTCCCCTTAAATAGGCGGCTCATTCACGCGGCTAGGGGTGTAAATATAAAAAACACCCTGCCTTTTCGTATTCATTTGACACGTGGAAAACATCCATTATTGGGCGTAGAAGCCAAGGAGCATTACATTTACAAGAAACCAGACACTGTTCAACAGGTACACGGAATTTGGAGAAGAACCCGCCTTGCAATGCCGAAGACAATTTGCGCGCCGGACTCGTCGTCATTGAAGCCTGGTTCGGGGGCTACTGAGGGAGTCCTGGATTAGGGGGTGTCCGGATAGCCGGACTATACCCTTCGGCCGGACTCCTGGACTATGAAGATACAAGATTGAAGACTTCGTCCCGTGTCCGGAAGGGACTTTCATTGGCGTGGAAGGCAAGCTTGGCGATACAGATATGTAGATCTCCTACCATTGTAACCGACTCTGTGTAACCCTAGCCCTCTCCGGTGTCTATATAAACCGGAGGGCTTTAGTCCATAGGACGAACAACAATCATACCATAGGCTAGCTTCTAGGGTTTAGCCTCTCTGATCTCGTGGTAGATCTACTCTTGTACTACCCATATCATCAATATTAATCAAGCAGGACGTAGGGTTTTACCTCCACCAAGAGGGCCCGAACCTGGGTAAAACATCATGTCCCCTGCCTCCTGTTACCATCCGGCCTAGACGCATAGTTCGGGACCCCCTACCCGAGATCCGCCGGTTTTGACACTAACAGTAAGCACGAAGGGGAATTAAAAAATGTATGAGTTGAAGAGTTACTCTCATTAGAAGGTGGGCACGGGTGATCTATCTGCTCTTCCTCCTTTTGTTCTTCGCTCTCCTCATCATCTTTTTCATCCAATGAGCTCACAGTTTCATCAACTTCTTCTTCCGTAGATTCCTGCAAAATATTAGTCTCTTCTTGGACAGTGGAGACTTTCTCAATAAGCGCATTAATATAGGAATTATATTCATAATTATCATAGAAATATTTTAAGATAGCTAAATTTTCAGGCCTATAAACATCATCATCATAAGATTCATTCTTTTCAAACAAAGATTAAATTTCATAAGCACCCTTAAAAGCAACAAATTCTTATATTTGTTCCACATCATAGTAATCATATATACCTCTAGCATAAGAAGCTAAGGTTTCATTATCATTAAATTCACATGAAAAGGGAAGGTGTGGAGCCTTCATCCTAGAGCAACAAGAAATATCATAACTCAAGCATACTTGCCGAGCATACCACTTCAATATATGAATTTGATCCCATAATAGTTTCCCTTTTTGTGTCAAGCGGTAATCCCTAAAGTATTCACGTTGATCCAACGTTACTCGCATTACATAATTGAATGGGGTTTTCTCAGGATCATTAAAGTAGTACATAATATTTTTCACATAACCAACATCGAGGGTTTTAGGAGGTTCCCCATCTCCATGAGTAGCAAGTACACCTAATTTTTTTTGGTATTTTGTCTTCCATATCCATAACTAAAGATAAAGAACAACTAAGAACAGCAAATAAAAATTAGGTTTTGGAGAACCTCTTCCAATCTCCAGGCTGAGGGCTGGAAGGGCGAGAGGAGCTGCGGCGGCCGGCCATGATGGAATGGACCTCTGTTGGATACGCTCTGATGAATACTCGCGGAAGGGAGAAGGTGTGGTTTGGATCTAAATCCTCGTCCCCTTAAATAGGCGGCTCATTCACGCGGCTAGGGGTGTAAATATAAAAAATACCCTGACTTTTCATATTCATTTGACACGTGGAAAACAGCCATTATTGGGCGTAGAAGCCAAGGAGCATTACATTTACAAGAAACCGGACACTGTTCAACAGGTACACGGAATTTGGAGAAGAACCCGCCTTGCAATGCCGAAGACAATTTGCGCGCCGGACTCGTCGTCATTGAAGCCTGGTTCGGGGGCTACTGAGGGAGTCCTGGATTAGGGGGTGTCCAGATAGCCGGACTATACCTTCGGCGGACTCCTAGACTATGAAGATACAAGATTGAAGACTTCGTCCCGTGTCCGGAAGGGACTTTCCTTGGCGTGGAAGGCAAGCTTGGCGATACGGATATGTAGATCTCCTACCATTGTAACCGACTCTGTGTAACCCTAGCCCTCTCCGGTGTCTATATAAACCGGAGGGTTTTAGTCCGTAGGACGAACAACAATCATACCATAGGCTAGCTTCTAGGGTTTAGCCTCCTTGATCTCGTGGTAGATCTACTCTTGTACTACCCATATCATCAATATTAATCAAGTAGGACGTAGGGTTTTACCTCCATCGAGAGGGCCCGAACCTGGGTAAAACATCATGTCCCCTGCCTCCTGTTACCATCCGGCCTAGACGCATAGTTCGGGACCCCCTACCCGAGATCCACCGGTTTTGACACTAACAGTAAGCACGAAGGGGAATTAAACAATGTATGAGTTGAAGAGTTACTCTCATTAGAAGGTGGGCACGGGTGATCTATCTGCTCTTCCTCCTTTTGTTCTTCGCTCTCCTCATCATCTTTTTCATCCAATGAGCTCACAGTTTCATCAACTTCTTCTTCCATAGATTCCTGCAAAATATTAGTCTCTTCTTGGACAGTGGAGACTTTCTCAATAAGCACATTAATATAGGAATTATATTCATAATTATCATAGCAATATTTTAAGATAGCTAAATTTTCAGGCTATAAACATCATCATCATAAGCTTCATTCTTTTCAAACAAAGATTCAATTTCATAAGCACCCTTAAAAGCAACAAATTCTTCTATTTGTTCCACATCATAGTAATCATATATACCTCTAGCATAAGAAGCCAAGGTTTCATTATCATTAAATTCACATGAAAAGGGAAGGTGTGGAGCCTTCATCCTAGAGCAACAAGTAATATCATAACTCAAGCATACTTGCCGAGCATACCACTTCAATATATAAATTTGATCCCATAATAGTTTCCCTTTTTGTGTCAAGCGATAATCCCTAAAGTATTCACGTTGATCCAACGTTACTGCCATTACCAGATTGAATGAGGTTTTCTCAGGATTATCAAAGTGGTACATAATATTTTTCACATATTGAGCATCGAGGGTTTTAGGAGGTTCCCCATCTCCATGAGCAGAAAGTACACCTAATTTTTTTGGTATTTCGTGTTCCATATCCATAACTAAAGATAAATAACAACTAAGAATAGCAAATAGAAATTACTTAGTGATAAAGCAAGCAAGCACACACGAGAAAATTCACGCCACGCTATTGCTCCCTGGCAACAGCGCCAGAAAAAGGTCTTGATAACCCACAAGTATAGAGGATCGCAATTGTAGCCTCTTTCGATAAGTAAGAGTGTCGAACCCAACGAGGAGCTAAAGGCAGAACAAATATTCCCTCAAGTTCTATCGACCAATGATACAACTCTACGCACGCTTGATATTCGCTTTACCTAGAACAAGTATGAAACTAGAAGTACTTTGTAGGTGTTGTTGGATAGGTATGCAAGATAATAAAGAGCAAGTAAATAAAAAGTAGGGTCTGTTTAGATAAAGACACAACTAAGTTAGGTTTAGTAGAGAGTTTGTTGTTACGAGAAAGTTATTTGTCCCTAGGCAATCGATAACTAGACCGGTAATCATTATTACAATTTTATTTGAGGGAGAGGCATAAGATAACATACTTTCTCTACTTGGATCATATGAACTTATGATTGGAACTCTAGCAAGCATCCGCAACTACTAAAGATTCATTAAGGTAAAACCCAACCATAGCATTAAAGCATCAAGTCCTCTTTATCCCATACGCAAACAACCTACTTACTCGGGTCTGTGCTTCTGTTCACTCACGGCACCCACCATAAGAAAATCATAAACATATTGCAACACCCTACAGCGGGAATCCCTCACGCTTGCGCGACACGGAGAGCACCATAGGACAACACCAATAATAAAACATGCAACTCAAACCAATCTTGATTATCAAATAGCCATTAGGACAAAACGGATCTACTCAAACATCATAGGATAGCCATACATCATAGGGAAATAATATATAGCGTTGAGCACCATGTTTAAGTAGAGATTACAGCGGGTAAGAGAGAGGTTACACCGCTGCATAGAAGGGGGAAGAGTTGGTGGTGAAGGCGGTGAAGTTGTTGGTGAAGATGACGGTGATGATGATGGCCCCCGGTGGCACTCCGGTGCCACCGGAAGCAAGGGGGAGAGGGCCCCCCTTCTTCTTCTTCTTCCTTGACCTCCTCCCTAGATGGGAGAAGGGTTTCCCCTCTGGTCCTTGGCCTCCATGGCGTGGGAGGGGCGAGAGCCCCTCCGAGATTGGATCTATCTCTCTATCTCTCTCTGTTTCTGCGTTCTTCCTGGCTCTGTTTCACCGTTTCGTGTATATATGGAGATCCGTAACTCCGATTGGCCTGAAACCTTCGCCGTGATTTCCCCCCGAAAATTAGCTTTCTTGCGGCAAAAGAAGAGCGTCAACCGCCTTACGGGTGGCTCACGAGGGTAGGCGCCCAGGGGGGCAGGCGCGCCCCCTGCCTCGTGATCACCTCGGGCACCGTCTCACGTGGATTTTCCTTCTGGAATTTTCCAAATATTCCAAAAAGTATCTCCGTTAGTTTTTATCCCGTTTGGACTCCGTTTGATATGGATATTCTGTGAAACCAAAAACAAGCAACAGACAGGAACTGGCACTGGGCACTGGATCAATATGTTAGTCCCAAAAATAGTATAGAAAGTTGCCAAAAGTATATGAAAGTTGTAGAATATTGGCATGGAACAATCAAAAATTATAGATACGATGGAGACGTATCACCCATCATGACGAAATCCAGAAGAACCCTTCTTGGAAATTGATGTCAAAGGGGGGGGGAGAGATCACATCAAAGATTAATCATATCTATAGGGGGAGAGAATACTCAAGGGAAGAAAGAGTAATCATCAAGGACCCCAGATGCTTGGTGTTTAAGAGGAGAGAAGTCACATGTGTTCAAGAGGAGAAAGACATGTTTATATTTGCTCGTTTGCATTAGCTCTGTTTATTTCCTTTGAGCTCTGATTTTGCTATGATTTTCTGTTCCCTATCTTCTCCTAGTATCCCATGCTAGATTCAGGAGGAGCAAGACATCTAAGGGGAGGAAATCCTTGAATTTATTGCACATCTTTACCTTTGGGGACATGTCTATATCCAATGTGGTACTTAGTACTCACTCTACATGTCATCCCAGTCTTGGTACTCTTGTGGTTTCTTTTGTTTGCTCTGGCCAGTAGGTGCATCCGTGTTATCTAACCTTGTTTACGCAGGTTCATTCCATCCTAAGCCAACTCAAGACCACAAGGTAAGTATATACATCACAGTCATGCATATGACAAATTCTTGCTGATGTACATACTGTTTGCAAAAAGGACTCATGACGAAAGTGCAACTATCCCTAGGTGGTTTTGGTAATTCCTAACAACATATAGCTCATTGAGCTAATGCTATTTCAAGATTAATATCTCAGGAAAGCTCAATGATTGGCATGGCATGGATGAGAAAAGTGGACCCCTCAAAATGCTAAGGACAAAGGATTGTCTCAAGCTCAAAGCTCAAGACTCTACATTTTCTATTTTAGTGATCCAAGATCACATTGAGTCTATAGGAAAAGCCAATACTATCAAGGAGGGATGAGGTGTTGCTTAATGAGGCTCTTGCTCAAAATGCTTAGTAATATGTTCCAAAACCCTCAACTACTTTCTCACATCCACATATGACCTAAACCAAAAGTCAAACTCGACCCCACCGATTCTTTCTATCCGGCGCCACCGAGTTTCAAATGTCATAGCCACTGCCACAAACCCTAGGCAAATCGGTCTCACTAATAGGGATCTCGGTCTCACCGAGATGGGATTGTAATCTCTCTGTTTCCCTTTCTAATTTTTCGGTCCCACCGAGATGAGCGATCGGTCCCACCGAGATTGCAATGTAAACTCTCTGTTTTCCCTTCGTAACGTTTCGGTCTCATCGAAATGAGCGATCGGTCCCACCGAGTTTACCTGACCAACTCTCTGGTTAGCTTATTACCAAAGTCGGTCTCACCGAGTTTGTGTAATCGGTCTCACCAAGATTACGTTATGCCCTAACCCTAATCATATCGGTCCTACCGAGTTGCATGTCGATCCCACCGAAAAACCCAAACGGTCACTAGCTTTGCTGAATCGGTCCGACCGAGTTTAACAATTCGGTCCCACCGAGATTGGCAAGTTGTGTAATGGTTAGATTTTGTGTGGAGGCTATATATACCCCTCCACCACCTCTTCATTCGTGGAGAGAGCCATCAGAACAAACCTACACTTCCAACTTACTTTTTCTGAGAGAGAGAACCACGTACACTTGTGTTGAGGCCAAGATATTCCATTCTTACCATATGAATCTTGTTCTCTAGCCTTCCCCAAGTTGCTTTCCACTCAAATCTTCTTTCAACCAAATCCATATCCTGTGAGAGAGAGTTGAGTGTTGGGGAGACTATCATTTAAAGCACAAGAGCAAGGAGTTCATCATCAATACACCATTTGTTACTTCTTGGAGAGTGGTGTCTCCTACATTGGCTAGGTGTCACTTGGGAGCCTGCAACAAGATTGTGGAGTTGAACCAAGGAGTTTGTAAGGGCAAGGAGATCGCCTACTTCGTGAAGATCTACCGCTAGTGAGGAAAGTCCTTCGTGGGTGACGGCCATGGTGGGATAGACAAGGTTGCTTCTTCATGGACCCTTCGTGGGTGGAGCCCTCCGTGGACTCGCGCAACCGTTACCCTTCGTGGGTTGAAGTCTCCATCAACGTGGATGTACGATAGCACCACCTATCAGAACCACTACAAAAACATCCGTGTCTCCTATTGCGTTTGAATCCTCCAAACCCTTCCCTTTACATTCTTGCAAGTTGCATGCTTTACTTTCCGCTGCTCATATACTCTTTGCATGCTTGCTTGAATTGTGTTAAGATTGCTTGACTTGTCCAAAGTTGCTAAAATCTGTCAAGAACTAAAATTGGGAAAAGGATAAGTTTTTATTTGGTCAAGTAGTCTAATCACCCCCCTCTAGACATACTTTCGATCCTACACATGAGCATGAAGGTACATTTCTCGTATTCACATCATTTGCTCTGATGCATATAGCCAAGATACATGCAACACATTGCTTACTCTGTCATGTTTGTGCATTCACATGCTTCTATATTCCATATTCACTTGATTGCATACATGTAGGGGGAGCCTATGCATGTTACATACCTTTCCAAAGCTTTACTTACTATTCTCTACATCTTTATCTAAAGGTTTGATGTATGTTGTCATCAATTACCAAAAAGGGGGAGATTGAAAGCACAAGTGCTCCCTAGGTGGTTTTGGTAATTAATGTCAACATACCTCTTATTGGACTAACACTTTTACCTAGTATGTTTCAGATAAGTTCAACAATGAAGTGGCATGGACTAGAGGATGTGGAACCCCTTCAAAATGCTAAGGACAAAGGATTGGCTCAAGCTCCAAGCTCAAGACTCTACATTTTCTATTTTAGTGATCCAAGATCACATTGAGTCTATAGGAAAGCCAATACTATTAAGAAGGGATGAGGTGTTGCTTAATGGCTTGCTTGCTCAAAGTGCTTAGTGATATGCTCCAAAGCCCTCAACCACTTTCTCACTTCCAAATATGTCCCACACCAAATATCCAACTCGGCCCCACCGATTCTTTCTATCCGGAGCCACCGAGTTCAGTTGACATAGCCACTGCCACAAACCCTAATCAGTTCGGTCCCATCGATGGGATCTCCGTCTCACCGAGATGGGCTTGCAAACTCGCTGTTACCCATTGCAATATTTTCGGTCCCATCGAGATATGCAATCGGCCCCACCGAGTTTGCTTGGCCAACTCTCTATTTCGCTTATTACCCAAATCAGTCCCACCGAGTTTGAGTAATCAGTCAAACCGAGTTTTGGATTTACCCTAACTCTAGCACATCGGTCCCACCGAGTTGATCCAGTCGGTCCCACCGAAAACCCTAACGGTCACAAGATTTGCCGAATCTGTCCGACCGAGTTTATAAATTCGGTCCCACCGAGATTGGCAAGTTGTGTGTAACGGTTAGATTTTGTGTAGAGGCTATATATACCCCTCCACCACCTCTTCATTTGTGGAGAGAGCCATCAGAACAAACATACACTTCCAACTTACTTTTTCTAAGAGAGAACCACCTACACTTGTGTTGAGGCCAAGATATTCCATTCTTACCATATGAATCTTGATCTCTAGCCTTCCCCAAATTGCTTTCCACTCAAATCCTCTTTCCACCAAATCCATATCCTGTGAGAGAGAGTTGAGTGTTGGGGAGACTATCATTTGAAGGACAAGAGCAAGGAGTTCATCATCAACACACCATTTGTTACTTCTTGGAGAGTGGTGTCTCCTAGATTGGCTAGGTGTCACTTGGGAGCCTCTAACAAGATTGTGGAGTTGAACCAAGGAGTTTATAAGGGCAAGGAGACCGCCTACTTTGTGAAGATCTACCGCTAGTGAGGCAAGTCCTTCGTGGGCGACGACCATGGTGGGATAGACAAGGTTGCTTCTTCGTGGACCCTTCGTGGGTGGAGCCCTCCGTGGACTCGCGTAGCTGTTACCCTTCGTGGGTTGAAGTCTCCATCAACGTGGATGTACGATAGCACCACCTATCGGAACCACGTCTCGAAAATCTCCGTGTCTCCAAATTGCATTTGCACACTCCAATCCCATCCTTTTACATTCTTGCAAGTTGCATGCTTTACTTTCTGCTGCTCATATACTCTTTGCATGCTTGCTTGATATGTATTGTGTTTGTTAAACTTGTGCCAAAACTCCACTTCAACCTAAAGAAATTAAAAACTGCAACTTTTAGCACTTAGTGTCTAATCACCCCCCTCTAGACACCTCTTCTCGATCCTTTCATAAAATTTTATTCAACTAAATCACGAAATAGCTAAGGATCGAACTAAGATAGGTAAAGATAATAAAAGTGATGGTGATACGATCCTGGGGCACCTCTCCCAAGCTTGGCACAAGCCAAGGGGAGTGCCCATACCCGTGTGCTTAAGTCGCCTTCTTTGGTGATGGTGGTGGTGATGAGGTGGTAGGCTTGTCGTCCGTCTTCCATGGTAGGGGTTCACCATCATAAGAGGATGCACAAGTATCCCGAGTACTGAAACTTACAGGTAAACTCATACCTTTGAACCTTGCTTCATACTCAAAATTTAGATATTGAAGATCTTAAATTTGGCCTTGCAGATAATTGATTTGTTCATTGAAGTTGAAGACGATGTCCTTCATGGACTGGCCATCCACGGTTTAAAGGAGCTCTCTGATAACCCACAAGTATAGGGGATCGCAACAGTTTTCGAGGGTAGAGTATTCAACCCAAATTTATAGATTCGACACAAGGGGAGCCAAAGAATATTTGCAAGTATTAGCAGTTGAGTTGTCAATTCAACCACACTTGGAGATTAATTATCTGCATCAAAGTGATCAGTAGCACAGTAATATCATAGATTTGATAGTAGTTACAGCAGCAATAGTAACGGTAACAGTGATAGTAATAGTTTTGTAGAAGTGACAATAGTAACTGCAGCAATAGTAACTTAGCAAGATCAATATGTAGGAAAATCGTAGGCATTGGATCGGCGATTTGTCGGATGATATTCATCATATAACAGTCATAACCTACGGCGATACGTCACTAGCTCCAGTTCATAAATATAATGTAGGCATGTATTCCGTAAATAGTCATACGTGCTTAATTATGGAAAGAACTTGCATGGCATATTTTTTCCTACCCTCCCGTGGCAGCGGGGTCCTATTGGAAACTAAGGGATATTAAGGCCTCCTTTTAATAGAGAACCCGAACAAAGCATTAACACACGGTGAATACATGAACTCCTCAAAGTACGGTCATCACCGGGAAGTGTCCCGACTATTGTCACTCTGGGGTTACCGGATCATAACACGTAGTAGGTGACTATAACTTGCAAGATCGGATCTAGAACATAGATATAATGGTGACAACATAAATGGTTCAGATATGAAAATCATGGCACCTGGGCCCAAAGTGACAAGCATTAAGCATGGCAAAGTCATAGCAACATCAATCTCATAACATAGTGGATATCGGGGATCAAGCCCTAACAAAACTAACTCGATTGTTGGATGAATCTCATCCAACTCCTCTCCGACCAGTGAGCCCATGATGGAATTACTCACTCTTGGTGGAGAGCATCATGGAATTGGCGATGGAGGAGGGTTGGTGATGAAGAAAACGGAAGACCCCCCTCTCCGGAGCCCCAAACGGACTCCAAATCTGGCCTCCCGATGAAGAACAGGAGGTGACGACGGCTCCGTATCTCGAAATGAGATAATTCTTCCTCTCTGATTTTTTTTCTAGAAATATGTGATTTTATAGCATAGGTTTCAGGGTCTGCGGGGCCACCAGGTGGGGACAACCCACCTGGGCGCGCCTGGAGGGGGAGGGGGCGCCCTGGTGGGTTGTGCCCACCCAGGTGCCCCCTCAGGTGGTTCTTGGCTCCAGTATTTTTCTTGATTCTTCCTCGCAAAGTTTCGTTCCAATCCGAGAACTTTTATTTCTGCACAAAAACAACACCATGGTAGTTCTGCTGAAAACAACATCAGTCCAGGTTAGTTTCATTCTAATCATGCAAATTAGAGTCCAAAACAAGAGGAAAAGCGTTAGAAAAATTAGATACGACGGGGACGTATCAACTCCCCCAAGCTTAAACCTTTCCTTGTCCTCAAGTAATTCAGTTGATAAACTGAAAGTGAAAAAGAAAAACTTTTACGAACTCTTTTGCTCTTGTTTGCATAAATAAGCTTAAACAACACCCAGGTTTTCAGCCAAGATTATAACTAACCATGTCGACAATAACTCTTGAAAATTATATTAACTCATATCAATGACATAATCAGCTAGCGAGCAATAATAAGATATCTCAAACAACAACACGTTGTCAAAACAACGATGATATAATATGACAATAGTGGTATCTTGCTAGCCCTTTTCGAGACCGCAAAACATAAATGCAGAACACCTCCAAAGTTAAAGCAACGACTAACATTGTAATTCATGGTAGAAAACATCCAGTCATGATGCACCCAACATTGGCTACACACAATGCATGAGCATGACAACAATGCTCTCAGGTTCTGGCGCTTATTTCAAAAGGTGATGACACAATCATAAAACTAAATAGATAGTCCCTTCGTATAGGGAAGCAGTGATTTGCAGCGGTGCGATGACCCACAAGTATAGGGGATCTATCCTAGTCATTTCGATAAGTAATAGTGTCGGACCCAACAAGGAGCAGAAGGAAATGACAAGCAGTTTTCAGTAAGGTATTCTCTGCAAGCACTGAAATTATAGGTAATAGATAGTTTGGTGATAAGGTAATTCGTAACGGGTAACAAGTAATAAAAGTAAACAAGGTGCAGAAAGGTGGCCCAATCCTTTTTGTAGGAAAGGACAAGCCTGGATAGACTCTTATATAAAAGAAAGCGCTCCCGAGGACACATGGGAATTATCGTCAACCTAGTTTTCATCATGCTCATATGATTCGCGTTCGTTACTTTGATAATTTGATATGTGGGTGGACCGGTGCTTGGGTACTACCCTTCCTTGGACAAGCATATATCCCACTTATGATTAACCCCCCTCGCAAGCATCCGCAACTACGAAATAAGAATTAAGGTAAACCTAACCATAGCATGAAACATATGGATCCAAATCAGCCCCTTACAAAGCAACGCATAAACTAGGGTTTAAGCTTCTGTCACTCTAGCAACCCATCATCTACTTATTACTTCCCAATGCCTCCCCCTAGGAGTGTCATGTATTCGACGTTCACATAACACCACTAGAGGAAAGAGAACATACATCTCATCAAAATATCAAACGAATAGCAAATTCACACGACTACTTATAGCAAGACTTCTCCCATGTCCTCAGGAACAAATGTAACTACTCATACATCATATTCATGTCCATAATCAGAGGGGTATTAATATGCATAGAGGATCTGAACATATAATCTTCCACCAAATAAACCAACTAGCATCAACTACAAGGAGTAACCAACACTACTAGCAACCCACAGGTACCAATCCTCCTAGGTTTGAGAGGAGTTGGTGATGATGAAGATATTGATGGAGATTGACCCCCTACCGATGAAAGGATTGCTGGTGATGACGATGGTGACGATTTTCCCTTCCCGGAGGGATGTTTCCCCGGCAGAACAGCTTCGCCGGAGCCCTAGATTGGTTCCGCCAAGGTTCTGCCTCGAGACGGCGGCGCTTCGTCCCGAAAGCTTCCTTCTGATTTTTTCCCGGGAAAAAGACACCTTATACCTGAAGATGGGCATCGGGGGCTTGCCAGGTGGCCCACGAGGTAGGGGGCGCGCCCAGGGGGGTAGGGCGTGCCTCCCACCCTCGTGGACGGTGGCTGGCCCCCTTTGGTGCTTTCTTCGCCCAATATTTTTAATATATTCCAAAACTGACTTTCATGGAGTTTTAGTACTTTTGGAGTTGTGCAGAATAGGTCTCTAATATTTGCTCCTTTCCAGCCCAAAATTCCAGCTGCCGGCATTCTCCCTCTTCATGTAAACCTTGTAAAATAAGAGAGAAGGCATAAGTATTGTGACATAATGTGTAATAACAACCCATAATACAATAAATATCAATATAAAAGCATGATGCAAAATGGACGTATCAACTCCCCCAAGCTTAGACCTCGCTTGTCCTCAAGCGGAAGCCGATATCGAAAAATATGTCCACATGTTTAGAGATAGAGGTATCGATAAAATAAAAATACGAACATGAGGGCATCATGATCATTCTTAGAATAACAACATATATATATATGTAGTCATATGATTTCTTATGCTAAAGTAACAATCTATTCACAATGTAAAGTATGAATCAGAAACTTCATTGAAAACTAGCAAACTATAATCTTAGTCATTGAAGCAATTGCAATTTATCATAATATCGGAAAGAGTCAATATAAGAGCTTTTCAACAAGTCCACATACTCAACTATCATATAGTCTTTCACAATTGCTAACACTCACGCAATACTTATGGGTATGAAGTTTCAATCGGACACAGAGAAAGATAGGGCTTATAGTTTTGCCTCCCAACCTTTTACCTCAAGGGTAACGTCAACAACAATAATGTCAACAATATATACAGCCCGTCTATTTTGATAATATTATCAGAATAGTTATTCTGATAACACTTCTGCACTGCATGCTCAACGCGAGGGCACTGCACTTTCTTTAGCAAGAGCACTGCATTACAGAGACTAATGAACTTCGTGTCGGAAAAAACTGCGCGTAGTGTTTTTTCGGTACTGTTTTCGCTCTAATTTTTAACCGTTTATCAGAACGAGGCGTGTAATATACCGTTGGAAAGCTATGGATTAGGAGCAACTTCGCCATGTTGAACACTTTTCGAGATTCCCCGCGGTTTAAGAGCAGTTTCGAAAACGGTGCGGCCCACAAAGAGTGGCAGCAAGCCTTTTTTCGCGTTTTTTCTAAACCGCTCGTCGGAATGAGGCAAATGATACACCGTTGGATAGATATCGTCGAGGCGCATATTTTTCATAAGTATTGTTTTCTCTAATTCGTTATGGTTTAAGAGCAATTTCAAATTTACTAAATCGCGGAATTCTGTTTTTCAAAAAATTTCAAATTTTCGGTACTGTTTTCGCTCCAGTTTTTTAACCGTTTGTCGAAACGAGGCATGTAATATACCGTTGAAAAGCTATGGACGAGGCGCAACTTTCATATGTTGAAATGTTTTTTAGATTCCTTACAGTTTTAAGTTAATTCTGAAAATCGTGCGGCGGACGACGAGTGGCAGCGGCCGTTTTTCGTGAATTTTTTACAAACCACTAGTCGAACTGATTCAAACGATACGCCGTTGGAAAGATATTGACGAGGCGCAATTTTTTCATGTAGAACACTCTCTCTAATTCTTTACGGTTTAAGAGGAATTTCGAATTACCGAAATGCGGACATTCTGTTCTTCGCGACACCCAAATCGACGTGCGTACTTCATCCGACTGAAAACCGTACTGCAACCGATGAAAAGCCGCACTGCATGAGACGGGTAAGAGAACTACATGGTTTCTATTTTTTGGGACGTCAACTTTTGAAGACGAGGAAGAAACCGTACTGCCTTTAGAGTGAAAACCGCACTGCATCAGATGGACTAGCGGACTGCATGATTTCTTTTTTGTGGGACGTAAAATTTTGAAGACAAGGAAGAACACTGCACTTCTTTTAAACTAAAAACTGCACTGCATCAAACGGGCAAGCGAACTTCATGATTTCTTTTATTAAGACATAAATTTTCTCAGGCGAGCAAGTGGACCGCACTTCACGTTGGGCGTAAGTAAAACGCAAAAGTATGGAGAAGTGAACCTCATTACTTTTTTTATCGTTTCGGTAACATTTTTTCTCTACTCCACATTGGGCGTAAGTGAACCGCATGAGTTTTTTGTTGTCTTTTTCTTTCTAATTTTTTATGAATAAGAGTGTACTGCAGAGAAGAGGTTAAGTGAACCACATCAAGCGAAAAATGAACCTAGACACAAGTCTAAGTGCATCGCATGATTTTTCTTGTCTTTTTCTAGCATGATTTTTCTTGTGTTTTTCTAACTTGATTCATAGGGTTAAGTGGACCCTATTAGTGTGCTGCATCAGACAGGAAAGCGCACTGCAATGTCATGATAGAGGACTGCACGCGATTTTTATTTTTATTTTTTCAAAACGAAAAGGAACGCATAGTATAGTTGAGCAAACCTCAAGAAAACAAAAAGGCATGAAGTGAACCTCTCACGCAATAGAAACTGAACCTCTGTGGACAAAAGTGAATCTCTTGACACAGTTATTTTGTATGTCCAATGTATATCGAGGGGAACTGAAACTTGGATACAACATCAGTGCACTTCATTTTATGCTATTTTTGCATTTGTACAGGAACATAGGCCTCTGGCTGGGTACCATGCAAAACACACACATACACACAAGACCATCATGAGCACACTGTACTACTGTGGCGATGGCATCGACAGAAACCAAAACAAACTGAAGGCCGTCGCCGATGAACTGCATGTTGGGGAAAAGGAGAGAGCTGCGAGGGGGTGCTCTGGTGAACCTCCGGTGATGTGTGCAAGCAGCAGCGAAAACACCAGTGATTTGGGTACTGCAGCAACGATCCAACCGACCTGCAATGAAGAGCAACCTGCACTGCTTGCCGTCAACAAAGAACAGGTAAGGGGACTGCCGGAGTCCAGGGAGGGGGGATCCCGCATGGGTGAGCGCCATGGGACGCGTCCACGCTGGGAGGTGCGGGGTCGCGTGGCTGGAAGAGGGAGCCGAGCTTGACGGATCCAAGGGTTCTTCGCTCCACCACAGACGAGAGGAAGCAGAGGTGAGGAGCGCGGCAGCGGGTCGTGTCGCGGAGGCAAAGTGGCGGATCGGGGATGCGGTGGCGGGACCTCCTGAGTGTCAGTGTTGCTGGCGAAGGCCGGATCCGGTGAGGAAGACAGGGGATCCAGAGCATGGCCACGCGGGGGCTCCCCTGTTGCCTGATCCAGAGCAGCTCGACGACGACGGCTGAGGCACCGCGTGGTGGTTCCTCGCCGGATCTGGGGTCGGGTCAGGGGATGGAGGAGCTACGGGGAACACATGGAGCATGGTCGCGTGCGGCACCTCTTGCGCCAGGAGGAAGAAGACAGGGGCGCTCCGGCATTGGGAGGAAGGAGGCTAGGGGCCTAA
This sequence comes from Triticum urartu, assembly GCF_003073215.2. NCBI lineage: Eukaryota > Viridiplantae > Streptophyta > Magnoliopsida > Poales > Poaceae > Triticum > Triticum urartu. The sequence continues at coordinate 102,869,193 of NC_053025.1, read as the reverse complement.
AGGCAATAGAATGGGTGCCGCGGCCTACGGGATCAGGGGGTGTGAATCGTGTGGTGGCCGGTGGAGGTTGGGAGTAGGGAGGGAGGCTAGGAGAGGAAGCAACGGTAGGAGGGAGAGAAGGCGGCCGGCTGTAAGTGCATCTAGTGCCACCCCTAGTTGGTTTTGGAGTATTGACGACAAACCTAGTTGAGGGATTAATGTGTTTGTGAGAATTACAGGATAACACAGGTAGAAGTCCCTCATTGATTGGGTTTTCCTACCAGAGATGACCCCTAAAAATGTATGAAGACATTGAAGTCAAAGGTGGTATATGAAGATATTCACATTGAAGACTATGACAAGAGAAGACATCGCATGAATCCTATGGAGCTCAAAGACTTAGATCTTTCGTAGTTCTTTTTCTTCTTCTTTGTTGAGTCATAGGAACCACCGTACTGTTAAGTGGGGTCCAAGAGAACCAGTCAGAATGACTGAAGTGATGCTTAATCAAAACCTATGTCTTCGAGTGAAGACTATGAGAGCGAATCTTGTCCAGAGTCAGACAAGTCAGCTTTGCTTGTAGCCCAAGTAAAGTTGTCGTGTGAGTTTGAAATCTAACCATTGGAACACGTGTCAGTTCCTTAGTGACCCAGGGTCATTTCGGACAAATCAGGTTGGGTTGCCTAGTGGCTATAAATAGCCCACCCCCTACAACCATAAATGGTTGGCTGCTCAGAGTTAGTGTACAGCTTTTGTCGTTTGAGAGCAACCCACCTCGAAGCCTTTGAGAGAGAATTCCTTGCGAGGATAAAGCCCTAACCACCCAGAGCCAAAGAGAATTAGGCATCACTTAAGTCTTCTTGTCTGTGTGATCTGAAGACTTATTACACTTGAGGACTGTGAATCCTCCAGCCGGTTAGGCGTCGCGTTTTGAGCATCCAAGAGACATTGTGGATTGCCGGTGAACGAAGTCTGTGAAGGTTTGGGAGTCTACCTTCAAGACTTACCAGAGTGATTGGGCGAGGTCTGTGTGACCTTAGCTCAAGGGGAATACGGTGAGGACTGGGTGTCCTGAGCTGCGTGTTCAGGACTGGGTGTCCGGGACTGTGTGTCCTCAGGTTTAAATACCTAGCCGCCCTAACCAGACGTACAGTTGTCACAGCAACTGGAACTGGTCCAACACATCATTTTCTTCAATGAGTCACTGGTTTCATCCTTCCCTTCTCTTTACGTACTGTTACTCCTTGTGAAGTCATTGTATGATTGCACTATCTTTTATCTTCACTGAGTGACTGCGTGTTTTGTTTGGCTTCATAATATCTTCCTACCTGATCCTTACTACATTGCTGCTATTAGTCATTGTGCTTTCACTCTATTGAATACTTGACTATGGCTTGCCTAGTGTAGTCTACCTTCCGCTACAGGGTAATAGGTTTATTTCTATCGTCTGTCTTCATAACTTCCATGTTTTGAAGACTTCCATAAAAATCGCCTATTCACCCCCCTCTAGTCGATATAACGCACTTTCAATTGGTATCAGAGCAAGGTACTCCCTTGTTCTGTGTGATTCGGTTTAACCACCTGGAGTTTTAGCTATGTCGACTGCAGGGATAATCAAAGTCTCCGCTGCGTGCCCTGTCTTCGATGGAACTGAATATCCCTACTGGAAGAATAAGATGCGCATGCATCTTGAAGCCATTGACGTCGACCTATGGTATGTCGTCAAGAACGGCATTCCCAAGGCTGGAGAAGGTGTCACTGCTGCTGACGTCAAGAAGTTCGTTCAACTGGACTCTACTGCCAAGAATATCATCTGTGGTCATCTGACCAAAGGACAGTATGGCCGCGTGAGTGCTTTGGAAACATCTAAGCTAGTCTGGGACTGGCTCTCCAAGGTCAACGAAGGCGTCTCAACCCAGAGAGAGCAGAGAATCAGTGTCCTTCGCAACCTCTTCAACCGCTTCAAGAGAAATGACAATGAGAATGTCCAGCTCACATTTGATCGACTCACTGACATCACAAATGAGCTTCAAGCCCTTGGCGCTACTGAGATCACCAAGCATGAAGTCGTCAAGACACTACTGAGATTGCTTGACAGTTTGTTTGACACCCTAGCCCTGATGATTCAAGAACGTCCTGATTTCAAGACACTCGATCCGTCTGACATACTTGAGAGGCTCAACACACATGAGTTTCAGCTTTCTGAGAAAAGAGACATGTACGGTCCAAACTATGGGCGAACTCGTGCCTTGAAGGCAAAAGTTGTCTCCTCATCTGAAGAAGAATCTGACAGGAGTTCTGATGATCCTGAAGACATTGGAAGGGAACTTGCTATGCTTGTGAAGAAGTTCCAAAAATTCACCAAGAAGAAAGGCTTTAGAAAGTCTTCCCGATCAAGCTCAAGGAATGATGAAGCTTTTGCTCATGATTACAAGAAGAAAACATGTCACAAGTGCAAGAAACCTGGCCACTTCATCTCTGAGTGTCCGCAGTGGGACAATGAGAACAAAAAGAAGAAGAAGAGCAAGGAATATGACTCTGACGACAAGAAGAAGAAATACTCAAAGTCTTCTTCCAAGTCTTCTTCAAGGTCTTCATCACACAAGAAGAGCTCATCTGGCAAGGCACGTGCGTTTGTTGGCAAGGAAATGGATTCAGAGGAGGAGTCCGCTTCTGAGGAGGCGGAGGTGGAGTCTGAGGAGGAGTCCGATTCTAGCGTCGCAAGTCTAGCTAGAGCATACGTTGCCAAGTCCATCTTCAACACTGAAGACAATGACCTCATCACCGACACCGATGCAAATGACAAGGACTACTCCGCTCCTACCTACTGCTTCATGGGACGCAGTGCCAAGGTAAACACACGCACTACTCACTATCAAACATCTAGTGACGATGACTCTGATTGTGGTTCAAAACCCAGCTACAAAACACTTGCTAAAATTGCAACTGAACAACAGAAAGCCATGGAACATATTCAAAAACTGTTAGACAAAAGCGATGATCTGTTAGGTGCTGAAATGACTCGTTCTGAGTCCTTAATTGAAGACATAAAAAATCTTCACGTTAAGTATGAGGAACTTGAAAGTCGTCATGAAACGCTCTCAACAACTCATGAAAAGCTTTCCTACGATTATGTTCAAAGGAAGCAAGATCTTGAGAAATTGAGAGCGGCTCATGAAGATCTTCAAAAGGAAAATGAGTCACTTCACGCCAAATAGATCAATTCCGCTCAGGAAGGATTTGAACCACCATGTCTTAAATGCATTGAGCGTGATAATGCTACTACTGTTGCTACAGTTGCAATATCTTCAACTGTTGATGTGGAAACTAACCCCTCTGCTGAGGATTCCACTGCTATTGCTGATGAGAATGCTAGGTTGAAGACATTGCTTGAAACAGGGATGTACAAAAGTCTTAAAGGGCATCAGACACTATGTGATGTCCTCAAAAAGCAGATCTTGAACCAAAACCCGAGGAAAGAGGGTGTTGGGTTCGTAAGGAAAATGAATGCTGATGGCTCTTACTGGAAACCTGAGCAGTACCCCAAAACCACATGGGTTGCTGCAAAGGAATCGTCAGCAGATCTATCCAATCTATCTGTCTTCACCTGTGCAAACCCCATTGTCATTGATGAATCCTTTGATGCATATAAACTGTTTAAGAATCAGAATGGTGAAGTGTTTGCCAGGTACATTGGTACTAACTGTAGGAATGGACTGCCTATGAAGAAGATCTGGGTTCTGAAAAAGTGTCTGGAGAATCTTCCTGTGAATGTCATCATGACACCTCACGTGAAGAAGACAAACCTCAGACCACAGGCTTCATACGGTCCAAAGGCTTCATACAGACAGAGGACTCACCTGAGTCGCACTAACGCAAATGTTTTGCAGGGAAACCATACTCAGGCCTATGAATATGAGCGCGGTTCATCAAACCGCCATGTTCATAAGACCAAGAACTATTCTGCTTATTCTTATGAGTACTATTGTGCACCTGCAAGACTTTTTGCTAGGGCTCCAAAGCCAAAGTTCTCAGATGCTGCACTTAGACTTATTGCTTCTAAGCCACCCTTGAAGATGTGGGTGGCTAAGAAAGCTTAACTCTCTCTTGCAGGGAAAGGTCTCCAGCAGAAAACCAAAATCGTCTGACGCCATTGCTAGGGACCTTAAACACCTTGTAGGGCGCAAGATCAAATGCCCGAATGGTCTTACTATGTACTTCGTTCCTGAATCGCTTGCTACTCTCCCTATCAGTCCTAATCTGGATCTAAGCTTTCATAACCCACTGGTTCGTCAAATGTTTTTGCTTCACAATTCTCTTCGTGAAGCCTATCCCCCTAACTGCACTGTAGGGTACAACACCAGCGTCTTCAAAATGGATTATTGATATTGGGTGTACCAACCACATGACTGGCAAAAGAATCCTTCTTATGGACTCAACCTTACGTCCATCCGACAAGAGTCACATCACATTTGCTGACACGGGTAAAAGTAAGGTATTGGGTCTAGGTAGAGTTGCAATCTCAAAGGATCAACACATGGATAAAGTCATGCTTGTTGAATCCCTTGGCTTCAACTTAATATCTGTCTCAATGCTTTGCGATTTGAACATGATCGTAATATTTGGAAAATATCGCTGCCTTGTATTAATGGAATCTGACAAGTCTCTAGTGTTTGAAGGGTATCGGAAAGATGATTTGTACGTGGTAGATTTTTCGGCAGGACCACAACTTGCCGTATGTCTTCTAGCAAAGGCTTCAGAATGCTGGCTCTGGCATCGGAGGCTAGGGCATGCTGGCATGAGGAACCTCCACACCCTTGCAAAGAAGAAGCATGTCATAGGCATCGAGGGCGTCAAGTTCAAGAAATATCACTTATGCGGTGCCTGTGAAGCAGGGAAGATGACGAGGGCCAAACATCCCTCGAAGACAATCATGACAACCACTCGACCCTTCGAACTGCTCCACATGGATCTCTTCGGTCCCACTCATTACTCAACTCTTACTACTACTGCTTGCCTCTATGGCTTTGTTATTGTTGATGATTATTCTAGATATACTTGGGTGCACATAATCCTCTACAAGACTGAAGTGCAGGATGTCTTCAGACGCTTTCGCCAATCGAGCAATGAACAACTATGGCGCCAAGATAAAGCACATCAGAAGTGACAATGGCACTGAATTCAAGAACACTGGCCTTGATACATATCTTGATACCTTGGGCATCACACATGAATTCTTAGCCCCATATATGCCACAACACAATGGCGTCGTCGAACGCAAGAACAGAACACTCATTGAGATGGCCCGAACGATGCTTGATGAATACAAGACTCCAAGAAAATTCTGGCCTGAAGCCATTGATACTGCATTCCATACAATCAATCATGTTTATCTTCACAAGCTTCTGAATAAGACATCTTATGGGCTCCTTACTGGCAAGAAGCCAAATGTCAGTTACTTCAGAGTATTTGGTGCCAGGTGCTGGATCAAGGATCCACATCACACTTCAAAATTTGTTTCAAAAGCACATGAGGGTTTTATGCTTGGATATGGAAAGGATTCGCACTCCTACAGAGTCTTCAATCTCTTTCATTACAAAGTGGTTGAAACAGTGGATGGTCGGTTTGATGAGACTAACGGTTCACAAAGAGAGCACCTTCCAAATGTGCTAGATGAAGTTCCGTCCAGCGAATCAATCAAGCTAATGGGAACTGGAGAAATCATACCCTCTGAAGCTCAACCTGAAGAGGAACTTATCATCTCCGCACCTGATCAACCTAAAGACAATGCTCAGCCTGAAGACAATCCCACTAACAATGACAATGATCAGCAAGAGCAAAACCTTCGCCCTGTACATCCTCATGTTGCCAATGAAGTGCAGTTTGAGAGAATAATTGACAGCATCAATGCACCCGGTCCGCTCAGTCGATCAAGGGCAACTCAGCTGGCAAATTTCTGTGGGCACTTCGCATTCGTCTCAATAACAGAACCCAAGAAAGTTGAAGAAGCCTTCATGGAACCTGAATGGATTCAAGCTATGCAAGAAGAGCTTCAACAGTTTGAGCTGAACAATGTATGGGAACTGGTTAAGCGTCCTGATCCTCAGAAGCACAACATAATAGGCACCAAATGGATATACCGCAACAAGCAAGATGAGCATGGTCAAGTTGTCAGAAACAAAGCTCATCTAGTTGCTCAAGGATATACTCAAGTGGAAGGCATTGACTTCGATGAAACATTTGCTCCTGTGGCTAGACTTGAAGCCATATGCATACTGCTGGCCTATGCCAATCATCACAACATACTTCTATATCAAATGGATGTGAAGAGCGCCTTTCTCAATGGCAAGATTGAAGAAGAAGTGTATGTTGCACAACCGCCTGGCTTTGAAGATCCAAAACATCCTGACATGGTATACAAGCTCAACAAGGCACTGTATGGCCTCAAACAAGCCCCTCGGGCCTGGTATTACACACTCAAATACTTCCTGAAGAGCAAAGGCTTCATACCTGGTTCCCTAGACCCTACTCTCTTCACGAAGACATATGATGGTGAACTGTTTGTGTGCCAAATATATGTGGATGACATTATCTTCGGCTGCACCAATCAGAAGTATAGTGAAGAGTTTGGATATATGATGCAAGAGCAATATCAGATGTCCATGATGGGAGAGCTGAAGTTCTTCCTCGGTCTCCAAATACGACAGCAACACAACGACATCTTCATATCTCAAGAGAAGTATCTCAAAGATTGTCTGAAGAAGTTCGGTATGCAAGACTGCAAAGGCTTCACGACGCCAATGCCAGCCAAGCATCATCTGGGTCCCGGCGACAATGGTAAAGAGTTCGACCAAAAGGTATACCGCTCCATGATTGGTTCTTTGCTTTATCTATGTGCATCTAGGCCAGATATTATGCTTAGTGTTTGCATGTGTGCTCGATTCCAAGCGGCACCAAAGGAGTCGCATCACTTAGCTGTGAAGCGAATTCTTCAATATTTGGCTCACACCCCAACTCTAGGATTATGGTATCCAAAGGGCTCAGAGTTTGATCTGGTTGGATTCTCGGATGCTGATTATGCTGGTGACAAAGTGGATTGCAAGTCTACATCAGGCACATGTCACTTTCTGGGACGATCACTTGTACGTTGGTCTTCAAAGAAGCAGAACTGTGTATCTCTCTCCACTGCTGAATCTGAATACATTGCTGCTGGATCTTGCTGCGCTCAGCTTCTGTGGATGAAGCAAACACTCAAGGACTATGGCATTCATCTGAAGCAAGTGCCACTCTACTGCGACAATGAAAGCGCCATCAAGATTGCCAACAACCCAGTTCAGCACTCGAAGACAAAGCACATTGAAATTCGTCATCACTTTCTCAGAGATCATGTTATGAAGGAAGATATTGATATCATACACGTCAACACTGAAGAGCAATTGGCAGATATCTTCACCAAGCCCTTGGATGAGAAGAGATTTTGCAAGTTACGGTGTGAGCTAAATATCCTGGAATCCTCAAATGTCCTGTGATCAGGCACACATCCTAACACTTATGCATATTGATGACTTAGATGTGCAACACACGAAGTAAAGTATATCTTCAATCAATGAAGACATACATTCTAAGTGTGAATACATTAATGTGGAATTTGTCTTCGGAGCGCCACGATAATTGTGCGCCGTGTCTGGGTCCAATACTTCCTATACGGTGGGTAACGCCACCACCAAATGTTCTGTTTGAAGTGTTTCACTCATGGCGTTACATTTGCTATGTCTTCACATTTGGTTTGGCTTCAATCTCAACATATCTTCATGATTCTCTTCACTATGTTGATTATATATATATACTAGTGTTCTGTCCTCTACAGCATTCACTTATAGCTATGTCTTCTTGTTGAATCTTTTGAACTAAGTGAATGTGATCGGACCCTAACCTCTCTATGCTTTCTATCTCAAACTCTATCTCTCCAAATCATATGCATTCTATTGAAACTGTCGAATGTCTTCTCTGCGTCCTTGTCAGCAGAAGATACAGAGACAACCATTAAGTCCGTTTTCAATGCTCATTCCTCTACCTGATACCCGGAGAAGTGGGAACAACCACCCGACAATCTAGGCGTGCGTGGGACATGGAACAAACCCCAATAGGCTGCATGATGGCCACGTGTTCCTCAGATGCGAATCGCCAGGGGCACCTGTGTAATAACGCAGTGCCGCCCCTGTACCTATAAATACACACCTCATAGCAGTCATTATCTCTTCTTCCACTCTCGCATGAACCCTAGCGCCACCGCTAGCCCTCGATGACGCCGGTGACGAAGCGCTTCGCTACCGCAACTTCTCCGACGCCGTCTTCACGCCGACCGCGGACATCGCCTTCTTCGCCGTCGCCGTAGGTGTCCTCCATCGCCAAGTTAGGGCACGGACGATCGAACTGCTCGGCCTCCTCTTCCACTCCGTCTAGCAGTTCTTCGTGTGGTAAATAAAACCTCCTTTTTACGGCCTCTTTGATCCTATAGCTTTATCACTTTCTACCACAAGCAGTTTCCATTCACACAAGTTGGATCTCTTTCATACTACATCTCATAACATGCCTAGTATATTCACTTATGCTTCACAAAGTAGTTAGATTCCTCACTTGTACTGATCCGTGGATTCGTACAAATCTGGAACCAACTCCTTGTCTATGAGTGAATGTCTTCGCACGATGAGGTCAATGTCTTCTAAACTGATTTATCTTCAAAATCTTCTGAGAATGCATATGACCTCTTCCCCTTCCCTCGCACCTTAATGCTGTCACAGGTACATGTCCGTGGGAGAATCCCTTGGTTCTCATAGTCTGCATTCATTTGCAGAATTCTTACAGCATCACATAAATTCTCCCGAAGCCAGTTCCTGTTTGTCCAGCAAGCGAAAACCTTTGAAGCCTCTGAACGTATTGAAGCCTTTCAGTTTAAAGTTCATGGCTACAGAGAAATCAGCAAGGAAGGGTGGCAGAAAGCTTCGTGGAGAAACATCAAGAGATCTGCCCGATGACCTCTCAGAGCTGTACAAGACAGATCCTGAAGAGGATTACAATGAGCGCAAGACGCGAATCCAATGGATTCGACGCTATTGGGCAGAACAGTGGTTCAAGTACAGATTTGTGACCAGGGAATATGCTGAAAAGAATGCCATCAAGCGACCATGGGGAGACATCCTCTACAAAAATCTTCAACCCAGGACCAGAGATGAAGCCATTAAACAAGGCTTCTATCCCTGCATGGTCCGTGGACCATAGCCTGCGGATGCTGACCCATCGTCCCTGCTATGGTGTCGTGACGACATTCTGTTCACGCGCAACTTCCAGTTTGCCCAGAACTCAGCAAAGCAGAACAAGAAGACATTGGGACTAGACTTCAACCCTGGTCCTTCTGCTCTAAGGGCTGACGGCACACGTGATGCAGAACCCAATGTCGTCGGTCCTTTCTACAACCTTGAAGGTCTCATCACCCATATCCTGGTTCAAGGGACAGCCGTGGATGAGCCTGCAGATGACGCTGAATCAGATGAATCGCCTGCAGCACCGAAGCCAAAGAAGCAGCCTAAAGCTTCAAAGCCTGCCTCTGCTCCAAAAATCTCACGGGCGAAGCCTCTAGCAACTGCACCTCCTGAAGACAGTGTGCAGTCTGAAGATTTGTCACGCATCTCCAAGCCCCAGAAGGTCAAGATGCCTCTGCCACACACCAGCCAAGAGCTAACAGCTGCTGCCATTCTGCGCAATGATGCCATTGATCTGTCAAGTGATGAAGATCTTGCAGATGACGCTCTTGAGCAACTCATCAAGAGCAAAGAAGAAGAAGAAATCTTCAATGATCTGCCTCTCTTTGATGTAACAATCATCCACAACTTCATTGATGAGTGGTTTGACATGCCAAACATCAGCTTCGAAGATCTGCAACTACCCATTGGCCTCAGTGTCGCCTTCCATGGCGCCATTGCTTCAGAACTAGCTATCGCCCAGCGCATTGTTGAACTGAAGCAGAAGATTGAATTTGAAAAGGCTCAGTTCAAGAAGCATATGGCCAAGCTCAGCGTGCAAGAGATGAAGAACTTCAAGATTATGCTGCACGAGCTCAAGGAAGCCTTTCTCAAGAAACGTGCAGAAGCTCAGGGTTCTCATGAGCGCATGAAGGTTCTGGGTGACAGATGTGTGCAAGCCTATAATGAGGCTGAGAAGCGCAAGGCCCTTGGGCGTCCTGGCATCGACCCCAGGATGGCTGCAAACAACAAGAAGAAGCCTGCTACGGCTGAACCCGACGCACCAAGGCAGGAAGCAGATCCCATTGTCTTCCCAACTAGAATGACTGGCTCAAAGCCAAAAGCCCGGTCAACTGCTTCAGAGATGAAGAAGACGAGGACTGCTGAGGCTGAAGCCAGGAAGAGGAAACACCCTGAAGCCTCTCCTACTGCCCCCTCCAAGAAGAAGAGGAAGACCAAGAAAGAACGGGCTGCTCCCACAAAGCCCTTGATGGTTGAACCCATTTCCATGGTTCGTCCTGACGCTGAACGCCAACTGACAATCCATGAGCCTGCTTTCACAAAGGCTCATGAAGCTGAAGACTTTCCAGCAGCTGATCCCATCGCTGCTGAAGACATTGGTCACCATGACCATGTAGAAGATGGTGCAGTCCTTCCTCAGCTCGAGCACAGCGAACTAATCAGCATTGGTCGTCCTCTGACGCCAATCACTGAGGATGCTTCATGGGCTGATCGCGCACAAGAGGAAGAAGACTTTGAGGCCCAGCCAACTCCAACTACACAGGCGTCGCCTGTATTGCGCAGGCTTCACAAAGGACCAAGGCCTCCAGTCTCTGCGTCTGAAGCTGAAGCTTCTGAAGACATTCCGGCTACATCAGCCGATGAAGAAGTCCCACAAGCTGCTACTCCCCTGTCCCACCAAGAAGCGGTTCTTGAGGAGAACATGATTGTGACCGACCCTCCAGCTCGTCAAGTGGAGGTTAAAAATCTTGAGGATGCCACCACCAACACCAATGAAGCCACTGACGCTGTCATGGCTGAAGCTAATGTGGAGCCCTCCCCAACAAAAGCACCGGAAGTCAGCGAAGCCACTGATCCCACTGCTTCTGTTCCTACGCCTGCTGCCGGTCCTCAGTTCGACTATCATGTTGAGCACAGGCCTCAGGTACAGAAGCCAATCCCAAGATTGCCCAGGTTCCCAGGTACTGCATCAGCACCTGGATCCTTCAATATCAATGGCTTCAGAGCAGACAACACATTCTTCAATAGCTCCAGGAACCCCTACTCCAGGGAAAGAATATCATCTGATCGGTTCTGGAGCTATTCGCAGCGAAGATATTACTCTTGCATTCTCTACAATCAAGGTCGCATCTTCCCACACAAGCATCTTGACATTGAAGCAATAGCTGGTCTGCCCTGTCTGGAAGAAGCTCTGGATTGCTTCAAGGAGGTTGGGTTGCTGCCGTTCGTCACTGACCAAGAGCATTGGAATGAAGAGTTGCTGCTCCAATTCTATGCCACACTTCACATCCACGGGTATAACAGAGATCCGAAGACTTGGGTCCTGGAGTGGATGACAGGAAACGTTCATCATGAAGCCAAAGCCTTTGACATCATTGAGCTCACTAGTCTACCCACTCCCGGCGATCTCTACGAATCTGGCTGTCAACTTCACAGTGAAGCTGTGGAGAGCATCTTTCAGAAGCCTGAACCCAACATGAGTCAGATGCTCAGTATGATGAAGCCATTACCCCAAGATGCTGCATATCCCAAAGAGTTCTTTGTTGAAGACCTAGAGTATCTGCCAAGGACCATTTATCACATCATAAGGCGAACTCTCTGGCCCATCAAAGGGCACTCTCCACATGCCAAGCTGGAAGGTGCAATGAAGACTTTGGTCTTCTATATTCTTTATGGAAAATGCTTCAATGCACAGGACTTCTTCATTCGCCAACTTGCTGCATCAGGCTCTGATCTATTTGGCTTGAAGTTCTACTCCCCATGGGTAATGCGGCTGATCAAAATTCACTCTGCCATCTCATATTAGCCATCTGCTCGCAATCATCAGATTTTTCTGCCTGATGTGGATATGTCTATTGAAGCCATCTATCCTGAGCCTGCCAAGGAACCTCTAAGTCTTCAGAATGCAGAGCATCAGAGTTTTTCTCAAAATATTGAAGGAGTTGAAGCAGTCACTCGTGTGCATCCTTTGGCTGGCACTACACGTGCACCGCATCCTGCTCTCACTGAAGCCACTGACAGTACAACTGCCCCACGACCCAAGAAGCGCACTCGTGTTCTCAATGACCGAGAGCTTCTTGTGGCTCTTCATCAGAAACAGGATAGGCATCATGACTGGCTGAAGCGTCAAATGCAAAGCCTCTTGGTGGATGTTAATCGCATTCGTAATCTTGCCACCAAGAATGCTTTTGTTTCCCATGAAACCTCTCGCCGCACATGGAAAGGGCTGACGCTGATGTGTTCTGAAGATGATCTTCAAGAGGATGGCTTCTCTGAGTGCTTCAAGTTTGACTCCACACCTCCTCGAAGGGCAGTGCTGCGACGAACTCCATCTCTTGAAGACTCTGAGTTCTCTTCCTCTGCTGCCACTGTCAATGCCAGAGTGATCAAGGATGACGACGATGCTACTTCACCGCCGCCTCCTTCAGCACGCTTCAACACTGCTCCAAGCTCTTCTGCATCGCCAAACACCACCGACGACCCTGCTGCTTCACCTACTCTTCATGGAAACGAGTAGATGCTCTATGTCTTCGAACCTTTTTGGTCCTTACTGACAAAAGGGGGAGAAGCATACGAGTTTAATAGTCTTCAAACGGGTCCATATGGGCGGGTGCTTTATATTTTGCTTCGTGTTTACAACTCTCGTTTTGATACATTTGGTTCTTTGAGTTGTAACACTTAAAACTCGATGGTCGTCTGCTACTTATTTGCCACCTTGTGATGCGATGATAAATTCCGCATGTGCGACGATAAATTCCGCACTTAGATCATTTTGCGGACGTCCATTTTCCATTATGCATGTCATTATCTTCACATACCTTCACATGCATAGTGGATTGTCATCATAAGTTGAAGAGGATGTCCACAAACACAACCTGCCATGTGCATTTGCATTCCAAAAGCAAATTACTTATATGCACATCTTCAGGGGGAGCCCTTGCAACTTATGAAGACAATTCCTTATCCTTTACAATTTCACATATTATATTCCCCGTTGAAAACTTCAACTAGTTTGTCATCAATCACCAAAAAGGGGGAGATTGTAAGTGCATCTAGTGCCACCCCTAGTTGGTTTTGGAGTATTGACGACAAACCTAGTTGAGAGACTAATGTGTTTGTGAGAATTGCAGGATAACACAGGTAGAAGTCCCTCATTGATTCGGTTTTCCTACCAGAGATGACCCCTAAAAATGTATGAAGACATTGAAGTCAAAGGTGGTATATGAAGATATTCACATTGAAGACTATGACAAGAGAAGACATCGCATGAAGCCTATGGAGCTCGAAGACTTAGATCTTTCGTAGTTCTTTTTCTTCTTCTTTGTTGAGTCAAAGGAACCACCGTACTGTTAAGTGGGGTCCAAGAGAACCAGTCAGAATGACTGAAGTGATGCTTAATCAAAACCTATGTCTTCGAGTGAAGACTATGAGAGCGAATCTTGTCCAGAGTCGGACAAGTCAGCTTTGCTTGTAGCCCAAGAAAAGTTGTCGTGTGAGTTTGAAATCTGACCGTTGGAACACGTGTCAGTTCCTTAGTGACCTAGGTCATTTCAGACAAATCAGGTCGGGTTGCCTAGTGGCTATAAATAGCCCACCCCCTACAACCATAAATGGTTGGTTGCTCAGAGTTAGTGTACGGCTTTTGTCGTTTGAGAGCAACCCACCTCAAAGCCTTTGAGAGAGAATTCATTGCGAGGATAAAGCCCTAACCACCCAGAGCCAAAGAGAATTAGGCATCACTTAAGTCTTCTTGTCTGTGTGATCTGAAGACTCATTACACTTGAGGACTGTGAATCCTCCAGCCGGTTAGGCGTCACGTTCTGAGCATCCAAGAGACATTGTGGATTGCCGGTGAACGAAGTCTGTGAAGGTTTGGGAGTCTACCTTGAAGACTTACCAGAGTGATTGGGCAAGGTCTGTGTGACCTTAGCTCAAGGGGAATATGGTGAGGACTGGGTGTCCTGAGCTGCGTGTTCAGGACTGGGTGTCCGGGACTGTGTGTCCTCAGGTTTAAATACCTAGCCGCCCTAACCAGATGTACAGTTGTCACAGCAACTGGAACTGGTCCAACACATCATTGTCTTCAATGAGTCACTGGTTTCATCCTTCCCTTCTCTTTATGTACTGTTACTCCTTGTGAAGTCATTGTATGATTGCACTATCTTTTATCTTCACTGAGTGACTGCGTGTTTTGTTTGGCTTCATAATATCTTCCTACCTGATCCTTACTACATTGCTGCTATTAGTCATTGTGCTCTCACTCTATTGAATACTTGACTATGGCTTGCCTAGTGTAGTCTACCTTCCGCTGCAGGGTAATAGGTTTATTTCTATTGTCTGTCTTCATAACTTCCACGTTTTGAAGACTTCCATAAAAATCGCCTATTCACCCCCCTCTAGTTGATATAACGCACTTTCACCGGCTAGCTGGGGAGGGCAGGTTGGGCGGCGCCGACCAGCTCCTGATCCAGATCGGGAGAGGAGAGAGCAAGGAAGGTAGGTGGGGGGAAGAACTTGGTTAACCGGGGGTGGTGTTCGTGCGTGGTAGAAGGTGGGTGGGTTTATAGCAACTACAGTTTTTGGGGGTTTCTGTGCGGTCCGGTTATCATTGACCAGCGGTGCTCAAGTGTTATCAGATTAAGCTAGGTGTTATTAGAATAAGACTCTTAAGGGGTGATGAATAGTAACACTATATATATATATATATAGGGTCACGCTATTCGTCACCCTGAGTGAGGAATAGTTATTCTTCACCCCCTCTATATTTTGACATCAATGCGCCGTATTTTTACGTTTCATAAATTATGTCTTATTTCATACATAAAAAGAGAACGTAAGAAAATATGTACTCGCTGTAAAAAATATTTTATGTTACGTAAAATTACGAATATAAAAACATAGTGTAAAACATACATAAAATGTGATTTTTCTGGTCTTATAACCTACATTTTTGTTTTTTTATACAAAATTTTACATATTGAATCAATATGCATGTAACTATTTATATTCTAAACGTAATTTATTTAGAAAGCGATCGTAAGATTACCACGGGTGAAGAATAACTTATTTTGCACCCTGGGTGATAAATAGTAACACTATATATATATACATATATATATACATACACACACACACACACACACATATATATATATATATATATATATATATATGTTGGGGAACGTAGTAATTTCAAAATTTTCCTACGCACACGCAAGATTATGGTGATGGTGATGCATAGAAACGAGAGGGGAGAGTGTTGTCTACGTACCCTCGTAGACCGGCAACGGAAGCGTTGACACAACGTAGAGGAAGTAGTCGTACGTCTTCCCGATCCGACCGATCCAAGTACCGAACGTACGGCACCTCCGATTTCTGCACACGTTCAACTCGGTGACGTCCCTTGAGCTCCGATCCAGCCGAGTGTTGAGGGAGAGTTTCGTCAGCACGATGGCGTGATGACGGTGATGATGTTCTATCAACGCAGGGCTTCGCCTAAGCACCACTACGATATGACCGAGGTGGTATATGGTGGAAGGGGGCACCACACACGGCTAAGGAACGATCACGAAGATCAACTTGTGTGTCATGGGGTGCCCCCTGCCCCCGTATATAAAGGAGGGAGGGGGGAGGTGCGGCCGGCCCCTAGGGGTGTGCCTGGAGGAGTCCTACTCCCACCGGGAGTAGGACTCCCCCTCTTGCCTTGTTGGAGAAGGAAAGGGGAAGGGGAAAAGAGGAAAGGGGGGCGCCGCCCCCCTTCCTTG
This sequence comes from Triticum urartu, assembly GCF_003073215.2. NCBI lineage: Eukaryota > Viridiplantae > Streptophyta > Magnoliopsida > Poales > Poaceae > Triticum > Triticum urartu. Next base: position 102,853,190 of record NC_053025.1, on the reverse strand, counting down.
TCCTATTCGGACTAGGGGGGAGGGGGCGCGCGGCCTGCCCTGGGTAGGGCCCATGTAGGCCCATTAACCCCCGGGGGGTTCCGGTAACCCCCCAGTACTCCGGTAAAATCCCGATTTCACCCGGAACGATTCCGATATCCAAAAATAGGCTCCCAATATATCAATCTTTATGTCTCGGCCATTTCGAGACTCCTCGTCATGTCCGTGATCACATCCGGGACTCCGAACAACCTTCAGTACATCAAAACACAAAAAACTAATTACGATCGCCACCGAACTTTAAGCGTGCGGACCCTACGGGTTCGAGAACTATGTAGACATGACCGAGACACGTCTTCGGTCAATAACCAATAGCGGAACCTGGATGCTCATATTGGTTCCTACATATTCTACGAAGATCTTTATCGGTCAAACCGCATAACAACATACGTTGTTCCCTTTGTCATCGGTATGTTACTTGCCCGAGATTCGATCGTCGGTATTCCAATACCTAGTTCAATCTCGTTACCGGCAAGTCTCTTTACTCGTTCCGTAATACATCATTCCTCAACTAACTCATTAGTTGCAATGCTTGCAAGGCTTAAGTGATGTGCATTACCGAGTGGGCCCAGAGATACCTCTCCGACAATAGGAGTGACAAATCCTAATCTCGAAATATGCCAACCCAACAAGTACCTTCGGAGACACCTATAGAGCACCTTTATAATCACCCAGTTACGTTGTGACGTTTGGTAGCACACAAAGTGTTCCTCCAGTAAACGGGAGTTGCATAATCTCATAGTCATAGGAACATGTATAAGTTATGAAGAAAGCAATAGCAACAAACTAAACGATCAAGTGCTAAGCTAACGGAATGGGTCATGTCAATCACATCATTCTCCTAATGATGTGATCCCGTTAATCAAATGACAACTCATGTCTATGGTTAGGAAACATAACCATCTTCGATCAACGAGCTAGTCAAGTAGAGGCATACTAGTGACACTCTGTTTGTCTATGTATTCACACATGTATTATGTTTCTGGTTAATACAATTCTAGCATGAATAATAAACACTTATCATGATATAAGGAAATAAATAATAACTTTATTATTGCCTCTAGGGCATATTTCCTTCAGTCTCCCACTTGCACTAGAGTCAATAATCTAGATTACAAAGTAATGATTCTAACACCCATGGAGCCTTGGTGTTGATCATGTTTTGCTCGTGGAAGAGGCTTAGTCAGTGGGTCTGCAACATTCAGATCTGTATGTATCTTGAAAATTTCTATGTCTCCCACTTGGACTAAAATCCTGAATGGAATTGAAGCGTCTCTTGATGTGCTTGGTTCTCCTGTGAAATCTGGATTCCTTTGCCAAGGCAATTGCACCAGTATTGTCACAAAAGATTTTCATTGGACCCGATGCACTAGGTATGACACCTAGATCGGATATGAACTCCTTCATCCAGACTCCTTCATTTGCTGCTTCCGAAGCAGCTATGTACTCCGCTTCACATGTAGATCCCGCCACAACGCTTTGTTTAGAACTGCACCAACTGGCAGCTCCACCATTCAGTATAAACACATATCCGGTTTGCGATTTAGAATCGTCCATATCAGTGTCAAAGCTTGCATCAACGTAACCATTTACGATGAGCTCTTTGTCACCTCCATATACGAGAAACATATCCTTAGTCCTTTTCAGGTACTTCATGATGTTCTTGACCGCTGTCCAGTGATCCACTCCTGGATTACTTTGGTACCTCCCTGCTAGACTTATAGCATGGCACACATCAGGTCTGGTACACAGCATTGCATACATGATAGAGCCTATGGCTGAAGCATAGGGAACATCTTTCAGTTTCTCTCTATCTTCTGCGGTGGTCGGACATTGAGTCTTACTCAACTTCACAACTTGTAACACAGGCAAGAACCCTTTCTTTGCTTGAACCATTTTGAACTTCTTCAAAACTTTGTCAAGGTATGTGCTTTGTGAAAGTCCAATTAAGCGTCTTAATCTATCTCTATAGATCTTAATGCCCAATATCTAAGCAGCTTCACCGAGGTCTTTCATTGAAAAACTCTTATTCAAGTATCCCTTTATGCTATCCAGAAATTCTATATCATTTCCAATCAGTAATATGTCATCCACATATAATATCAGAAATGCTATAGAGCTCCCAATCACTTTCTTGTAAATACAGGCTTCTCCAAAAGTCTGTACAAAACCAAAAGCTTTGATCACACTATCAAAGCATTTATTCCAACTCTGAGAGGCTTGCACCAGTCCATAAATGGATCGCTGGAGCTTGCACACTTTGTTAGCTCCCTTTGGATCAACAAAACCTTCTGGTTGCATCGTATACAACTCTTCTTCCAAAAATCCATTCAGGAATGCAGTTTTGACATCCATCTGCCAAATTTCATAATCATAAAATGCGGCAATCGCTAACATGATTTGGACAGACTTAAGCATCGCTACGAGTGAGAAGGTCTCATCATAGTCAATCCCTTGAACTTGTCGAAAACCTTTCGCAACAAGTCGAGCTATGTAGACAGTAACATTACCGTCAGCGTCAGTATTCTTCTTGAAGATCCATTTATTCTCAATTGCTTGCCGATCAACAGGCAAGTCAACCAAAGTCCACACTTTGTTCTCATACATGGATCCCATCTCAGATTTCATGGCTTCTAGCCATTTTGCGGAATCTAGGCTCACCATCGCTTCTTCATAGTTCGTAGGTTCATCATGATCTAGTAGCATGACTTCCAGAACAGGATTACCGTACCACTCTGGTGCGGATCTTACTCTGGTTGATCTACGAGGTTCGGTAGTAACTTGATCTGAAGTTTCATGATCATTATCATTAGCTTCCTCACTAATTGGTATAGGTGTCATAGAAACCGGTTTCTGTGATGTACTACTTTCCAATAAGGGAGCAGGTACAGTTACCTCATCAAGTTCTACTTTCCTCCCATTCACTTCTTTAGAGAGAAACTCCTTCTCTAGAAAGGATCCATTCTTAGCAATGAATGTCTTGCCTTCGGATCTGTGATAGAAGGTGTACCCAACAATCTCCTTTGGGTATCCTATGAAGACACATTTCTCCGATTTGGGTTCGAGCTTATCAGGTTGAAGCTTTTTCACATAAGCATCGCAGCCCCAAACTTTTAGAAACAACAACTTTGGTTTCTTGCCAAACCATAGTTCATAAGGCGTCATTTCAACGGATTTCGATGGTGCCCTATTTAACGTGAATGCAATCGTCTCTAAAGCATAACCCCAAAACGATAGCGGCAAATCAGTAAGATACATCATAGATCGCACCATATCTAATAAAGTATGATTACGACGTTCGGACACACCATTACGCTGTGGTGTTCCGGGTGGCGTGAGTTGCGAAACTATTCCACATTGTTTCAAATGTAGACCAAACTCATAACTCAAATATTCTCCTCCACGATCAGATCGTAGAAACTTTATTTTCTTGTTACGATGATTTTCAACTTCACTCTGAAATTCTTTGAACTTTTCAAATGTTTCAGACTTATGCTTCATTATGTAGATATACCCATATCTTCTTAAATCATCTGTGAAGGTGAGAAAATAACGATATCCGCCACGAGCCTCAACATTCATCGGACCACATACATCTGTATGTATGATTTCCAACAAATCTGTTGCTCTCTCCATAGTACCGGAGAATGGTGTTTTAGTCATCTTGCCCATGAGGCACGGTTCGCAAGTACCAAGTGATTCATAATCAAGTGATTCCAAAAGTCCATCAGTATGGAGTTTCTTCATGCGCTTTGCACCGATATGACCTAAACGGCAGTGCCACAAATAAGTTGCACTATCATTATCAACTCTGCATCTTTTGGCTTCAACATTATGAATATGTGTATCACTACTATCGAGATTCATCAAAAATAGACCACTCTTCAAGGGTGCATGACCATAAAAGATATTACTCATATAAATAGAACAACCATTATTCTCTGATTTAAATGAATAACCGTCTCGCATCAAACAAGATCCAGATAGAATGTTCATGCTCAACGCTGGCACTAAATAACAATTATTTAGGTCTAATACTAATCCCGAAGGTAGATGTAGAGGTAGCATGCCGACTGCAATCACATCGACTTTGGAACCATTTCCCACGCGCATCGTCACCTCGTCCTTCGCCAGCGTTCGCTTAATCCGCAGTCCCTATTTCGAGTTGCAAATATTAGCAACAGAACCAGTATCAAATACCCAGGGCTATTGCGAGCTCTAGTAAGGTACACATCAATAACATGTATATCACATATACCTTTGTTCACCTTGCCATCCTTCTTATCCACCAAATACTTGTGGCAGTTCCGCTTCCAGTGTCCAGTCTGCTTGCAGTAGAAGCACTCAGTTTCAGGCTTAGGTCCAGATTTGGCTTTCTTCTCCTGAGCAGCAACTTGCTTGCTGTTCTTCTTGAAGTTCCCCTTCTTCTTCCCTTTTCCCTTTTTCTTGAAACTGGCGGTCTTGTTGACCATTAACACTTGATGCTCCTTCTTGATTTCTACCTCCGCAGCCTTTAGCATTGCGAAGAGCTCGGGAATCGTTTTATCCATCCCTTGCATGTTATAGTTCATCACGAAGCTCTTGTAGCTTGGTGGCAGTGATTGAAGAACTCTGTCAATGACACTATCAATAGGAAGATTAACTCCCAGTTGAGTCTAGTGATTATGATACCCATACATTTTGAGTATATGTTCACTGATAGAACTATTCTCCTCCATCTTGCAGCTATAGAACTTATTGGAGACTTCATATCTCTCAATCTGGGCATTTGCTTGAAATATTAACTTCAACTCCTGGAACATCTCATATGCTCCATGACGTTCAAGACGTCGTTGAATTCCCGATTCTAAGCCGTAAAGCATGGCACATTGAACTATCGAGTAGTCATCAGCTTTGCTCTGCCAGACGTTCATAACATCTGGTGTTGCTCCAGCAGCAGGCCTGGCACCCAGCGGTGCTTCCAGGACGTAATTGTTCTGTGCAGCAATGAGGATAATCCTTAAGTTACGGACCCAGTCCGTGTAATTGCTACCATCATCTTTTAACTTTGCTTTCTCAAGGAACGCATTAAAATTCAACGGAACAACAACACGGGCCATCTATCTACAATCAAACATAGACAAGCAAGATACTATCAGGTACTAAGTTCAGGATAAATTTAAGTTCAATTAATCATATTACTTAAGAACTCCCACTTAGAAAGACATCCCTCTAATCTTCTAAGCGATCACGTGATCCAAATCAACTAAACCATAACCGATCATCACGTGAAATGGAGTAGCTTTCAATGGTGAACATCAATATGTTGATCATATCTACTATATGATTCACGCTCGACCTTTCGGTCTCAGTGTTCCGAGGCCATATCTGCATATGCTAGGCTCGTCAAGTTTAACCTGATTATCCTGCGTGTGCAAAACTGGCTTGCACCCGTTGTAGATGGATGTAGAGCATATCACACCCGATCATCATGTGGTGTCTGGGCACGACGAACTTTGGCAACGGTGCATACTCAGGGAGAACACTTTTATCTTGAAATTTAGTGAGAGATCATCTTATAATGCTACCATTAATCAAAGCATGATAAGATGCATAAAAGATAAACATCACATGCAATCAATATAAGTGATATGATATGGCCATCATCATCTTGTACTTGTGATGTCCATCTCCGAAGTACTGTCATGATCACCATTGTCACCGGCGCGACACCTTGTTCTCCATCGTAGCATCATTGTCGTCTCGCCAATCTTATGCTTCAACGACTATCGCTACCGCTTAGTGATAAAGTAAAGCATTACAGGGCGATTGCATTGCATACAATAAAGCGACAACCATATGGCTCCTGCCAGTTGCCGATAACTCGGTTACAAAACATGATCATCTCATACAATAAAATATAGCATCATGCCTTGACCATATCACATCACAATATGCCCTGCAAAAACAAGTTAGACGTCCTCTACTTTGTTGTTGCAAGTTTTACGTGGCCGCTACGGGCTTAGCAAGAACCGTTCGTACCTACGCATCAAAACCACAACGATAGTTTGTCAAGTTGGTGCTGTTTTAACCTTCGCAAGGACCGGGCGTAGCCACACTCGGTTCAACTAAAATTGGAGAAACTGACACCCGCCAGCCACCTGTGTGCAAAGCACGGCGGTGAAACCAGTCTCGCGTAAGCATACGCGTAATGTCGGTCCGGGCCGCTTCATCCAACAATACCGCCGAACCAAAGTATGACATGCTGGTAAGCAGTATGACTTATATCACCCACAACTCACTCGTGTTCTACTCGTGCATAACATCAACGCATAAAACCTGGCTCGGATGCCACTGTTAGGGAACGTAGTAATTTCAAAATTTTCCTACGCACACGCAAGATCATGGTGATGCATAGCAACGAGAGGGGAGAGTGTTGTCTATGTACCCTCGTAGACCGGCAATAGAAGCGTTGACACAACGTAGAGGAAGTAGTCGTACGTCTTCCTGATCCGATCGATCCAAGTACCAAACGTATGACACCTCCGAGTTCTGCACACGTTCAACTCGGTGACGTCCCTCAAGCTTCGATCCAGCTGAGTGTTGAGGGAGAGTTTCGTCAGCACGACGGCATGATGACGGTGATGATGTTCTACCGATGCAGGGCTTCGCCTAAGCACCGCTACGATATGACCGAGGTGGTATATTGTGGAAGGGGGCACCGCACACGGCTAAGGAACGATCACGAAGATCAACTTGTGTGTCATGGGGTGCCCCCTGCCCCCGTATATAAAGGAGGGAGGGGGAGGCGCGGCCGGCCCCTAGGGGTGCACCTGGAGGAGTCCTACTCCCACCGGGAGTAGGACTCCCCCCTCTTGCCTTGTTGGAGAAGGAAAGGGGAAGGGGGAAAGAGGAAAGGGGGGCTGTTGGTGTCAAAACCGGCGGATCTCGGGTAGGGGGTCCCGAACTGTGCGTCTAGGCCGGATGGTAACAGGAGGCAGGGAACACGATGTTTTACCCAAGTTCAGGCCCTCTTGATGGAGGTAAAACCCTACGTCCTGCTTGATTAATATTGATGATATGGGTAGTACAAGAGTAGATCTACCACGAGATCAAGGAGGCTAAACCCTAGAAGCTAGCCTATGGTATGATTGTAGTATATGGAGTTGATTGCCTACGGACTACAACCCTCCGGTTTATATAGACACCGGATAGGGTTAGGGTTACATAGATTCGGTTACAATGGTAGGAGATCTTGAATATCCGCATCGCCAAGCTTGCCTTCCACGCCAAGGAAAGTCCCATCCGGACACGGGACGAAGTCTTCAATCTTGTATCTTCATAGTCCAGGAGTCCGGCTGAAGGTATAGTCCGGCTACCCGAACACCCCCTAATCCAGGACTCCCTCAGTATCCCCTGAACCAGGCTTCAATGACGATGAGTCCGGCGCGCAAATTATCTTCGTCATTGCAAGGCGGGTTCCTCCTCCAAGTCCTTCATAGAATATTGTAAACACCAAGAGTAGTGTCCGGCTCTGCAAAATAAGTTTCCACATATTGCCATAGAGAGAATAATATTGACACAAATCAAATCTGCTGATGTATTCCGCAGTGCATCATCACACTACGGCCAAGTCCTTTACTCGAATCGTTTTTACTTTTCCACCTCAGCATGTTTTGCGAGGCGGTTTCCTTGGCACGTCTTGTCAAAGCAGAGATCATGTGCCCCCCTTTTACGGGATTCTCATCAATACGGACGTGGGTAACCCAATCGTGCCCGTTAGCATGTTTTCTCGATTAAAGGCGAGTCCCAAACGGTTACGGGGAGGGCTCCTGGTATTCAACCTCTTATAAAGAGACCAAGGCCTTACTCCTTTTTCCAATCTCAAACGAGTTCGCCCGTCGCCTCGAGTTCCAACACCCTAGGCTCCAGATTCCAGGCGCTTCGGACCTTCGACAATGTCCGGTTCCGACCTTCAAGGCCGATGGATGCCCTCCTCCGTCACGGAGGAGGACGTGCTAAAGTTGAGAGAGGCTAAGTTCTTGACCGCCGAAATTCCGCATAGGTTGCCTGCTCAAAGGCAGGATATTCCCAGTCCCCAGCCCGGTGAGAGCGTACTGTTCATGCCTCACTTCCTTCGGGGGTTAGGCTTCCCGATGGACCCCTTCGTGAGGGGGCTGCTGTTTTATTACGGGCTGGAATTTCATGACTTAGCTCTGGAGTCCATCCTCCACATTTCCTCATTCATCGTTGTGTGCGAAGCGTTCCTCCGTGTTACTCCTCACTTCGGATTATGGCTCAAGACTTTTGGAGTGGAGTCGAAGATGATCGAGGGACGGCACGCAGAGTGCGGAGGCGCTGTCATAAGTAAGAATGCTGATGCTCCATGGCCCGATGGCTCCTTTCAAGAGGAGCTCGGCTTGTGGCAACGAGAATGGTTCTATATCACCGCTCCCAGGAGTGCCAAGTGGGCAGCGCCTCCTGCCTTTCGCTCGGGTCCCTCATCACGGCTAGCGTCATGGGTCAACAAAGGATTAGATTGGGGGTTATCCAAAGACGTGCCCTTGTTGCAGGGCTGCATCAGGGATCTTTTAGCAAGAGACCTCAACCTAGTCAAGGTGACGCAGGTCATGCTGATTCGCCGAACACTGCCCGGCAAACGTCGCTCCCTTCGTTTGTGGGAGTTTAATCCGGACGGACCACGAGCTCTCCAGCATTTTATGGGCGCAACGCCCGTGGAGATGTATAAACTGTTCTTTGGATCACAAATGATGCGTCCGGATTTGACCGAGGACGCAGGCCTAAGCTGCAATCGCCCGGATACCCAAGTAAGTAGCCTTGTGCCCGGACCTACTATCCATATAATCGTCATAAACTTGCCCCTAAAAGAGCTGTCCTTTTAAACAGGAGTGGATAGCGAAGGCAAAGCTGATCAGGTGTCCGGCTCCCCTTCCCGAAACCAGGCCGGATCCCATGCTTGTCAGGATGTTGAAGATAATGCCTTTGGAGGGAAGTAAGGGGAAGGACAAGGGAACTATGGCCTCCTCGAAGGAGGCTGCTCCAAAGGGAGGAACTGACAATTCCTCTCCCAAGGGGAAGAAGAGGGCCGCCTCTGACGACCCGGAGACCAGGGCCCCGAAGCAGGGGAGAAAATCCTCGTCAGAGGGTCTGACGCCGGGGAGTTCCTCGGCCGAACTACGCCCTCAAAGGGATCAGCCCTCCAGCGAGCCGTAAGCAGAGAGAGGTTTTCCCTTTGAGGGATGAGAGAAATCCTTGATTTATATCTGAGAAGATTAACCGAAATTTTACCTTGTAGCTCGGACCTCAGCCCTTCTCAGCAGAGCTCGTCTTTGGGGGATCTTCTTCCAGAGATGATGGAGAGCGGGACACCTCCCCCTGCCGTACCGCCTAGCGAGGCGGGCGACCCTGAGGTGTCATCGCGGAGGGTTTCTCTGAATCCGGCAGGGGCGGAAGATAGCTATGTGGCCCCCCAAGGCTCTCCGCGTCCGGACTTTGAAAGAGGCCATAGGACAAGTTCGGCATCGTCTGGTGCTCGGCCGGAGGAGCTAAAGATTCTGCTGGGGCGAGCTTCTATCTCAGAGGAGCACCGTGCATTGATGGGCACGGTGATTGAAAGGATTTCATCCGCAGAAAGCGGATTGCATGAGGCCGTCAAAAGTTTACTAACGGGTTTTGAGGTACGTTAGATAATGTACACTTTTGTCAGTTGCGCATAAGTAAGATGCGCCCTGTGTAGATAGTAGCCCCTGAGACTCTGCGCGTTGTCAAGAAATGACGGCACGCAGAGGATCATAATCCCAGGTCTAAGATGTCGCCTTTGAATGTAGGTGGCGAGGTGTCCGGAATCAAGCCGAACTGATGATGTGGCCGAACTAAAGCGGCAACTGGACGTGGCAGATGCCGACATCGCGCTTGTCAACAAGCGGCTTGATGAGGCTCAAGGTATGTAATTCTTTGGGCGGCCTCAGGTAAGAGGAGCTTCATGCCAGTGTCTTACAATGTGTGTGCTTGACGCAGATGGTACGGCCGCCATGGAGAATCTTAGGGCAGAACTTGCCCGAGCTAAGGAGCAAGCCAGAAAAAGCGATGCGGCTGCCGGGAAGGCCCTTGACGAGCTGAGAGCCGAAAAGGCTGCTCACTGCCGAAGCAAAGAAGAGATGGCCGAGATGGCTGAGAAGTTAAAGAGCGCTATAGACCGTTGCAAACTTCTTGAGAAAGAAGACCGGGCGAGACAGACGGACTTAGAGAAGGCCGTTGCCGATGCCAAGGACGCTCGCTCTGCGATGAGAGCTGCGAAGGAGGAGCTGCGTCAGGCCGAACAGATTGCGGCTGGAAAGCCCTTTATGCTATGGAGGAAGTTTTGTGATCCGAAGTTTGCTTCGTTGGACCGGAGGTGGAGTGTGGAGGGCACCTATCTGGATTTGGCAGCAAGTGCTGCTGATGCGACCGAACACTTTTGATATCTAAAAGACCGCAAAGTGGAAAAGCTTTTCTGGTCACAGTTCCACAATCCAGAGCGTCCACTGGCAGTGGACGATCGCCTGGCTCAATGGGCCGAACTGAATAGATTGTCCGGACTCGCCATGAAGTACGTCATGGGTCATCTGTGGCCTGGGAGATCGGAGCCAAAGAGTTATTTCAGCTTGGTGCAGCAATTCCTTGGCGCGGTGCCGCGTATAAATGCAATGAAGAGGTCAGCATGCATAGAGGGCGCTAGGATGGCTCTTGCCCGTGTTAATACATACTGGGCAGAGATGGAGACCACCGTTGTTGCGTCCCGAGATTCGGACAAAAGCCGAGTACCCTCCGAGCACTATTTTCAGGAAGTTCTTGAAGGCGCTCGTGTAATAGAGACGCAGTGCCCGAAAGATGCTATGTTATGATAGCATATGTAATTATAAAGTAATATTTTGATAAACTGTAGTGGCCTTTTTTATACTTGTGCCTCCAAGTATTGGGAACACCTCCTGTGCGGCCGTTTTAAGATGTATATATATATATAGAATCTGAAAGATGGCAGTCGTTAGCTTCAGCCCCCACGCACATAGTGTGGGGGTGCTCGCAGAAGACGCATTTTCGCACTTAACCCTAACGTCTTGGTCCTACAAAGGAGGTGATAGCGCAGTGGGCCAGGCAACCGGACTATAATGCTTTAACACTTTCACTTAGCCATAGGAGTTTGACAGTGAGACTATTTAGGTAGCTCCTTGGTGGCAACTGTGCTCGTCCGAGTTCGGGGCGCGTATGTGCCTGACGGGGAAGCGGCCCTTCGTTAAAGCGGAGGAATCCGATAGATTTCGATAGGTCATCGAGTGGCTGACCAGTCTCACGCTACATCATGACAGTCCGTTTTCGGCTTTCTCTACTGAGGTGCTTGCCTGGCCAAACCGGGGCACAATCGCAGTAGTTCTCCTGGTGCTACCTTAGCCGATAGAGCGGAACGTAAGGTAGCCAAACTCAGGAGCCGGGCAACCCAACATTTGACCAAAATCATGATTCAGAGCTGATGCATATAATGCCAAAACTCACGACGCCGAACACTCCCTAAGGTGTTCGGTCTTTATGAGTGCGGGCGAAACAACACTCGTTATTATTAAAAAAGCCCCTAGTGTCCAAGTACGTGCAAAAATTCTGACGTGGCCACATGCCAAGACGCCAGCCTCCTCCTTGGTTATATCAGAAAGAAAAAACCAGGGGATGTGTAGCAACAAGAGACAGTAAAAAAGGTTTACGCAGGGTCTTAATCTAAAAAGAATCCTTTAGGACTGGTCCCTACTGTACGTTTGCGCCTGTGTCTCTGTTGTGCCGTATCCTGGACGGCGCCGCATGACGTTCATCTGTAAAAGAGAGGAACTGAGTTGAAAAACGGGTCGTGCCGAAAAAGTTTAAAATAAGCAAAGTATAAAGTAAGATATATAAGAATGAGCTTTATTGTCTCTTATTGTATATGCGTGGAGCCCCTAGTGCGGGGGTATATGGCTTCTAGGCCTGCATCAATGATAATTTTGCACCGAACTCGTCTATCCGCGTTCGTGGTCTTGAATGACCTATTTCGAAGTTTTTTGGCCGGTGAGGCCATTTTGCTGTGGGGCTGTCAAAGCGGCCGCACAGTCCTCCGCTTGGGGAGGCGCACTTTAGTGCTTCCCCTTCAAAGAGATGATGCCTCGTGGACCGGGCATCTTAAGCATAAGGGATGCATAATGCGGTATTGCGTTAAAGCGAGCGAAAGCTTCGCGTCCCAGTAGTGCTTGATAGCGACTTGAGAACGGGACGATATGGAAGGTCAGATTTTCGCGGCGGAGGTTATCGGCAGAGCCGAATATGACTTCGAGCCGGAGAAAACCCATACAATGGGTGTCCGGACCAGGTATTACCCCTTGAAAGGAGGTTTTGCTGCGGCGGATTCTTATTGGGTTTATCCCCATGTGCTGGATTGTATCCTGATATATCAGGTTTAGTCCACTGCCACTGTCCATAAGGACATTTGAAAACTGGAGTCCGCCAATTATTGGATCGAGTATCAAGGCAGTCCAGCCTACATTCTTGATATTCCTAGAATAATCTAGCTCATCGAAGATGATCGGTTTTGACAACCAGTGGCCAGACCCTTTGGGGATGGGCCGTGTGGTGCGTACCTTTACGGGCGCCGCACGTTTTGTTATGTGAAGTGAGTTCACTGTTTTTACTTATTGTGGGAAGTTCTTTTGTTTCCTGGTGCTCTGCTTTTGGGGTTCGTCCTCGTCTTCTCTTGGTGTGTCGAGCCCCTTATGTTCGGCATTGAGTCTGCCAGATTGTTTGAAAACCCAACAGTCTGTGGGTATGGTTAGCAGGCTTCCCGGGAGTACTGTGTATCTGACATATCCTGTCCAGGATTTTATTTAAGTTGGATGGATCGTCCCTGTTATCCTGGGGGGGGGGGGCGATTTTTCCTGATTTTGTCGTGAGCCTTTGAATCCGGCATTGACTGCCGTGCTCTTTGGACTTTTGTCCTTAGTCCAGCAACGGTCCTTGTTGCATCGCGGTTTTCCATTTCCATCCCTAGTTTTGGATGTACTTGGGTTGCTGGGGCTGCACCTTGCCAACCAGCTGTCCTCCCCTGCACAAAAGCGGGTCATGAGGCTTGTTAGTGCGGCCATTGTTCTTGGCTTTTCTTAGCCGAGGTGTCTGGCGAGCCATTCGTCTCGGATGTTATGCCTGAAAGCTGCCAAGGCTTCGGCGTCCGTACAGTCGACTATCTGATTCTTTTTAGTGAGGAATCTATTCCAGAACTGCCGAGCTGATTCTCCGGGTTGTTGAGTTATGTGACTAAGATCGTCTGCATCCGGAGGGCGGACATAGGTCCCTTGAAAGTTTGCTCGGAAAGCATCCTCGAGCTCTTCCCAGCTTCCAATTGTGTTTTCGGGAAGGCTTTTAAGCCAATGCCGGGCTGGCCCTTTAAGCTTAAGGGGTAAATATTTTATGGCGTGGAGATCATCTCCTCTAGCCATGTGTATGTGGAGTATATAATCCTCGATCCAGACTCCAGGGTCTGTTGTTCCATCATATGCCTCTATGTTTACGAGTTTGAATCCCTCTGGGAATTCATAGTCCAGGACCTCATCGATGAAACATAGGGGGTGTGCGGCGCCCCTGTATTTGGGTGTGCCGGATTCTGATGATGGCTTCATAGCGTTGCTTACGAGAGCTTGCTTTCTTTGGCCCATAAATGGACCTGACTGGGCCATGATGCGAATCCTTAAGTGGGTCGCATGCCGATTTAGGTGCGGCGCCGCTTGCCGCTTTATGGGGTCGTCTATCCGACCATGTGTCTTTTTCATTTTTTGAATGCGAGGGCTCTAGGGCCTCTTCGTCGAATTCAGGCAGTAGCTTTCTTTTCGGATAGCTTTTAGTGCGGCGACTGTCGCCGTACTTATCTGTGGTATTGATTACTTTTCTCCATCTAACCCGGAGTGCATCTTCCGCTGTTTTTAGCTTCCGCTTCTGCTTTTTTAGGCTGCGTGCAGTTGCAACGAGCCTCTCGTGGAGATTCTTCTGCTCCATAGGTTTATTCGGCGTGAGGTCGTCCGGAATGCCGTTTTCGCCGGAGGAGGGATGTTCGGTTTCTCTATCCGTGTTGCCCTGTTCGGACGGTTGCTCTAAGGCCTGCTCGTCGTCTACCGGCTCGTCCTGCTCTATGGCTGGGTTTTTGTCGAGGCGGGGCTTGGGTCGGCGTTTACGCCGACGCTTTGATTGCTTTTCGGGGGGTGGATCTCCCGTCCCATCCCCTTTTTCTTCGTTGTCGCTTCCTTTAGGGGTGTCCACCATGTACACATCGTGAGATGAGGTGGCTGTCCAATGCCCTATGGGCATTGGTTCGTCGGTATCTCCTACATCGTCATCCATGCTGTCGATGTCTCTGGAGTCGAAGTTGAGCACGTCGTTTAAATTGTCGACAGTGACTACCAAGTGGGTGGTGGGTGGGCTTTGAATTTCTTCGTCGTCCGTATCCCACCTTCGCTCACCGTAGTCCGGCCAGGGCTCTCCTGATAAAGAGAGAGACTTAAGAGAATTCAAGATGTCGCCAAAAGGCGAATGCTAAAAGATGTCTGCGGCGGTGAACTCCATTATCGGCGCCCAATCAGATTCGATTGGCAGGGGCGCGGGGGGTTCGGAGTCCGGGGAGGAGTCCAGATCCTCGGAGTCATGGGTCACGCGGAGTGCGGGGCTAGCGTTTGGCTCGATCGCTTTCGGGATCGCAGCCCCTAAAGTGACGTCCAACCGTTCATCCTCGATTGGCGCAATAGGCTCCGAGTTAGGGGTCGGAACCGATGCGTGTGCGGCCTCTAGGACACCGTCCGGGGGCAGAGCTAGATCATGCCCCTCGAGATAGTGCGGCGCGCTTGGCCGTGGCTCGAACCCGTCGAAGATCAAGTCTCCACGGATGTCAGGCGTGTAGTTTAAGCTTCCAAACCTGACATGATGGCCAGGGGCGTAGCTTTCGATCTGCTCCAGGTGGCTGAGCGAATTGGCCCGTAGAGCGAAGCCGCCGAAGACGAAGATCTGTCCGGGGAGAAAAGTCTCACCCTGGACCGTATCGTTGTTGATGATCAAAGGAGCCATCGGGCCTAAAGGCGACGACACAGAGGAACTCTCAATGAAAGCACCAATGTCGGTGTCAAAACCGGCGGATCTCGGGTAGGGGGTCCCGAACTGTGCGTCTAGGCCGGATGGTAATAGGAGGCAGGGAACACGATGTTTTACCCAGGTTCGGGCCCTCTTGATGGAGGTAAAACCCTATGTCCTGCTTGATTAATATTGATGATATGGGTAGTACAAGAGTAGATCTACCACGAGATCAAAGAGGCTAAACCCTAGAAGCTAGCCTATGGTATGATTGTAGTATATGGAGTTGATTGCCTACGGACTACAACCCTCCGGTTTATATAGACACCGGATAGGGTTAGGGTTACACAGAGTCGGTTACAATGGTAGGAGATCTTGAATATTCGCATCGCCAAGCTTGCCTTCCACGCCAAGGAAAGTCCCATCCGGACACGGGACGAAGTCTTCAATCTTGTATCTTCATAGTCCAGGAGTCCGGCTGAAGGTATAGTCCGGCTACCCGAACACCCCCTAATCCAGGACTCCCTCAGGGGCACCGCCCCCCTTCCTTGTCCTATTCAGACTAGGGGGGAGGGGGCGCGCGGCCTGCCCTGGCCGGCCCTTCTCTTCCCCCTTTGGGCCCATGTAGGCCCATTAATCCCCGGGGGGGTTCTGGTAACCCCCGGTACTCCAGTAAAATCCCGATTTCACCCGGAATGATTCCGATATCCAAATATAGGCTTCCAATATATCAATGTTTATGTCTCTACCATTTCTAGACTCCTCGTCATGTCCGTGATCACATCCGGGACTCCGAACAACCTTTGGTACATCAAAACACAAAAAAACTAATTACGATCTTCATCGAACTTTAAGCGTGCGGACCCTACGGGTTCGAGAACTATGTAGACATGACCGAGACACGTCTTCGGTCAATAACCAATAGCGGAACCTGGATGCTCATATTGGTTCCTACATATTCTACGAAGATCTTTATCAGTCAAACCGCATAACAACATACGTTGTTCCCTTTGTCATCGGTATGTTACTTGCCCGAGATTTGATCGTCGGTATTCCAATACCTAGTTCAATCTCGTTACCGACAAGTCTCTTTACTCGTTCCGTAATACATCATTCCGCAACTAACTCATTAGTTGCAATGCTTGAAAGGCTTAAGTGATGTGCATTACCGAGTGGGCCCAAAGATACCTCTCCGACAATCGGAGTGACAAATCATAATCTCGAAATGCGCCAACCCAACAAGTACCTTCGGAGACACCTGTAGAGCACCTTTATAATCACCCAGTTACGTTGTGACGTTTGGTAGCACACAAAGTGTTCCTCCGGTAAATGATAGTTGCATAATCTCATAGTCATAGGAACATGTATAAGTTATGAAGAAAGCAATAGCAACAAACTAAACGATCAAGTGCTAAGCTAACGGAATGGGTCAAGTCAATCACATCATTCTCCTAATCATGTGATCCCGATAATCAAATGACAACTCATGTCTATGGTTAGGAAACATAACCATCTTCGATCAACGAGCTAGTCAAGTAGAGGCATACTAGTGACACTCTATTTGTCTATGTGTTCACACATGTATTATGTTTCCGGTTAATACAATTCTAGCATGAATAATAAACATTTATCATGATATAAGGAAATAAATAATAACTTTATTATTGCCTCTAGGGCATATTTACTTCTATATATATATATATCAGGATCTTTCCAACAATAGTGCTTGCCAAAGGATAAAGTGTAAAAAGGAAAGGTGAAGATCACCATGACTCTTGTATAAAGTATAAGACAAAAATAAAAGATAGGCCCTTCGCAGAGGGAAGCAGAGGTCGTCATGTGCTTTTATGGTTGGATGCACAAAATCTTAATGCAAAAGAATGTCACTTTATATTGCCACTTGTGATAGGGACCTTTATTATGCAGTCTGTCACTTTTATTTCTTCCATATCACAAGCTCGTTGATATGTCTCCATCGTATATACTTTTCCAAACACTTTTGCCCTTGTATTGGACTCTAACTTGCATGATTTGAATGGAACTAACCCGGACTAACGCTATTTTCAGCAGAATTGCCATGGTGTTATTTTTGTGCAGAAATAAAAGTTCTCGGAATGACCTGAAAATCAACGGAGAATTATTTTGGAATATATAAAAAATACTGGAAGAAAGATCCACGTCAGGGGGCCTCCACCTGTCCACGAGGGTGGGGGGCGCGCCGTACCCCCTGGGCGCGCCCCCTGCCTCATGGGCCCCCGGACGCTCCATCGACCTCAACCCTGACTCCATATATCCACTTTCGGGGAGAAAAAACCCAAGGAGAAGGATTCATCGCATTTTATGATACGGAGCCGCTGCCAAGCCCTAAACTCTCTCGGGAGGGCTGATCTGGAGTCCGTTCGGGGCTCCGGAGAGGGGAATCCATCGCCATCGTCATCATCAACCATCCTCCATCACCAATTTCATGATGCTCACCGCCGTGCGTGAGTAATTCCATCGTAGGCTTGTTGGATGGTGATGGGTTGGATGAGATTTATCATGTAATCGAGTTAGTTTTGTTAGGGTTTGATCCCTAGTATCCACTATGTTCTAAGATTGATGTTGCTATGACTTTGCTATGCTTAATGCTTGTCACTAGGGCCCGAGTGCCATGACTTGAGATCTGAACCTATTATGTTTTCATCAATATATGAGAGTTCTTGATCCTATCTTGCAAGTCAATAGTCACCTACTATGTGTTATGATCCGGCAACCCCGAAGTGACAATAATCAGGACCACTCCCGGTGATGACCGTAGTTTGAGGAGTTCATGTATTGACTATGTGTTAATGCTTTGGTTGGGTACTCTATTAAAAGGAGGCCTTAATATCCCTTTGTTTCCAATAGGACCCCGCTGCCACGAGAGGGTAGGACAAAAGATGTCATGGAAGTTCTTTTCCATAAGCACGTATGACTATATTCGGAATACATGCCTACATTACATTGATGAATTGGAGCTAGTTCTGTGTCACCCTAGGTTATGAATGTTACATGATGAACCGCATCCAGCATAATTCTCCATCACCGATCCAATGCCTACGAGCTTTCCATATATTGTTCTTCGCTTATTTACTTTTCTGTTGCTATTGTTACAATCACTATAAAACACCAAAAATATTGTTTTTTCTACCGTTAACTTTTACCACCGTTACCACTACTATCATATTACTTTGCTACTAAACACTTTGCTGCAGATATTAAGTTTCCGGGTGTGGTTTAATTGACAACTCAGCTGCTAATACTTGAGAAGATTCTATGGCTCCCCTTGTGTCAAATCAATAAATTTGGGTTGAATACTCTACCCTCGAAAACTGTTGTGATCCCATATACTTGTGGGTTATCAAGACTATTTTCTAGCGCCGTTGCCGGGGAGCATAGCTCTATTCTTTGAGTCACTTGGGATTTATATCTGCTTATCATTATGAAGAACTTTAAAGATCCAAGAACCAAGACTTATCCCTCAACTATGAGGGGAGGTAAGGAACTGCCATCTAGCTCTACACTTGATTCTCCTTCTGTTTTGAGTAAGCTTGCGACACCTAAACCTGCTTCTGCTATTAATTCTGATATTTCGCATGTTATTGATGATGCCACTTCTGCTATACATGATACTTATGATGAAACTAGTTCAATGCTTGATACTACTGTGCCACTTGGTGAATTTCTTGATGAACAACTTGCTAGGGCTAGAGAGAATGAAATTATTGAAACTGATAATATTGATGAAAGTGATGATGAAGATTCTCCCCCTAGATATGAATTGCCTGTTGTTCCTGAGGGTTATGTTATGGATGAAGAAACTGCTAGAGATTTTCTTGCTTGCAATGATAGGTGTGATCTTAAGAAATTATTAGCTAAGCTGAAACAAAAAACTCTGAATGCTAGAATGAAATATGATCCTGCTTATGCTACTTCACCTATCTTTGTTACTGATAAGGATTATGAATTCTATGTCGACCCTGAGATAATTACTTTGGTTGAATCTGATCCTTTTTTATGGCTATGAATCTGAAACTGTTGTGGCACATCTTACTAAATTAAATGATATAGCCACCCTATTCACTAATGATGAGAAAATTCGCTACTATTATATCCTTAAATTATTTCCGTTCTCATTAAAGGGTGATGCTAAGATATTGTTTAATTCTCTTGATCCTGGTTGTGTGTGTAGTCCCCAGGATATGATTTATTACTTCTCTGCTAAATATTTCCCCGCTCATAAGAAACAAGCTGCTTTAAGGGAAATATATAATTTTGTGCAAATTGAAGAAGAGAGTCTCTCACAAGCTTGGGGGAGGCTTCTCAAGTTACTTAATGCTTTGCCTGATCATCCTCTTAAGAAAAATGAAATACTTGATATCTTTTATAATGGACTAACTGATGCTTCCAGAGACCACCTGGATAGTTGTGCTGGTTGTGTATTCAGGGAAAGAACACCAGATGAAGCTAAAATTTTATTGAATAATATGTTGACTAATGAAAATAATTGGACACTTCCTGATCCAATCCCTGATCCAATTCCTAAGACAACTCCGAAGAAAAGGGGTGTTCTATTTCTCAGTCCTGAAGATATGCAAGAGGCAAAGAAATCCATGAAGGAAAAAGGTATAAAAGCTGAAGATGTTAAGAATTTACCTCCTATTGAAGAAATACATGGTATTAATTTGCCGCCTGTTGAAGAAACACATGGTCTTGATAACCCGACACATGTAGTAAAGGTAAATTCTCTCTATAGATATGATAAAGCTGAAATCCCTCCTACTAAGTTTGCTAGCCAATGCTTAGACGAGTTTGATAACTTTATGGTTAAGCAAGAAGATTTTAATGCTTATGTTGGTAGACAATTAAAACATAATGCTTATATGATTGAACACTTGAGTGATTATATGGCTAATTTAAAGGTGAACTAAAACTTATTAGTAAGCGTGCTTCTATGGTTACCACTCAAGTAGAACGAGTACTTAAGCTCAGAATGATTTTCTCAATGAATTAAATAGTAAGAAAAATGATAATGCTGTTAGAGTTATGACTAGAGGTGGTAAAATGACTCAGGAACCTTTGTATCCCAAGGGCCATCCTAAGAGAATTGAGCAAGATTCTCAGAGAAATAATATTGATGCACCTAGTCCTTCTAAGAGGAAGAAAAAGAAAAATGATAGGACTTTGCATGCTTCCAGTGAACCTGTTATTGACACACCTGAGAATCCCAATGATATTTCTATTTCTGATGCTGAAACCCAATCTGTTAATGAACATGAACCTAGTGATAATGTTAATGATGATGTTCATGTTGATGCTCAACCTAGCAATGATAATGATGTAGAAACTGAACCTGATGTTGATCTTGATAACCCACAATCAAAGAATCAACGTTATGATAAGAGAGACTTTGTTGCTAGGAAGCACAGTAAGGAAAGAGAACCATGGGTTCAGAAACCCATGCCTTTTCCTCCTAAACCATCCAAGAAAAAGGATGATGAGGATTTTGAGCGCTTTGCTAAAATGATTAGACCTATCTTTTTGCGTATGCGTTTGACTTATATGCTTAAAATGAATCCTTATGCTAAATATATGAAGGAAATTGTTACAAATAAGAGAAAGATACCAGAAGCTGAAATTTCCACCATGCTTGCTAATTATACTTTTAAGGGTGGAATACCAAAGAAACTTGGAGATCCCGGAGTACCAACTATACCATGCTCCCTTAAAAGAAACTATGTTAAAACTGCTTTATGTGATCTTGGAGCCGGTGTTAGTGTTATGCCTCTCTCTTTATATCGTAGACTTGATTTGAGTAAGTTGACACCTACTGAAATATCTTTGCAAATGGCTAATAAATCAACTGCTATACCTGTCGGTATTTGTGAGGATGTGCCTGCTATGGTTGCAAACGTTACTATTTTATCGGACTTTGTTATTCTTGATATTCCCGAGGACGATAGTATGTCTATTATTCTTGGAAGACCCTTTTTGAATACTGCAGGGGATGTTATTGATTGCACCAAAGGCAATGTCACTTTTCATGTTAACGGTAATGAGCATACGCTACACTTTCTGAGGAAACAACCTCAAGTCCACAATATCAATTCTATTGGAAAAATTTCAACAATTACTATGGGAGGTTTTGAATTTCCTCTTCCTACTGTCAAGAAGAAATATGATATTCTTATTGTTGGGGACATGCATATCCCCATCGAGGTAACCTAGTGTTATTCAAAAATTCCCCGGTTCCATGTTATTCGGAATGAGTTTGTTAACAAGACCTGATCAACCTTGTTAGTGGATTCCTTTTAATGAGCATGAGATGGATGAATTTAGGAAACACAACTCTCTGTACCCTCCTTTTACTTTCTGTTATTTATATTAAATAAAGCAATAATAGTAATTTCTGTCTGTTTTCTGAATTATCCATGCAATAAAAAATACCCCAAAAATAAAAGTTCTCCAAATGCCCTGAAAATTAAATATGATTTTTCTGGAATATTTGAGAATATCTGGCACTTAGAACACAGTAGGGGGAGCAAGCACATGGCCACGAGGGTGGAGGGCGCGCCCTACCCCCTGGGCGCGCCCCCTGCCTCGTGGGCCCATGGTGGCTCCCCTCCACTTATTCCAGTTACCACACACTCCTTCTTCCTCCCACAAACATCACTAACCAACTCAAACCCAATTCCAAGCTCATCTTGCTGCCATTTTCATCTCCTTGCTCAAAGCTCCATTCACAGAACTACTTTGGGGGATTGTTCTTTGGTATGTGACTCCTCCATTGGTCCAATTAGTTTTTGTTCTAGTGCTTTATTCATTGCATATTTTTGCTGCTTAGGTGACCCTGTTCTTGAGCTTGCATGCCAAATTTATGTGGTCAAAAGTAGTTCTGATGCATGATATTACCTCTAGGCACTTGTAGGAGTAGTTGCTATCAATTTTGTTGAGTTTGGTTCACTTTTATTTTGAAGTTACTAAATTTTTTAGAAATTTTTCAAAGGAAGAAATATGTTTAGGAAAATGTACCAAGGTGGTCCTTCAAGGAAGCAAGGACCCAGGCTCGCAATACGCGATGCCTACGATGAACCACCGAGGGAAGCTCAAGTGCGGGCTTGTGAATGGCCTTCAGAGGACTTTATGGATCGAGCAGGAATCAAGGAAGAATTTAATACATATGTGCGTAATGCTGATCTTGAGAGCTTCGAGGCAGATAAGTGCCGCCAGTACCACTATCTCACTGATTCCTTTGTGAGAAGGTTTGAATTTTCATCATCACGCAATTCTCAAACTATCCTGTTTGATCTTTATGAAAATTCTTATACTATGGACTTAGAGGATTTTAACACTGCTTGCAAACTTCCACAATGGGGTAGTCCTAATGAACCTCGCAAATCTAAATTTAGAGATTTTCTTGCTAGTATAATTGTGGGGGGAATCTAGAGACATAACACAAGCTACCATAGGAAGCATTCATTTTCCCGCTATACATTATTTTGCTCTCTTCATAGGTAGGTGAATAAATGGTAAGGATGAAGCATGTCACATGTGTGTCCCTGACCTCAGTGTTCTCAGGAGTGCTGTATTAGGAGATAAACATTATAATTTGGGAGCCATTATTGCACGTAGGTTGCATAATAATAGATTTAGTGGAGATTTCTTTGGTGGAATTTATGCAACCCGTCTAGCTAATTTTCATGTGCATATCCCCAGGTTGAGGTAGAGGAATATCCTCCTCCTCCGAACTTGAATCATCGATCCTTATCAAATGAGCATCCACCTCATCATCTGTAGTTCGACCATAAGGAGATAGGTCCCCATAGGTCTTCGGGTCAGCAATGAGATGTGAGTATAGTTTTCTCCGTCGGAGTCTTGAGATGACATCTTGCTCTAAATTTGCTGTAGAAACAACTCAAAACAAAAAACAGAGGATTGTGTCATGGTACGGTGGTCAAAACCTTCGGGAGATTATATAATGAATTTTTACCGACCAAAAGAAGTATCATGCAAGAAATCAGGGTCCGGAGGGTACACGAGGTGCCCAGAAGGTAGGGGGGCTGTCGGTGTCAAAACCGGCGGATCTCGGGTAGGGGGTTCCGAACTGTGCGTCTAGGCCGGATGGTAATAGGAGGCAGGGGACACGAAGTTTTACCCAGGTTCGGGCCCTCTTGATGGAGGTAAAACCCTACGTCCTGCTTGATTAATATTGATGATATGGGTAGTACAAGTAGATCTACCACGAGATCAGAGAGGCTAAACCCTAGAAGCTAGCCTGTAGTATGATTGTATGTTGTGATTGTTGTCCTACGGACTAAAACCCTTCGGTTTATATAGACACCGGAGAGGGTTAGGGTTACACAAGGTCGGTTACAAAGGAGGAGATATCCATATTCGAATTGCCTAGCTTGCCTTCCACGCCAAGTAGAGTCTCATCCAGACACGAGACGAAGTCTTCAATCTTGTATCTTCATAGTCTAACAGTCCGGCCGATGGAGATAGTCCGGCTGTCCGGAGACCCCCCAATCCAGGACTCCCTCAGCAGCCCCTGAACCAGGCTTCAATGACGATGAGTCTGGAGCGCAGTATTGTCTTCGGCATTGCAAGGCGGGTTCCTCTCCAAATTCTGTGTACCTGTCGAAATAATGTCCGGTTTCCTGTGAATGTTTGTACTCCTCGGCTTCCACACCCAATAATGGCCACTTTCCACGTGTCGAGCGAATGTGAAGAGCTAGGGTGTTTTCATATTTACCCCCCTAGCTGTGTGAACGAGCCGCCTATTTAAAAAGACGAGGATTCAGATCCAAATCACACCATCCCCCCTCAGCGAGACTTCATCGGAGCGCACCCGACAGAGATCCATTCCATCATGGCCGGTCGATGCAGCTCCTCCTCTCGCACCCCTAGCTCCAAGCCTGGAGATTTGGAGAGATGTTCCATCCCAAACAGCAAATTGGTGATGCTTTAGTCCAAGGGATTTCTTCCCCCAGCGTACCTGGTCCCGGTTCGAGCCGGGCTTGCCACCTACAATGGCGGAGAGCAAGCGGAGAGCCGTCCCAATCCCTCCAAGGGAGAGCGGGTATGCCTTGTCCCTTATTTGGTAAGAGGGCTCGGATTCCCAATTCATCCATTTCTCCGGGGGCTTTTGGAGTTCTACGGCCTCCAGTTCCACAACCTCACGCCTGCCTCCCTGCTGTATATCGCGGGATTCGTAGCCCTTTGCGAGTTGTTTTGGGCTGTGAGGCTCATTTCGCTCTGTGGAAGAAGCTGTTCTACCTTGTGCCCCGTTCTAAGAAGGGATCAATATATCAAGTGGGCAGAGCTGAAGTGTGGCGTATTGCCGGGACCGGATACCTGTTCGGGACCCCGAAGAAGACGTCCGAAGACTGGCCTTCAGAATGGTTTTATATAGAAGATGTCCCCCTCCCGGACCCTATTCGGACCAGCCTTCCGGAGTTTGACAACGCCCCTTTGAAGAAGCGCCGGAGCTGGCGTCCACGGAGCTCCCTGGAGGAAGATGACATGGACATTCTTTACCTGATGAGCAGGATAAGTTTTTTAGCTTGATCTGGAATGACCATGATCGAGGTCATGGCCATATGCATCATGCGGGGGTGCAGCCGCTTCAGTGTAAGGGCCACCCCATGTGGGATTTCAACGGGGAGGATGACGCCACCCGCCACGGCCGCAAAGGGCCGGGATCGGCTGCCGATCTAATAAAGATCTTATCCACTTTATACAAGGGAGAAGAGGAGGAATTCCTTCGTGTCAACCCACTGGGCGGATTTTCTATGTACAATCCTCCGAGCTGGGTAAGCGGAGACTTTTTATCACCCATCCATTTCGTATTCCCGTAGTTAAGTATTTATTCTAGCGATTTCCTCGTAGGAGCTGCACCAGGAAGTAAAGGAGATAAACAACCCTCCCCCACAACCCGAGGACCCTGGACGGTCCCTTGACCCGGCCTCCCAGGAGGATCCGGACATATCTGTGGAGCTAATAGACGGGGTATTTTACCAATGGAGTAATGACAACGCCTTGGTGGCCATTACGACCGATTACCCCGGGCTAGTTCCAGCCTCACAGGTGACTGAGACTGAAGTCCCAGCATTTAAAAAGGGATTCGTCCTTGTGCTTTTTTGATTGCCGTATAACAGCCGTGTTTTGTAGGGGAGGTCCTCGGGGCAGAAGGCCGAGCCTGTGGCAACTAGCCAACAAGGGGCTGAAAAGACCCGCAGTCCGGATTGAGACACCGCCGTAGCGGTACGGCGCGTTGTCTTTATTACAAGATATTATTTTCAGAGGCATATTAACGCCCATGCCTTTTTTCCAGGAAAAAGAGCGCTCGCTGGACTATACTCGGAGAGGCTACCAATCGCGCCTCCAGAAGCCAGGCTCCAAGGCTGGATTCAGAGGCAGGAACGAATACAAGGCGTGCGCCGGGTGCTCCTCCGACAGAGGATGCGGATAAACTATCTGCCACCCATTCCGAGGTGGAAAGTGCCATGAACCACAGGCGTCGCCGGACTGTCCTTCGTGACGCTTGTTTCTCCCAAGAGGCATTGGATGCCTTCAACTCGGGAGACGCGCACCTCCGTGCCGCTCAAAATGGTATAGCCAGAGCCACAGAGCAGTATGTAAAAGACATACGAGTGAGAAAATTTGATGATTATATATATCAGTTGCCCCCGAGACTTGAAACAGTTAGGATAACTGATTTAAGGATCATTTGTTATGCAGGTTCTTACAGAAAAGAATACTCAACTGTCCCAGGAGCTGGAAGAGTGCAAAGCCCAACTTCAGGCCGCACTGGCCGCAGCAGGGGAGCCCAAAGAGACCCCCTCTGGTAACATATCCTTCGAATGATAAGTATCATATGAGAATGCGGCGTATATGCCGATCTGACAATAAAATTGCAGATGATGCTGGAGTACATCCGGATAAGCAACAACTCATACGCCAGCTGAAGGCTGGTGAGAGCGTGCTTACAAGGGTGAGGCAGGAGAAGAATGATCTCCAAGATGCCAACACCAAGCTGGGCGTGGAACTAAAAGATGTTCGTGCCCAACTATCGGACTCTGTTAAGGAGAATCGGCGGCTTCGACGCGGCATTTTTGGTAAGCGCTTGAACGAACTTTGAAAAAGAGTTCGGCGAGGAAACTGGCTGACAGAGTTATGTCTGTAGGTGTGCTAACAGGTCGTCCTGCCGAGGAGATGCCTGGTTCAACGGGTGATCTTCTTCCAGAGCTCGCACAGTTGCACGAACGAGTTAGGCAGTTGATGCAAGGTGTCGCCCAGGCCTTGTGGCCGCCCGTCTCCATACCCAAAGGCCTTGGAGAGCTTGCAGAAAAGCTGAAGGGAGCACGGGGGCGCTTTCGTTTATGGAAGATATCGGCCTACCGTTAGGGCGCCAGGGAAGCCTGGGCAATGGTGAAGACACGGTACACGAAGGCTGACCCGAACCACATGGCCGAAGTCAGACCTATGGGGCCTGATGGCAGGGAGATCCCTGTGAGTTTAGTGTATGGACAAGTAGAGTTGGCCGCAAAGTATTCCCAACAGGACTGTAGACTACACAGCCTATTGGATGGCATTGAAGAGGAATTCAACCAGTCAAATTGACTATGTAATTTTAAACTAACATGTATGATGCCTTCTAGCCGGATTGTAGATCGTTTGTCGTGGCGGACCTTTTCGCTTCAACCTCGGGACCCGACAGTCCGGAGTGTATCCGAATACCCTCTCGGTTATGTAAGAACCGGGGCATGCGTGGAGACCAGGCGTAGGGGTCATTAGTGCTTTATAAGACAAGTGCCCAACTAGTTATGTTATATTACATGGGTAGTAAGAAACATCTTCCAGAGAGAATAGTTCCGTTAAGGGTTCCTTTCCCTGGGTAGGCATGCCCTAAAGTGCATGTCCGGACTGCGACAAGAAGCGCAGAAAAGACATCTGGGGGCAGATATGGATAATAAATAGAAGTCATCTTTTGTTCACCGACCGAATATTCTCTTAAGAACGCTAGCTTTCGGCTTCACCCAGTCTGAGGTACACGTCCGGCTGACCCGGCGGTAACAATCGCAGAGGTGCTCCCCTTATGCCCTAGCCGAATTAACGGGAACGTAGGGCATAAATACAAGAGCCAGACAACCCAGCTTGGCCAAAAATTAAGTCATATCGATGCATATAATGGTGAAAAAAGGTACATGCGGAAGTATAACACATGTGTTGGGCGTGAGGCCCAGGTAAATAATTTAAGCTTCTGTGAAAGAAGCCCCCAGGTATGAAGAGTGCGGCTAGCGCATCTATAATGTACGAGTGAGGCACAAGGTGACCCTTGAAGGCCTAGAGAAATAAAAGAAAGTAAGGGGAAACAAGACAGATGATGCATATGCAGAAAATGGACAAAGGGAGGGGACTAACATAGAGTCTAGTGCTAAGCGTAGAATCTTCGAAGCCTGGCTGCGTTCCATGGGTTCGACTCGAGTCGACTATTCGATGCATCCCGCAGTCGGTACGCTCCACCGGTCATAATTTGGTCGATAATGAAGGGACCTTCCCATTTGGGCTCGAGCTTGTTCTTTTTCTTATCCGGCAGCTATAGAACTAGTTCGCCAACGCTATAAGTTTTGGCCCGTACTTCTATGCTTTTGTATCTGTGAGCCTGTTGCTGGTAAAATGTGGAACGGGCTTTGGCTACGTCGCGCTCTTCCTCCAGAGTGTCCATACTGTCCTGCCGATCGAGCTCGGCTTCTCTTTGTTCATACATGCGCACTCGAGGTGAGTCATGAATTATGTCACATGGCAGGACTGCCTCTGCGCCGTACACCATAAAAAATGGTGTATATCCGGTACTACGATTCGGCGTGGTCCGCAGCCCCCAGAGTACGGAGTCGAGCTCCTCTACCCAGTGCGTGTCAGACTCTGTTAAGGAGCGCACTAATTTGGGTTTAATGCCGCTCATTATAAGACCATTTTCTCATTCAACTTGACCGTTGGTTTGTGGGTGATAGACTGAAGCGTAATCGAGCTTAACGCCCATTTTGCTGCACCAGAGTTTTACCTTGTCGACCGTCAAATTCGTGCCGTTATCAGTGATGATGCTGTGGGGGACGCCGTAACGGTGTACAACCTCGGATATGAAATCTATCACCGGTCCGGCTTCAGCTGTTTTAATCGGTTTAGCCTCTATCCATTTGGTGAATTTGTCCACCATGACCAATAAGTATTTTTTCTTGTGGGTTCCCCCTTTGAGGGGTCCAACCATGTCAAGCCCCCAGACTGCGAAGGGCCATGTAATGGGGATTGTCCGGATGGCGGTGGGTGGCATGTGGCTTTGATTTGGAAAGAGCTGGCAGCCGGCGCAACGTTGGACCAAGTCCTGTGCATCTGCCCGGGCCGTTGGCCAATAGAATCCTGTACGGAAGGCCTTGCTTACAAGAGCCCGGGCTGCGGCGTGGTGACCGTCGAGTCCGGCGTGAATTTCTGCCAAAAGGTTCCGCCCTTCCTCTTCGGAGATGCACCTTTGAAGGACTCTGGTAGCACTTTTTTTGTACAATTCTCCCTCATGGACCATGTAGGCCTTGGATCGCCGCACTATGCAGCGTGCCTCATTTTGGTCCTCCGGAAGTTCCTGTCTAGTTAGGTAGGCCAGGAATGGTTCTGTCCACGGAGCAATAATGGCCATTATTTTGTGGGCTGATTGTGTTATTTCGGTGGCAAAGCCTCTGATTGTGTCAGAGAGTTTGGTATCAGGTATTTTGGCCGGGTCCGGACTGTTGTTACCGGTGTCCCCTTCCCATGCTATGTATGGCTTGAAGAGCCATCCCAGAAATATGTTGGGAGGGACTGCGTCGCGTTTCGCGCTGATGCGGGCGAGGATATCCGCCGCCTGATTGTTTTCCCGAGCCACATGGTGAAATTCGAGCCCCTCAAACCGAGCTGACATTTTTAGGTCGGCATTGCGATAAGCTGCCATTTTGGATCCTTGGCATCGAAGTCTCCATTTATTTGGGATATCGTGAGGTTCGAATCCCCGCGCACCTCTAGGCGTTGAATGCCCATAGATACTGCTATCCGGAGACCATGTAGAAGGGCCTCATATTCGGCCGCGTTGTTGGAGTCCGTATACATTATCTGTAGTACGTATTGGACGGTATCCCCTATTGGGGACGTCAAAACGACACCAGCCCCCAGACTAGCCAACATTTTGGAGCCGTCGAAGTGCATGATCCAGTTTGAATATGTGCCGTACTCTTTAGGGAGTTCGGCTTCCGTCCACTCAGCGACGAAGTCAGCCAAAACTTGCGACTTGATAGCTCGCCATGGCTTGTAGGTTATGTCGAACGGGAGGATCTCAATGGCCCATTTGGTAATCTGGCCCGTCGCGTCGCGGTTGTTTATAATATCGTTGAGTGGTACTCCCGAGGCTACCGTTATCGAACACTCTTGAAGTAGTGTCGCAGCTTCCGGGATGCCATAAATACCGCGTACGCTATCTTTTGATAATGCGGGTACCGTGATTTGCATGGAGTAAGGACAGTGGACACATAGTAAACCGGCTTTTGAAGGGGGAATTTGTGTCTGTCCGCTTCTCGCTCGACGACGAGCACTACGCTTACTACTTGATGAGTTGCTGCAATGTATAATAGCATTAGTTCGCCAATGTTTGGCGCGGCCAGGACTGGGTTTGTTGCCAATATGGCTTTTATTTCGTTGAGTCCGGCCGAGGCGGCATCCGTCCACTCAAAGTGTTTGGTGCGCCGGAGGATGCGATAAAGGGGTAATGCCTTTTCTCCCAAGCGGGAGATAAAGCGGCTTAGAGCTGCCACGCATCCAGCCAATTTTTGTATTTGTTTGAGGTCTGTTGGGGTAGCCAACTGTGACAACGCTCGGATTTTGGCCGGATTAGCTTCAATACCTCTACTGGAGACAATGAATCCCAGGAGCTTTCCGGCTGGTACGCCGAAAACGCATTTTTCCGGATTGAGCTTGATGTCATATGTTCGGAGGTTGTCGAATGTGAGCCTCAAGTCATCTACTAGAGTTTCAACATGCTTGGTTTTAACGACCATGTCATCCACGTATGCCTCCACTATTTTGCCGATCTGGTTTGCCAGACATGTCTGAATCATGCGCTGATATGTTGCGCTGGCGTTTTTGAGCCCGAAGGGCATTGTGTTGAAGCAGAATGGGCCGTATGGTGTGATGAATGCCGTTGCGGCTTGGTCTGGCTCCGCCATTTTAATTTGATGGTACCTGGAGTATGCGTCGAGGAAACACAATGAATCATGTCCTGCGGTAGCATCTATGATTTGATCGATGCGGGGGAGGGGGAAGGGATCCTTTGGGCAGGCCTTGTTAAGGTCCTTAAAATCGATGCACAAACCCCAGGATTTGTCCTTCTTTGGTACCATCACCAGGTTTGCTAGCCAGTTCGGATGTTTCATGTCTCTGATGAATCCGGCCTCCAATAGCTTGGCTAGTTCCTCTCCCATGGCTTGTCTCTTAGGCTCAGAGAAACATCGAAGAGCCTGCTTGACTAGCTTGAATCGTTTTAGGATATTTAGGCTATGCTCAGCCAGCCTGCGTGGGATTCCTGGCATGTCTGAAGGGTGCCAGGCGAAAATGTCCCAGTTCTCGCGTAGGAACTCTCACAGTGCGACGTCGAAATCAGGGTTTAATTGTGCCCCGATGGAAGCTGTTTTTGCAGGGTCCGTTGGATGGACATGGAATTTGACTATTTCTTCCGCCGGTTTAAAGGAGGTGGACTTGGATCTTTTATTGAGTATCACATTGTCACTGTTCACCATGGAGCGCAGCGCAGTTAGTTCCTCGGCCGCTAGGGCTTCGGATAGTGCCTCGAGGGCCAGTGCGGCTGTCTTATTTTCGGCGCAGAGTGCTATGTCCGGATCACTAGCAAGAGTGATGATTCCGTTGGGCCCGAGCATTTTGAGCTTCATGTACCCGTAATGGGGTATGGCTTGGAAGGTTGTAAACGCCTCCCGCCCTAGTAGAGCGTGGTATCCGCTGCTGAACAGAGCCACTTGGAATGTAATTTCTTTGGACCTGTAATTATCCGGCGTTCCGAGTGTGATTTTCCCGGCACATTATGCTTCCCGACTAGGGATGATTCCTCGAAAGATTGTGCTACTGTGCTCAATGCAGCTCCAGTCTATTTCCATCTTTTGAAGAGTTTCCTCGTAGATGAGGTTTAATCCGCTGCCGCCGTCCATGAGTACCTTGGTGATTCGAAAGCCGTCCACGATTGGACTAAGGACCAGTGCGGCTGGTGCTCGGGCTGTTCGGAATTTGGGTTCGTCACTGGCATTGAAGGTAATAGACGTGTCACTCCAAGGATTTATTTCTGCTATGTGGCAGATTTCGGCCATGCTGCAGAGTGCTCACTTGTGTCTATTATTTGATGCGAAGGTCTCAAAGACCGTTAACACCGTATTGTTGTCCGCGGGATGGTGCTCTGTGGTTTTTGGGAGGAGTAGATCCTCACCACTTTTGGCCACCTGCCGGAGTATCCAACATGCTCTAAGGCTGTGCGTTGGTATTGCATCCGCTGTACTATGAATTTTGCAGGGTCCGTTTAGCCATCCCTCCAGGACGGTCCCTTGCCCCATTGAGGGATTTTGCTTTTTGGTAGTTAACCCAGGTGTATTGTGATAATGCACCCTTTTATTTCGGACTGGGTTTGTATTCAGGGCCGGATTATCCTAAAATGTTATTTCGGTTTTCCAGGCGCTTTCCATCGCACAACACTTTCATACTATGGACACCAAGTCGGCAAAGCGTGTAATTTCGTGGCGACTTATGGCATTGAGGATTCCCTTATCCGTGCAATAATTGCAAAAGAATGAAATTGCATCTTCCTCGCGGCAGTCCTTTATCCTGTTCATGACTAGGAGGAATCTGGCCCAGTAATGGCATACTGTTTCTTCAGGCTCTTGCCTAATTTGGGATAGATCGCGTATGTTTGGGTGGGTGGGTGGAATTGAATCCGAATCCTCACCCGATCTGAGACTTAGGGGCCAAGGAGTTTCCGAACTCGAAAGTTTGGATTCTTGGATGTTTTCTGATAAATCTAGCCCGCTGCCTGATTCTAGGTTCTGGCCTTGAGTGACATCCTCCCCTCCACGGGTATCCGGCTTGGAGGGATCGGGAATCCGGACATAGCTAGTCCTTAAGATAGATGAAGGGTTGCCGCATTGTTCCTCCACCACTACAACGTGATGGGTGACCTGGGGAGAGTTAATCTCTCTCAGATCGGGTTTAGGCCCAATCTGATCGTAGTCTGTAGCGACTCCCAGGGCGGCGATGCGATCCAAGAGCTTGTTCAGGGAAGGGAGCTCCATTGGATCTAACTGCTCGGCGAGTTCCGAGTTGACGTGAAGATTGCTTTCGATGACCCGAGAAGTCATCGTAGGCGCAGCGGCCGAACAGGCGGTCGTAAGAAAACCACCTAGCCGGAGAGTTTGGCCGATAGCCAAAGCTCCCTTAGCGATACTGCCGTCTTTAAAGACGAGATGAGACATCCTTCCTGGTGGTGACGACACAGCAGAACTCTCAATGAAAGCACCAATGTCGGTGTCAAAACCGGCGGATCTCGGGTTGGGGGTCCCGAACTGTGCGTCTAGGCCAGATGGTAACAGGAGGCAGGGGACACGAAGTTTTACCCAGGTTCGGGCCCTCTTGATGGAGGTAAAACCCTATGTCCTGCTTGATTAATATTGATGATATGGGTAGTACAAGAGTAGATCTACCACGAGATCAGAGAGGCTAAACCCTAGAAGCTAGCCTATGGTATGATTGTATGTTGTGATTGTTCTCCTACGGACTAAAACCCTTCGGTTTATATAGACATCGGAGAGGGTTAGGGTTACACAAGGTCGGTTACAAAGGAGGAGATATTCATATTCGTATTGCCTAGCTTGCCTTCCACGCCAAGTAGAGTCTCATCCGGACACGAGACGAAGTCTTCAATCTTGTATCTTCATAGTCTGACAGTCTGGCTGATGGAGATAGTCCGGCTGTCCGGAGACCCCCCAATCCAGGACTCCCTCAGGGGCGCTGCTACCTCTTGAGCATGCGTTGGTTTTCCCTTGAAGAGTTAAGGGTGATGCAGCAAAGTAGCATAAGTATTTCCCTCAGTTTTTCAGAACCAAGGTATCAATCCAGTAGGAGACTACATGCAAATCACCTAGCACCTGCACAAACAAATAAGAACCTTACAACCAACGTGATAAAGGGGTTGTCAATCCCTTCACGGCCACTTGCAAAAGTGAGACCTGATAAAGATAATAAGATAAATATTTTTGGTATTTTTGTATAGATTGAAAAGTAAATATTGCAAAATAAATAGTAAACTAGAATTGTAGATTCGAAACTTATATGATGTAAAGTAGACCCGGGGGCCATAAGTTTCACTAGTGGCTTCTCTCAAGATAGCATATATTACGGTGGGTGAAAAAATTACTGACGAGCAATTGATAGAAAAGCGCATAGTTATGAGAATATCTAGGCATGCTCATAAACATAGGCATCACGTCCGTGTCAAGTAGACTGAAACGATTCTGCATCTACTACTATTACTCAGCACATCGACCGCTATCCAGCATGCATCTAGAGTATTAAGTTCATAAGTACAGAGTAACGCATTAGGCAAGATGACATGATGTAGAGGGATAAACTCAAGCAATACGATATAAACCCCATCTCATTATCCTCGATGGCAACAATACAATATGTGCCTTGCTGCCCCTACTGTCACTAGGAAAGGACACCGCAAGATTGAACCCAAAGCTAAGCACTTCTCCCATTGCAAGAAAGATCAATCTAGTAGGCCAAACCAAACGGATAATTCGAAGAGACTTTCAAAGATATCAAATCATGCATATAAGAATTCAGAGAAGAATCAAATATTGTTCATAGATAATCTTGATCATAAACCCACAATTCATTGGATCTCGACAAACACACCGCAAAAAGTATTACATTGAATAGATTTCCAAGAACATCGAGGAGAACTTTGTATTAAGAACCAAAGAGAGAGAAGAAGCCATTTAGCTAATAACTATGGACCTGAAGGTCTGTGGTAAACTAATCACACATCATCGGAGAGGCTATGGTGTTGATGTAGAAGCCCTCCCTGATCGAATCCCCCTCCGGCAGATCACCGGAAAAGGTCCCCAGATGGGATCTCACGGGTACAGAAGGTTGCGACAGTGGAAAATTGGTTTTGTGGCTCCCATGGATGTTTTTAGGGTATAAGAGTATATATAGGCGAAAGAAGTAGGTCGGTGGAGCTACGAGGGGCACACGAGGGTGGGGGGCGCGCTACCCTACCTTGTGTCCGCCTCGTAGCTTCCTTGACCTCCACTGCAAGTCTCCTAGATTGTGTTTGTTCCAGAAAAGATCCTCGCGAAGGTTTTATTCCGTTTGGATTCCGTTTGATATTCCTTTTCTGCGAAACACTGAAATAGGCAAAAAACAACACTTTGCACTGGGCCTTCGGTTAATAGGTTAGTCCCAAAAATAATATAAAAGTGCATAATAAAGCCCATTAAACATCCAAAACAGATAATATAATAGCATGGAATAATAAAAAATTATAGATACATTGGAGACGTATCATGCATCCCCAAGCTTAATTCCTGCTCGTCCTCGAGTAGGTAAATGATAAAAACGGAATTTTTGATGTGGAATGCTACCTAACATAATTTTCAGTGTAATTTTATTTATTGTGGCATGAATATTCAGATACGATAGATTCAAGACAAAATTTTAATATTGACATAAAAACAATAATACTTCAAGCATACTAACCAAGCAATTGTGTCTTCTCAAAATAACATGGCCAAAGAAAGCTATCCCTACAAAATCATATAGTCTGGCTATGCTCTATCTTCATCACACAAAATATTTAAATCATGCACAACCCCGATGACAAGCCAAGCAGTTGTTTCGTACTTTTAATGTTCTCAAACTTTTTTAATCTTCATGCAGTACATGAGCGTGAGCCATGGATATAGCACTATAGGTGGAATAGAATGGTGGTTGTGGAGAAGACAAAAAAGGAGAAGATAGTCTCACATCAACTAGGCGTATCAACGGGCTATGGAGATGCCCATCAATAGATATTAATGTGAGTGAGTAGGGATTGCCATGCAACGGATGCACTAGAGCTATAAGTATACGAAAGCTCATCAAAATAAACTAAGTGGGTGTGCATCCAACTTGCTTGCTCACGAAGACCTAGGGCATTTTGAGGAAGCCCATCATTGGAATATACAAGCCAAGTTCTATAATGAATCTTTTTCACTAGTATATGAAAGTGACAACATAAGAGACTCTCTATCATGGAGATCATGGTGCTACTTTGAAGCATAAGTGTGGAAAAAGGATAGTAGCATTGCCCCTTCTCTCTTTTTCTCTCATTTTTTATTTGGGCCTTTTCTTTTTTCTTTTTCTTTTTTATGGCCTCTTTTTTTCTTCTTTTTTTCGTACGGAGTCTCATCCCGACTTTTTTGGGAATCATAGTCTCCATCATCCTTTCCTCACTAGGACAATGCTCTAATAATGATCATCATCACACTTTTATTTACTTACAACTCAAGAATTATAACTCGATACTTAGAACAAAATACGACTCTGTGTGAATGCCTCCGGCGGTGTACCGGGATGTGCAATGAATCAAGAGTGACATGTATGAAAAATTATGAACGGTGGCTTTGCCACAAATACGATGTGAACTACATGATCATGCAAAGCAATATGACAATGGTGGAGCGTGTCATAATAAACAAAACGGTGGAAAGTTGCGTGGAAATATATCTCGGAATGGCTATGGAAATGCCATAATAGGTAGGTACGGTGGCTGTTTTGAGGAAGGTAAATGGTGGGTTTATGGTATCGACGAAAGTTGCGCGGTACTAGAGAGGCTAGCAATGGTGGAAGGGTGAGAGTGCGTATAATCCATGGACTCAACATTAGTCATAAAGAACTCACATACTTATTGCAAAAATCTATTAGTTATCGAAATGAAGTATTACGCGCATGCTCGTATGGGGATAGATTGGTAGGAAAAGACCATCGCTCATCCTCGACCGCCACTCATAAGGAAGACAATCAAAAAATAAATCATGCTCCGACCTCATCACATAACGGTTCACCATACGTGCATGCTACGAGAATCACAAACTTTAACAGAAGTATCTCTCAAATTCACAACTACTCAACTATCATGACTCTAATATCACCATCTTCATATCAGAAAACAATTATCAAGTATCAAACTTCTCATAGTATTCAATGCACTTTATATGAAAGTTTTTATTATACCCATCTTGGATGCCTATCATATTAGGACTAATTTCTTAACCAAAGCAAATTACCATGCTGTTCTAAAAGACTCTCAAAATAATATAAGTGAAGCATGAGAGATCAATAATTTCTATAAAATAAGACCACCACCGTGCTCTAAAAATATATATGTGAAGCACTAGAGCAAAATTTATCTAGCTCAAAAGATATAAGTGAAGCACATAGAGTATTCTAATAAATTCCGATTCATGTGTGTCTCTCCAATTATATTGGTTTTAAACCTACTGTATTCCAACTTCTCTATGGTTCATACCCCCCGATACTAGCCATAGATTCATCAAAAATAAGCAAACAACACATGAAAAACAGAATCTGTCAAAAACAGAATAGTCTGTAGTAATCTGTAGGTTTCGAATACTTCTGTAACTCCCAAAATCCTGAGAAATTAGGAAGTCCTAAAAATTTGTAAATTGATCTACTGCAGTTTTAATTGGTATTTTATCGCTCTCTGGTAAAAAATGAAAATTATTCTCGTGAGCGCAAACTTTCTATTTTTTCCAGCAAGATCAAACATCAAGCATCCAAGAAGATCCTAAAGGCTTTACTTGGAACAAACACTAATTAAAACATAAAAAACACAATAATAACAGAGGATAGATGATTTATTTATTACTAAACAGGAACAAAAAGCAAGGAACAAAAATAAAATTGGGTTGCCTCCCAACAAGCGCTATCGTTTAACGCCCCTAGCTAGGCATTGATAATTTCAATGATGCTCACATGAAAGACAAGAATTGAAGCACAAAGAGAGCATCATGAAACACGTGACAAACACATCTAAGTCTAACATACTTCCTATGCATAGGCATCTTATAGGCAAACAAATTATCATAGCAAGAAAAAACTAGCATATGCAAGGAAGCGGAAAGAAACAATAGCAATCTCAACATAACGAGAGGTAATTTAGTAACATGAAAATTTGTACAATCATATTTTCCTCTCTCATAATAATTACATGTGGGATCATAAGAAAATTCAGCAAAATAGCTATCACATAAAATATTTTCAACACGATCCACATGCATGCAAAGTAGACACTCTTCCAAAATAGCGGGATTAACATTAACTAAAGTCATGACCTCTCCAAACCCACTTTTATCGAAAATTGCATAACATTGAACATTCTCCAAATATGTGGATCTAAAGTTGACACTCTTCCAAACCCACTTTCATTAGTATCAATCTTATATTCATCATGGGGCTTAAATAAATTTTCAAGATCATAAGAAGAATCACCCCAATCATTATGATTGCAACAAGTAGTGGACATTGCGAAACTAGCATCCCCAAGCTTAGGGTTTTGCATATTATTAGCACAATTGACATTCATAGAATTTATAATAACATCATTGCAATCATACTTTTTATTGAAAGATCTACCGTGAATTACTTTATAAAGCACTTCAGATTCACGGATTTCAAGCAAAACTCCATAAAGATAATCTAGTGCACTCAACTCACTAGCAATTGGTTCATCATAATTGGATCTCTTAAAAAGATTAGCAAGAGGATGAGGATCCATAACAATAGATATTTGGCAAGTGAAGATGCAAGCTAATAGAAGGCACATGGTAACACGAGCAAATTGAAGGACGAACGGAAGAGGGCGAATAAAATGGCAAAGGTGAAGTGGGGGAGAGGAAAACGAGAGGCGAATGGCAAGTAATGTAATGCGAGGGATAAGAGTTTGTGATGGGTACTTGGTATGCCTTGACTTGAGCGTATATCTCCCGGGCAACAGCGCCAGAAATCCTTCTTGCTACCTCATGAGCATGCGTTGGTTTTCCCTTGAAGAGGAAAGGGTGATGCAGCAAAGTAGCATAAGTATTTCCCTCAGCTTTTGAGAACCAAGGAATCAATCCAGTAGGAGACTACACGCAAATCGCTTTTAGTACCCGCACAAACAAAAAAGAACCTTTTAACCAACGCGATAAAGGGGTTGTTATCCCTTCACGCCCACTTGCAAAAGTGAGATCTGATAAAGATAATAAGATAAATATTTTTGGTATTTTTGTATAGATTGGAAAGTAAGGATTGCAAAATAAATAGTAAACTAGAATTGTAGATTGGAAACTTATATGATGTAAAGTAGACCCAAGGGCCATAGGGTTCACTAGGGGCTTCTCTCAAGATAGCATATATTACGGTGGGTGAACAAATTACTACCGAGCAATTGATAGAAAAGCGCATAGTTATGAGAATATATAGGCATGATCATAAACATAGGCATCACGTCTGTGTCAAGTAGACCGAAATGATTCTGCCTCTACTGCTATTACTCCACACATCGACCGCTATCCAGCATGCATCTAGAGTATTAAGTTCATAAGAACAGAGTAACACATTAGGCAAGATGACATGATGTAGAGGGATAAACTCAAGCAATATGATATAAACCCCATCTTGTTATCCTCGATGGCAACAATACAATACGTGCCTTGCTGCCCCTACTGTCATTGGGAAAGGACACCGCAAGATTGAACCCAAAGCTAAGCACTTCTCCCATTGCAAGAAAGGTCAATCTGGTAGGCCAAACCAAATTGATAATTCGAAGAGACTTGCAAAGATATCAAATCATGCATATAAGAATTCAGAGAAGAATCAAATATTGTTCATAGATAATCTTGATCATAAACCCAGAATTCATCGGATC
This sequence comes from Triticum urartu, assembly GCF_003073215.2. NCBI lineage: Eukaryota > Viridiplantae > Streptophyta > Magnoliopsida > Poales > Poaceae > Triticum > Triticum urartu. The sequence continues at coordinate 102,813,988 of NC_053025.1, read as the reverse complement.
TCGGCAAACACACCGCAAAAAGTATTACATCGAATAGATCTCCATGAACATCAAGGAGAACTTTGTATTGAGAACCAAAGAGAGAGAAGGAGCCATCTAGCTAATTACTATGGACCCGAAGGTCTGTGGTAAACTACTCACACATCATCGGAGAGGCTATGGTGTTGATGTAGAAGCCCTTCGTGATCGAATCCCCCTTCCGGTAGATCGCCAAAAAAGGTCCCCAGATGGGATCTCACAGGTACACAAGGTTGCGGCGGTGGAAAAGTGGTTTCATGGCTCCCCTGGATGTTTTCAGGTTCTAAGAGTATATATAGGCGAAAGAAGTAGGTCGGTGGAGCTACGAGGGGCCCACAAGGGTGGGGGCGCGCCGCCCTACCTCGTGGCTGCCTCGTTGCTTCCTTGACCTCTACTCCAAGTCTCGTGGATGACGTTTTTTCCAAAAAAGATCCTCGCGAAGGTTTCATTCCATTTGGAATCCGTTTGATATTCCTTTTCTGCAAAACACTGAAATAGGAAAAAAACAACAATTTGCACTAGGCCTTCGGTTAATAGGTTAGTCCCCAAAATAATATAAAAGTGCATAATAAAGCCCATTAAACATCAAAAACACATAATATAGTAGCATGGAACAATAAAAAATTATAGATACATTGGAGACGTATCAGGCGCGCCCTCCACCCTCGTGGACGCTTCGTGTCCTTTCCGGACTACTTTTTATTTTCCTATTTTCTTAAATATTCCAAAATGGAGAAAAATTGCTATTAGAACCGTTTTGGAGTCGGTTTACTTACCATACCACATACCTATTCCTTTTCGGAGTCTGAAACGTTCTGGAAAGTGTCCTTTATATACTCCTCCGGGGTTACGGTGTTAATAACATTAGTTTCAACATTTATGTGACTACCTGTGATATAATGTTTGATTCTTTGACCGTTCACTACCCTCGAATTTGCGCCTTCGAACTTGTTGATTTTTATGGCACCGGAACGATAGACGTCCTCGATAAAGTAAGGACCTTCCGATTTAGAGAGGAGTTTTCCTGCAAAAAATCTTAAATAAGAGTTCTATAACAAAATATAATCACCTACATTAAACTTAGGCTTTTGTATCCTTTTGTCATGCCATCTTTTAAGCTTTTCTTTAAATAGTTTGGCATTCTCATAGGCTTGGGTTCTCAACTCATCAAGTGAGCTAAAGTCAAATAGTCTCTTCTCACCGGCAAGTTTGAAATCATAATTGAGCTCTTTAATGGCCCAATATGCCTTATGTTCTAGTTCGAGAGGTAAGTGACATGCTTTTCCATAAACCATTTTATACGGAGACATACCCAGAGGATTTTTATATGCAATTCTATAGGCCCGTAATGCATCATCAAATTTCTTGGACCAATTCTTTCTAGATCTATTAACAGGCTTTTGCAGAATTAATTTAAGCTCTCTATTACTCAGTTCTGCCTGACCACTAGACTGTGGGTGGTATGGAGATGCTATTATATGATTAACATCATACTTAGCAAGCACTTTACGGAAAGCACCATGAATAAAATGTGAACCACCATCAGTCAGTAAGTATCTAGGGACTCCAAACCTCGAAAAATAACTTATTTAAGCATGTTAATAGAGGTGTTATGATAAGCACTACTAGTTGGAATAGCTTCTACCCACTTGGTAATGTAATGAACAATAACTAAAATATGTGTATACCCATTAGAGGAAGGAAACAGTCCGATATAATCAAAGCCCCAAACATCAAATGGTTCAATAATAAGTGAATAGTTCATAGGCATTTTTTGACGTCTACTAATATTACCAACTCTTTGACATTCATCACAAGACAAGACAAACTTACGAGCATCTTTGAAAAGAGTAGGCCAATAAAATCCAGATTGCAATACCTTATGTGTAGTTCTATCTCCAGCGTGGTGTCCTCCATAAGACTCGGAGTGACACTTGCGTAGGATCTGTTCCTGTTCATGCTCAGGTACACAACGTGTAATAACACCATCTACTCCTTCTTTATAAAGGTGTGTGTCATCCCAGAAGTAATGTCTTAAATCATAGAAAAACTTTTTCTTTTGCTAGTATGTGAAACTAGGTGGTATAAATTTAGCAACAATGTAATTAGCATAATCAGCATACGATGGAGCAGTACGAGAAGCATTTATGACAGCTAATTGTTCATCAGGGAAGCTATCAACTATAGGTAGTGGGTCATCAATAACATTCTCTAACCTAGACAAGTTGTCTGCAACGGGGTTCTCAGCTCCTTTTCTATCAATGTGCAAATCAAATTCTTGTAACAAGAGAACCCATCTAATAAGTCTAGGTTTGGAATCTTTATTTTCCATAAGATATTTAATAGCAGCATGATCAGTGTGAATAGTAACTTTAGAATCAACAATATAAGGTCTTAACTTATCACAAGCAAATACAACTGCTAAAAATCCTTTTTCTATAGTAGCATAATTTCTCTGGGCACTGTCTAGAGTTTTACTAGCATATTGAATAACATTTAATTTCTTATCAACTCTTTGTCCTAGGACAACACCTACAACATAATCACTAGTATCACACATGATTTCAAAGGGTAAATTCCAATCAGGTGGCTGGACAATAGGTGCAGAAATCAATGCTTTATTAAGTATTTCAAATTCTTCTACACAATCATCATCAAAGACAAAAGGAACATCTTTTTGTAAGAGATTAGTCAGAGGCCTAGAAATGTTTGAGAAGTCTTTAATGAACCTCCTGTAAAAACAGGCATGACCAAGGAAACTTCTTATACCTTTAATGTCCTTAGGACACGACATCTTTTCAATAGCACCAACTATAGCTTTATCAACTTCAATACCTCTTTCAGAAACTTTATGCCCCAAGACAATACCTTCATTAACCATAAAGTGGCACTTCTCCCAATTCAAGACAAGATTAGTTTCTTCACATCTCTGCAAAACTCGATCAAGGTTGCTTAAGCAATCATCAAAAGAAGTTCCACACACAAAGAAATCATCCATGCAAACCTCAACAATCTTTTCACAAAAGTCAGAGAATATAGCAGTCATACATCTTTGAAAGGTAGCAGGTGCATTACATAAACCAAAAGGCATACGTCTATAAGCAAAGGTACCGAAAGGGCAAGTAAAAGTGGTCTTTTCCTGATCCTCTTTTGACACAGGTATTTGAGAGAAACCAGAATAACCATCTAGAAAGAAAAATTGTGTATGTTTGGATAATCTTTCTATCATTTGATCAATAAAAGGTAAAGGGTAATGATCCTTTCTAGTAGCTTTATTTAATTTGTGGAAATCAATTACCATTCTATAACCTGTAACAATTCTTTGTGGGATCAATTCATCTTTATCATCAGGAACAACAGTAATACATCCCTTCTTAGGAACACAATGGACAGGACTTACCAACTGACTATCAACAACATGATAAATTATACCTGCCTCTAGAAGCTTTAGTATTTCATTTCTTACCACTTCTTTCATCTTAGGATTTAACAGTCGTTAGTGATCAACAACCGGCTTAGCGTCTTTCTACAATTTTATTTTGTGCTGGCATAGAGTGGGACTAATGCCCTTAAGATCATCAAGAGTATATCCAATAGCAGCACCGTGCTTCTTCAGAGTTTTCAATAATTTCTCTTCTTCCTGCTCTGAAAGGTTAGCACTAATAATAACGGATATATCTTCTTTTCATCAAGATAAGCATATTTAAGAGTATTAGGTAATATTTTAAGCTCAAACACAGGATCACCCTTGGGTGGAGGATGATCCCCTAGAATTTCAACAAACAAGTTGTGTTTCAAAATAGGTCCCTCTTTAAAGAACACTTCATCTATTTCCCTTCTTTCATTCATATACATATCATTTTCATGGTTTAGCAAATATTGTTCTAAAGGATCATTAGGAGGCACAACAATAGAAGCAAGACCAACAATTTCATCTTTACTAGTCAATTCTTTATCATGGGGTTGTCTACGAAATTTAGCAAAATTAAAATCATGAGACATACCCCTAAACCAACAAAAACAATATCCTTTTTGCAGTCTATCTTAGTATTAACAATATTCAAGAAGGGTCTACCAAATATAATGGGCCAAAAGTCATCTTGTGGGGAACCAAGAACAAGAAAAATCAGTAGGATATTTAACTTTCCCACACAAGACTTCAACATCTCTAACAATCCCAACTGGTGAAATAGTATCTCTATTGGCAAGCTTAATTGTAACATCAATACCTTCTATCTTAGCAGTTGCAATATCATGCATAATTTGTTCGTATAAAGAATGAGGTATTGCACTCGCACTAGCACCCATGTCACATAAGCCATGATAGCAATGATCTCCTATTTTAACAGAAACAACAAGCATGCCTACAACAGGTCTATGTTTATCTTTAGTATCGGGTCTATCAATTCTAGCAGCTTCATAACAAAAGTAAATAACACGCCCATCAATATTATCGACCAAGAGATCTTTTAGCATAGCAATAGTAGGTTCAACTTTAATTTGCTTAGGGGGTGTAGGTGTTCTAGCATTACTCTTATGAACCACAGATGAAGCTTTAGCATGATCCTTTATTCTAACAGGGAAAGGTAGTTTCTCAATATAAGCGGTAGGAACAATAGGATCAACATTATACGTGATAGTCTTTTCTTCAACTTTAATAGGTTCTACTACTTTAACTTCAATGTGAGGATGATATTTAAACCACTTATCCTTAGGGAGATCAACATGAGTAGAAAATGATTCACATAAAGAAGCTACTATCTCAGAGTCAAGTCCATATTTAGTGCTAAATTCACGAAAAGCATCGGTATCCATGAAAGATGTAACACAATCAAACTTAGGTGTTATACCTGAGTCCTTACCTTCGCTGAGTTCCCAATTTTCAGAGTTGCATTTAATTCTTTCCAATAAATCCCTTTTGAATTCAATAGTCTTCATCATAAAAGAACCAGTACAAGAAGTATCGAGCATGGAGCGATTATTGAGAGAAAGTCGAGCATAAAAATTTTGAATAATAATTTCTCTTGAGAGCTCATGATTGGGGAATGAATATAACATTGACTTAAGCCTCCCCCAAGCTTGAGAAATACTTTCTCCTTCGCAAGGCCAAAAATTATCTATATAATTACGATCACGATGAACCAGTTGCATAGGATAAAACTTCTGATGAAATTCCAATTTCAATCGGTTGTAGTTCCATGATCCAATATCATCACATAGCCTAAACCATGTCAATGCCTTTCCCTTCAAAGATAAAGGGAAGACCTTCTTATTGATAACATCCTCGGGCATACCTGCAAGCTTAAATAATCCACAAACTTCATCCACATAGATTAGGTGCATATCGGGATCTAATGTTCCATCTCCTGTAAAAGGATTAGCTAGCAGTTTCTCTATCATACCCGAAGGAATTTCAAAGTAAACATTTTTAGTAGGTTCAGTAGGTTGAGGAGCAACTCTTTGCTCTACTGGTCGGGGTGAAGATACCCCAAACAATCCCCTCAAAGGATTATTTTCCATAGTAACAAGCGACAGTAAATTTCAGCACACTATATAATTGTTTTCCTTACCAAATTCCACTTACCAAAGGCGCTTCACTCCCCGGAAACAGCGCTAGAAAAGAGTCTTCATGACCCACAAGTATAGGGGATCTATCGTAGTCCTTTCGATAAGTAAGAGTGTCGAACCCAACGAGGAGGAGAAGGAAATGACAAGCAGTTTTCAGTAAGTATTCTCCGCAAGCACTGAAATTACAGGTAACAAATAGTTTTGTGATAAGGTAATTCGTAATGGGTAACAAGTAATAGAAGTAAAAAAGGTGCAGCAAGGTGGCCCAATCCTTTTTGTAGAAAAGGACAAGCCTTGGCAGACTCTTATATAAAGGAAAGTGCTCCCAAGGACACATGGGAATTATCGTCAAGCTAGTTTTCATCATGCTCAGATGATTCACGTTCGTTACTTTGATAATTTGATATGTGGGTGGACCGGTGCTTGGGTACTGCCCTTCCTTGGACAAGCACCCCACTTATGATTAACCCATCTCGCAAGCATCCGCATGGACGAAGGAAGAATTAAGGTAAACCTAACCATATCATGAAACATATGGATCCAAATCAGCCCCTTACAAAGCAACGCATAAACTAGGGTTTAAGCTTCTGTCACTCTGGCAACCCATCATCTACTTATTAGTTCCCAATGCCTTCCTCTAGGCCCAAACAATGGTGAACTATCATGTAGTCGACGTTCACATAACACCACTAGAGGAAAGACAACATACATCTCATCAAAATATCAAGCGAATACCAAATTCACATGACTACTTATAGCAAGACTTCTCCCATGTCCTCAGGAACAAACGCAACTACTCACAAATGATATTCATGTTCATAATCAGAGGGGTATTAATATGCATAGAGGATCTGAACATATAATCTTCCACCGAATAAACCAACTAGCATCAACTACAAGCAGTAATCTACACTACTAGCAACCGACATGTACCAATCGAAGGTTTTGAGACAAAGATCGGATACAAGAGATGAATTAGGGTTTGAGAGGAGATGGTGCTGGTGAAGATGTTGATGGAGATTGACCCCCTCCCAATGAGAGGATCGATGGTGATGATGGTGGTGACGATTCCCCCCCTCTGGTGCTTTCTTCGCCCAATATTTTTAATATATTCCAAAACTGAGTTTCGTGGAGTTTCAGGACTTTTGGAGTGCAGAATAGGTCTCTAATATTTTCTCCTTTTCCAGCCCAGAATTCTAGCTGCCGGCATTCTCCCTCTTCATGTAAACCTTGTAAAATAAGAGAGAGAAGGCATAAGTACTGTGACATAATGTGTAATAACAGCCACAATGCAATAAATATCGATATAAAAGCATGATGCAAAATGGACGTATCACGGTGCCAGAGCTCAATTTTTTAAAACAGAGGTAAATGAAATTTTGAGAGATGCACCCTTCTTGTTTACTTCACGACCATCAGTTATCAATATCTTCCATGCTAAGCACATTAGTGGCGGTTCCCAAGCGATAAAGTAAACGTTATGACGCCGTAGGAGTTTTTGTTTGATTATTTGTAAGCTCTTATCTCTTTGTAATCCGGGACTGGGAATCCCTATTACCACCCCACTCGTGCAATAATGAGTGAATAAACACTCATCATGAGATTAATCCGCTTAGCATGGAAGATACCGACTACCTCCTGTCGCTCTATAAATGACCCAGTCACACAAAAAGGATAATTATTTGAAGTGTTTAGAGGTGGCACATGCAAATTTACTTAGGACGGCAGGGTAATACAACATATAGGTAGGTATGGTGGGCTCATCTGGAATAACTTGGGTTCAAGGTTTTTGATGCACAAGTAGAATTCCCGCTTAGTACAGGCGAAGGCTAGCAAATAGGTTGAGAAGCGGCCAGCTAGAGAGCAACAACGGTCATGAACATGCATTATTCATAAGTAACATTGGATACTAGCATGAGTAGGATATGAACACTATGAACATAAATATCATAGAGGCTATGCTGGTTTTGATTCAACTACATGCATGAACCTGTGCCAAGTCAAGCCGCTCGAACATTCAGAGGAGGATACCATACCATCATACTACATCACAATCATTTTAACGCAACATTGGCATCCAAGATAAATCATTATCCACTCCTAGCTACTTATGCATGGCATGAGAAACTATAATCTCTAATTGTCATTGCAAACATGTTTGATCATAATAGGCTAGATCATGGATACTAGGTTAAACATATTTACAAAAAACAGAACAAGTCGAGTTCATACCCGTTTCTCTTTGCCACGACCAGTTCATCAAATATCGTCATTATTGCCTTTCACTAGCACGACCAAACGATATGAAAATAATAACAGTGCAAGAGTGGCGTGGACTAAGCTGGAATCTGCAAACATTTTATTCAAAAAGAGAAGACAAGGTAATATGGGCTCTCTGTTAGATCAACAATAATGCATATGAGAGCCACTCAACATTTTCATCGTGGTCTTCTCCTCGGTATGACTCAAAGAAAGAAAGAGAAATTCAGAGAAACACACTTAAACATTTTTGGAGTTTTTGTTTTTTCTTAAACAAGCAAATAAAAGGGAAAAGACAAAACGAGAAAAACTATTACACGGGAAAGCTCCCAAAAAGTAAAAGAAGAATAAGGAAATCTTTTTGAATTTTCTTTTTAGATGCTATAACTAACTACACTAGAAAGAAAAATAAAAAACAAGCAGGAAATATTTTTGGATTTTCTCAAAGTTTTTCAAACACACAAGAAGAAAGCAAGAAAATAAATTTAGCATGGATAATACAATGAAAGAGTGTGGACACCGACAACTGAAATGAAATGTGTGAACATGAATGAAATGTCGATGGAAATACATACTCCCCCAAGCTTAGGCTTTTGGCCTAAGTTGGTAATCACCACTTGAAGAAGCCATGGGGTCCGATGTTGAAATGATGGGGAGCGGGCACCTGAGGGTCCCACTCCTGAGGCTCCTCCTATGCCGCAGCCAGGTTGTTTCGGTTGGCGACAATGTCCTCATGCAAAATCATGTATCCGCCCCTGGAAATAGGATCAAACAAAGCAGGTGCAGGAAATGGGATAATATCACAAGTGTTCACACTGAAACCTAGGTTATAAGGAATATGAATGTTAGGGTAATCACCAACAATAAACTGGTGGTGTTCCATAGCCTAACGATCTAAATGAACCTTAGGTAATGGATAATCATGCTGGAGTATCTGAACGTTAAAGTGAGTCGCCAAGCGAGTAGCGTAAATACCACCATGTATTTTTCCCTTGGATTCGTTAACGTGGAGGCGATGTGCCATAATAGCTCCCAAGCTATAAGTGTTGTCGCCGTGAAGTGCATGACGTAAAACAACAAAGTATGGAGCACTGAGTGCACCTACTTTCTCTCTAGCAAGCAAACTCTTCGCAATGAATGAAGCAAAATAATGAACAACATGAAAGTGTATGCTAGTGGTAGTGACACTTGACACCCCTATCTCATCCCCCATAGTCAGAGTGCGGTAAAAACCATCAAACTCCGTGGGCCTAGGCTCAACTAAACTCCCGTCAGAAGGGATCATGTATATATCTCAAAATTTAGTAAGTGGTATCTGACGGGTTTCAGCATATAAATTAAATTGCACCTCAGGGGGGTTATTCCTAGGAAGGAAACAAAAACTTTGCACAAAGGAATTTACGAGGAGATGATACTATTCACATTCAGCTGCGATGAAGTCGGTGATGCCGACATTAGCAGCATATTGTGCAAACTCCTAAAGGATTCCGGCCCCTTCCATGAACGGGTTATGCGGCCATTCGCATGGCCGTACCTCCACCATTCTCCGGGTATGGAGATCACTGTCATATGACTCCCTTGGAGTTCTTCTTGTAAGCAAACTTCCTAAAGATACTCATCTTTTTCCTATGAACAAAATTCTGAAATTTTTAGCCCACAAAATTTTTCTCAACAAAACTTCACAAGATTGAAAGCAACTACTCATAGGGATGCATAGAGGCCATATCAAGCATTCAAACTACTTAGGACTCTAAGAATTCAACATGCAAGCTCATCTACAATAGCACCAAGAGTAGCTAATTATTCAAAAATATAAACCACTAAAGAAAAAACTAAGTGGACAAACGGAGGAGTCACATACCAAGCAACAATCCTCCGAAACAGTTTCAGAAAGAGAACTTCGAGAAAAGAGATCGAAATCCACGGGTTTGAGAGCAAGAACACGAGAGAGACAGAGAGCAATGATGATTTTTTCTGGAGGTAGGTGGTGATGTGGGATGAAGAGATAAGTGAGGGGGCCCACGTGCTGACCACAAACCACTAGGGCGCGCCTGGGGGTCCTGGCGTGCCCAGGTGGGTTGTGCCCACCTGGTGAGAGAGAGAGAGCAAAATTCAAGGACAACCAAAAGCCTAATCTTGGGGATGCCCCGGAAGGCATCCCCTCTTTCGTCTTCGTCTATCGGTAACTTTATTTGAGGCTATATTTTTATTCACCATATGATATGTGTTTTGCTTGGAGCGTCTTGTATGATTTGAGTCTTTGCTTTTTAGTTTACCACAATCATATACACCTTTTGGGAGAGACACGCATAAATCGGAATTTATTAGAATACTCTATGTGCTTCACTTATATCTTTTGAGCTATACAATTTTTCTCTAGTGCTTCACTTATATCTTTTTAGAGAACGGTGGTTGTTTTTATTTTATAGAAATTATTGATCTCTCATGCTTCACTTATATTATTTTGAGAGTCTTTTAGAACAACATCGTAATTTTCTTTGGTTATAAAACTAGTCCTAATATGATGGGCATCCAAGATGGGTATAATAAAAACTTTCATATTAAATGCGTTGAATAGTAGGAGAGGTTTGATACTCGATGATTGTTTTGAGACATGAGGATGGTGATTTTAGAGTCATGCTAGTTGAGTAGTTGTGAATTTGAGAAATACTTGTGTTGAGGTTTGCAAGTCCCGTAGCATGCACGTATGGTAACCGTAGTGTAACAAATTTGAAGCGTGCGGTATTTCTTTGATTGCCTTCCTTATGAGTGGAGGTCGGGGACGAGCGATGGTCTTTTCCTACCAATCTACCCCCTAGGAGCATGCGCGTAGTGCTTGGTTTTTGATGACTTGTAGATTTTTGCAATAAGTATGTGAGTTCTTTATGACTAATGTGGAGTTCATGGATTATACACACTCTCACCCTTCCACCATTGCTAGCCTCTCTAGTACCGTGCAAATTTCACCGGTACACAAAACCCACCATTTACCTTCCTCAAAACAGCCACCATACGTACCTATTATGGCATTTCCATAGCCATTCCAAGATATATTGCCATGCAACTTTCCACCGTTACATTTATTATGACACGATCCATTATTGTCATATTGCCTTGCATGATCATGTAGTTGACATCGTATTTGTGGCAAAGCCACCGTTCATAATTTTTTCATACATGTCACTCTTGATTCATTGCACATCCCAGTACACCGCCGGAGGCACGCATATAGAGTCATATTTTTGTTCTAAGTATCGAGTTGTAATCTTTGAGTTGTAAATAAATAGAAGTGTAATGATCGTCATTATTAGAGCATTGTACCATGTGTGGAAATAAAAAAAAGAGAGAAAGGCCAAAAAAGAGAAGGCCCAAAAAAAGAGAGAGAAAAAAAATAAATGAGAGAAAAAGAGAGAAGGGACAATGCTACTATCCTTTTCCACATTTGTGCTTCAAAGTAGCACCATGATCTTCATGATAGAGAGTCTCTTATTTTGTCACTTCCATATACTAGTGGTAAATTTTCATTATAGAACTTGGCTTGTATATTCCAACGATGGGCTTCCTCAAATGCCCTAGGTCTTCGTGAGAAAGAAAGTTGGATGCACACCCACTTAGTTTCTTTCGTTGAGCTTTCATACATTTATAGCTCTAGTGCACCCGTTGCATGGCAATCCTACTCACTCACATTGATATCTATTGATGGGCATCTCCATAGCCTATTGATACACCTAGTTGATGTGAGACCATCTTCCTCCTTTTTGTCTTCTCGACAACCACCATTCTATTCAACCTATAGTTCTATGTCCATGGCTCACGCTCATGTATTGCGTGAAAGTTGAAAAGGTTTGAGATTACTAAAGTATGACCAATTGCTTGACATGTCATCGGGGTTGTGCATGATTTGGATATTTTGTGTGACGAAGATGGAGCATGACCAAACTATATGATTTTGTTGGGATGAACTTTCTTTGGCCATGTTATTTTGAGAGGAGATAATTACTTTGTTAGTATGCTTGAAGTATTATTATTTTTATGTCAATATTAAACTTTTGTCTTGAATCTTTCGGATCTAAAAATTCATGCCACAATAAAGAAAATTACATTGATAAATATGTTAGGTAGCATTCCACATCAAAAATTCGGTTTTTATCATTTACCTACTCGAGGACGAGCAGGAATTAAGCTTGGGGATGCTTGATATGTCTCCAACGTATCTATAATTTTTGATTGTTCCATGCTATTATATTATCTATTTTGGATGTTTAATGGGATTTAATATGCTCTTGTATATTATTTTTGGGACTAACCTATTAACCGGAGGCCCAGTGCCAGTTTCTGTTTTTTTTTCCTATTTCAGTGTTTCGCAGAAAAGGAATACCAAACGGAATCCAAATGGAACGAAACCTTCACGATGATGTTTCCTGGACCGAAAGCAAACCAGGAGACTTGGAGTGGAAGTCTGGAACTCCATGAGGCGGCCACGAGATAGGAGGGTGTGCCCCCACCCTCGTGGGCCCCACGGAGCTCCACCGATGTACTTCTTTCGCCTATATATATATATACTCTTATACCCTAAAAGCATCAGAGGAGCCACGAAACCACTTTTCCACCGCCGCAACCTTCTATACCCGTGAGATCCCATCTTGGGGCCTTTTCCGGCGATCTGCCGGAGGGGGAATCAATCACAGACCTTCGGGTCCATAGTTATTAGCTAGATGGCTTCTTCTCTCTCTTTGATCTTCAATAAAAAGTCCTCCTCGATGTTCTTGGAGATCTATTCGATGTAATACTCTTTTGCGATGTGTTTGCCGAGATCCGATGAATTGTGGGTTTATGAACTTGATTATCTATGAATATTATTTGGTTCTCATCTGAATTCTTATATGCATGATTTGATATCTTTGCAGGTCTCTTCAAATTATCAGTTTAGTTTGGCCTACTAGATTGATCTTTCTTGCAATGGGAGAAGTGCTTAGCTTTGAGTACAATCTTGCGGTGTCCTTTCCCAGTGACAGTAGGGGAAGCAAGGCACGTATTGTATTGTTGCCATCGAGGATAAAAATATGGGGTTTATATCATATTGCTTGAGTTTATCCCTGTACATCATGTCATCTTGCTTAATGCGTTACTCTGTTCTTATGAACTTAATACTCTAGATGCATGCTGGATAGTGGTCGATGTGTGGAGTAATAGTAGTAGATGCATAATCGTTTTGATCTACTTGACACGGACGTGATGCTTATATTCATGATCATTGCCTTAGATATCTTCATAACTATGCACTTTTCTATCAATTGCCCGACAGTAATTTGTTGACCCACCGTAATACATACTATCATGAGAGAAGCCACCAGTGAAACCTATGTCCCCGGGTCTCTTTCTTATTATATTGCATCTCTTTTATTATCGCATCTCGTTTACTATTTTGCAATCTTTATTTTCCAATCTATACAACAAAATACCAAAAATATTTATCTTACTATCTCTATCAGATCTCACTTTCGCAAGTGACCGTGAAGGGATTGACAACCCCTTTATCGCGTTAGTTGTGAGGTTCTTGATTGTTTGTGCAGGTACTAGGTGACTTGTGTGTTCTCTCCTACTGGATTGATACCTTGGTTCTCAAAAACTGAGGGAAATACTTACACTACTTTGCTGCATCACCCTTTCCTCTTCAAGGGAAAACCAACGCATGCTCAAGAGGTAGCATATGGCAGTTGATTTCTTAGCCATTTGCAAAGATATTTCAGTAGGTGTGAGTTTATTGAAATCAAGTCTTTTATATAAAGAAAAAGGCATAACACTAACACCAGCTCCTAAATCACATAAAGCAGTTTTCACATAATTTCTTTTGACGGAGCAAGGTATTGTTGGTATTCCCGAATCTTCAACGTTTTTAGGTACCCCATCTTTAAAAGTATAATTAGAAAGCATGGTGGAGATTCCAGCTTCCGGTATTTTTCTCTTATTAGTGATGATGTCTTTCATGTAGTTTGCATAAAGAGGCATTTTTAAGATGGCAGTTAAGCGGTGCGCAAAAAGACTGGCCTCAACATTTTAGCAAAGCGTTCAAATTCTTCATCATCTTTCTTTTTAGTTGACTTAGGTGGAAAGGGCATAGATTTTTGAACCCATGGTTCTCTTTCCTTACCGTGTTTTCTAGCAACAAAGTCTGTTTTATCATATCCTTTATTCTTGGGTTGTGGGTTATCAAGATCAACTGCTGGTTCTATCTCAACATCATTGTGTGATTCTTTATTATTAGTTTGAGTATTTCCATGAACCTTATCATTATCTTTTTCATTATCAGAAGGTGAGTGTTCTGAAGGAAATATGCCCTAGAGGCAATAATAAAGTTGTTATTTATATTTCCTTATATCATGATAAATGTTTATTATTCATGATAGAATTGTATTAACCAGAAAATTTGTACATGTGTGAATACATAGACAAACAGTATGTCACCAGTATGCCTCTACTTGACTAGCTCGTTGAATCAATGATGGTTATGTTTCCTAACCATAGACATCAGTTGTCATTTGATTAACGGGATCACATCATTAGAGAATGATGTGATTGACTTGACCCATCCATTAGCTTAGCACGATGATCGTTTAGTTTATTGCTATTGCTATCTCCATAACTTATACATGTTCATATGACTATGAGATCATGCAACTCCCGATTACCGGAGGAACACTTTGTGTGCTACCAAACGTCACAACGTAACATGGTGATTATGAAGGTGCTCTACAGGTGTCTCCGACGGTGCTTGTTGAGTTGGCATAGATCAAGATTAGGATTTTTCACTCCGATTGTCGGAGAGGTATCTCTGGGCCCTCTCGGTAATGCACATCAGTATAAGCCTTGCAAGCAATGTGATTAATGAGTTAGTTGTGGGATGGTGCATTACGGAACGAGTAAAGAGACTTGCTGGTAACAAGATTGAACTAGGTATTGAGATACCGACGATCGAATCTCGGGCCAGTAACATACCGATGACAAAGGGAACAACGTATATCGTTATGCGGTTTGATCGATAAAGATCTTCGTAGAATATGTGGGAGCCAATTTGAACATCCAGGTTCCACTATTGGTTATTGACCGGAGATGTGTCTCAGTCATGTCTACATAGTTCTCGAACCCGTAGGGTCCGCACGCTTAAGATTTGGTGCGATCAGTATTATGAGTTTATGTGTTTTGATGTACCGAAGGTAGTTCGGAATCCCGGATGAGATCACGGACATGATGAGGAGTCTCGAAATGGTCAAGACATAAAGATTGATATATTGGATGGCTATATTCAGACACCGGAATTGTTCCGGGTAATTTCAGAGAAAACCGGAGTACCGGAGGGTTACCGAAACCCCCCGGGAGAACTAATGGGCCACGTGGGCCTTAGTGGAGAGAGAGAGGGATGGCTAGGGCAGGCCACGTGCCCCCTCCTCCTCTGGTCCGAATTGGACTAGGGAAGGGGGGCGCCCCCCTTTCCTTCTCCCTCTCCTTCTTCCTTTCCCCCTCCTAGTAGGAGTAGGAAAGGGGAGTCCTACTCCTACTAGGAGGAGGACTCCTCTCCTGGTGCGCCCCAAGGACTGGCTGGCCTCCCCCTTGCTCCTTTATATATGGGGCAGGGGGGCACCCTAGAACAAACAAGTTGATTGTTTTCAGTCATGTGCGGTGCCCCCCTCCACCACAATCCACCTCGGTCATATTGTAGCGGTGCTTAGGCGAAGCCCTGTTCCGGTAGCATCATCATTACCATCATCACGCCGTCGTGCTGATGAAGCTCTCCCTTGACACTCTGCTAGATCATGAGTTCGTGGGACGTCACCGAGCCGAACGTGTGTAGATCGCAGAGGTGCCGTACTTTTGGTACTAGGATCGGTCGATCGTGAAGACGTACGACTACATCAACCGCGTTGTCATAACGCTTCCGCTTACGGTCTATGAGGGTACATAGACAACACTCTCCCCTCTCGTTGCTATGCATCACCATGATCTTGCGTGTGCGTAGGAATTTTTTTGAATTTACTCTGTTCCCCAACAGTGGCATCCGAGCCAGGTTTATGCGTAGATGTTATATGCTCGAGTAGAACACAAAGGAGTTGTGGGCGTGGGTATATACATATTGCTTGTGGTCACTAGTTGATTCTTGATTCAGCAGCATTGTTGGATGAAGCGGCCCAGACCGACATTACGCGTATGCTTATGCGAGACTGGTTCTACCGACGTGCTTCGCACACAGGTGGCTAGAGGGTGTCTGTTTCTCCTGCTTTAGTTGAATCGGATTCAATGAACAGGGTTCTTTCTGAAGATCAAAAAGCAATCACTATATTGCGTTGTGGTTTTTGATGCGTAGGTAAGAACGGTTCTTGCTCAGCCCGTAGCAGCCATGTAAAACTTGCAACAACAAAGTGGAGGACGTCTAACTTATTTTTGCAGGGCATGTTGTGATGTGATATGGTCAAGACATGATGCTAAATTTTATTGTATGAGATGATCATGTTTTGTAACACAGTTATCGGCAACTGGCAGGAGCCATATGGTTGTCGCTTTATTGTATGAAATGCAATCGCCATGTAATTTCTTTACTTTATCACTAAGTGGTAGCGATAGTCGTAGAAGCAATAGTTGGCGATACGACAACGATGCTTCGATGGAGATCAAGGTGTCAAGCCGGTGACGATGGTGATCATGACAGTGCTTTGGAGATGGAGATCAAAGGCACAAGGTGATGATGTCCATATCATATCACTTATATTGATTGCATTTGATGTTTATCCTTTATGCATCTTATTTGGCTTAGTTCGGCGGTGGCATTATAAGATGATCTCTCACTAAATTTCAAGGTATAAGTGTTCTCCCTGAGTATGCACCATTGCTACAGTTCGTCGTGCCGAGACACCACGTGATGATCGGGTGTGATAAGCTCTACGTTCACGTACAATGGGTGCAAGCCAGTTTTGCACACGCAGAATACTCGGGTTAAACTTGACGAGCCTAGCATATGTAGATATGGCCTCGGAACACCGAGACCAAAAGGTCGAGCGTGAATCATATAGTAGATATGATCAACATAGTGATGTTGACCATTGAAAACTACTCCATCTCATGTGATGATCGGACATGGTTTAGTTGATATGGATCACGTGATCACTTAGAAGATTAGAGAGATGTCTATCTAAGTGGGAGTTCTTAAGTAATTTGATTAATTGAACTTTAATTTATCATGAACTTAGTACCTGATAGTATTTTGCATTTCTATGTTGTTGTAGATAGATGGCCCGTGCTGTTGTTCCGTTGAATTTTAATGCGTTCCTAGAGAAAGCTAAGTTGAAAGATGATGGTAGCAACTACACGAAGTGGGTCCGTAACTTGAGGATTATCCTCATTCACTACTGGAAGTTGCTTATTTGCCGTCCGCCTTTTCTTTGCCGTCTGCTGGCTGACGGCAAAGAAGGTCTTTGCCGTCCGCTTACACAAAACGGACGGCAAAAAATTGGCTGATGGAAAAGAAGGTCTTTGCCGTCAGCCACTTCTTTGCCGTCAGCTGGCGTACGACAAAGAGAGTGGTGGGCCCCACTAACGAGCTGCAAAGGAAAAACCTAATGGCCCCCTATTTGCCGTCTGCTAGCGGATGACAAAGAGCACAAAAGCGGACGACAAAGGATGGCGAACGGCAATGAGTTAACCTAACTAACGGGCCGAGCCGCCCCACTCTCTCCCTCTCTCTCTCTCTCTATGTGTGTATGTGTGTGTGTTTATCTCATCCTCTCTCCCTCACGACCCACCGCTGCCCCCCTTGCCTCGCCCCGTCGCCCCGCACCCCTCCTCTGGGATGCCCCGACCACCATCACGCCGCCGCCGCCCCCTCGCCCAGGCGCCGCCCCCCGGCGCCGTCCCCTCGCCCAGCCGCCTCGCCCCTCTCCCGCGTCGCCCCCGCCCCATCCCACTGCGGCTGTTCAGCCTTCCCCTCCACCGGGCCGCCGCCTCCTCCAGCGGCCGCCCTCCTACCCACCAGCTGCCCCGCACCTCCTCCACCGGCGATCCCCTGCAGTTGAGTTCTTCCCCCCTTTATTTAGTTTAGTTTTTAGTTTCTTTTAGTTTAGTTTCTGTTTTAGTTATAGTTATAGTTATAGTTTAGTTTTATTTTCAGTTTAGTTTTAGTTTTAGTTTTAATATATTTTATTTTAGTTTTATTTTAGATTAGTTTTAGTTTAGAAGAAGAAGAAGAAGAGTAGAAGGAGGAGGAGGAGGGAGGAAGAGGAGGAGGGAGGAGAAGAAAGAAGAAGAAGAAGAAGAAGAAGAAGAAGAAGAAGAAGAAGAAGAAGAGGAAGAGAAGAAGGAAAGGAAAACCTCCCCCCGCCACCGCAGACTCCGCTCTGCCACACTGATCTTAGATTGTCTATAGAAACCAAAGGAGTGGGATCAGATGTATTTGAGTAGAGAGAAGAAATTGCTTAGGTCACTAATATTAACCAGAATCCTCAAAATTCCTTAGGTCACTGATATTAACCGGGCTCTTACAAATTTGAGGGTACTATGTGGGTTTCCAGCCTATATTGATGGTGACTGGTGTAGTGTGGAAGAGTTGGGGCCTCTTTGACAGCTCAATTGCCTTTCACTATGGAGCCTAGAAAATGTACCTACTACCTTGTTGGCTGCAAAGGCATGGGTAAATGCAAAGAAACAACTCTCCTCTCTTGCTTTAACATGTGGTGGTAGGGTGGGAGATGGGTTGGTCCAAGGAGCTATTCTCTGAGTTCAAGGAGGAGGAGCAAAGAAGAGGGAAAGGGAAAGGAAGAAGAATAAGAGGAGGAGGAGAAGAAGAAGACATGTTTTTATACTTTCTTATTTAGGGTTCTGCCATGTTTTGCAGTTTCTTTCTTTTCTTTAGTTGAATGTTTTTATACTGCTAGCTAGTTGCCTAGTTTGCTGACCCAAAGGATGACCTAGCGATGGTCGTGCCTGTCCTGCCTGAAGATGGCCTCGCGATGGTGGTGGTGCCTGACAATGCCCTCGCGCCGGTGGTGGCGCCGGTGATCCCACAGCTGGGCGACATGACCACGCTAATTGTGGTAGAAGACTACATCCCACTGCCTCCACCGCCTCGCCGCTCTTGGCACATCAGGCTGAGGAAGGAGAAGGAGAAGAACAATGAGAATTGAACTATGTCAGGTATGTTTGATCTCCAAAATGATCTATATATACTTAGCTTTGTTTCCTCTGATATGCTTAGTTACCTATGTCAGCTCTAATATGCTTAGTTACCTATGTTAGCTCTAATATGCTAAGTTATCTCTACTATGCTTATGTTAGCTACATGTGATTCCTGGGACTGGCATTTTTGAGCACTTTGCCTTCCGCCAGCGGACGACAAAGACCTTAGCCTCTTTGTCATCCGCTGGTTGATGGCAAAGCACGTCATTAACCCCTAACGGCTCTCACCCCACCTCACTGCTGTCCACGATCTTTGCCGTCGGCTGGCCACCATCGGCGGACGTCACACTCCTTTGCCGTCCGTTTCTATGAAGTGGACGGCAAAGAAGGCCTTTGCTGGCATGTGTTCATCCGGACATTTTGCTGTCTGCTGGTGGACGACAAAGAGGTTTGCCATTTGTGAACCATGCCTTTGTCGTCCTCCATGGCAGACGACAAAGAAGCTGATTCCAATAGTGATTGCTGCATAGAAGAATTACGTCCTGGAAGCATCGCTAGCTGACAAACCTGCTGCAGGAGCAACGCCAGATGTTGTGAACACCTGGCAGAGCAAAGCTAATGACTACTCGATAGTTCAGTGTGCCATGCTTTACGACTTAGAACCGGGACTTCAACAATGTTCTGATCGTCATGGAGCATATGAGATGTTCCAGGAGTTGAAGTTAATATTTCAAGCAAATGCCCGGATTGAGGGATATGAAGTCTCCAATAAGTTCTACAGCTGCGAAATGGAGGAGAATAGTTCTGTCAGTGAACATATACTCAGAATGTCTCGGTACCACAACCACTTGACTCACCTGGGAGTTAATCTTCCTGATGATAGTGTCATTGACAGAGTTCTTCAATCACTGCCACCAAGCTACAAGAGCTTCGTGATGAAATATAATATGCAAGGGATGGATAAGACGATTCCTGAGCTCTTCGCAATGCTAAAAGCTGCGGAGGTAGAAATCAAGAAGCAACATCAAGTGTAGATGGTTAACAAGACCACCAGTTTCAAGAAAAAGGGTAAAGGGAAGAAGGGGAACTTCAAGAAGAATAGCAAGTCAGTTGCTGCTCAAGTGAAGAAACCCAAGTCTGGACCTAAGCTAAGACTGAGTGCTTCTACTACAAAGGGACTGGTCACTGGAAGCGGAACTGCCCCAAGTATTTGGCGGAGAAGAAGGATGGCAAAGTGAAAGGTATATTTGATATACATGTTATTGATGTGTACCTTACTAATGCTCGTTGTAGTGCTTGGGTATTTGATACTGGTTCAGTTGCTAACATATGCAACTCGAAACATGGGATACAGATTAAGTGAAGATTGGCTAAGGACGAGGTGACGATGCGTGTGGGAAATGGTTCCAAAGTTGATGTGATCGCCGTCGGCACGCTACCTCTACATCTACCTCCGGGATTAGGTTTAGACCTAAATAATAGTTATTTGGTGCCTACGTTGAGCATGAATGTTATATCTGGATCTTGTTTGATGCGAGACAGTTATTCATTTAAATCAGAGAATAATGGTTGTTCTATTTATATGAGTAATATCTTTTATGGTCATGCACCCTTGATGAGTGGTCTATTTTTACTAAATCTTGATAGTAGTGATACACATGTTCATATTATTGAAGCCAAAAGATGCAGAGTTGATAATGATAGTGCAAATTATTTGTGGCACTGCCGTTTGGGTCATATTGGTGTAAAGCGCATGAAGAAACTCCATTCTGATGTACTTCTAGAATCATTTGATTATGAATCACTTGGTACTTGCGAACCATGCCTCATGGGAAAGATGACTAAAACTCCGTTCTTCGGAACAATGGAGCGAGCAAAAGAGGTATTGGAAATCATACATACTGATGTATGTGGTCCAATGAACATTGAAGCTCACGGCGGATATCATTATTTTCTCACCTTCATAGATGATTTGAGCAGATATGGGTATATCTACTTAATGAAACATAAGTCTGAAACATTTGAAAAGTTCAAAGAATTTCAGAGTGAAGTGGAAAATCATCATAACAAGAAAATCAAGTTTCTGCGATCTGATCGTGGAGATGAATATTTGAGTTATGTGTTTGGACTTCATTTGAAACAATGCGGAATAGTTTCGCAACTCACGCCACCTAGAACACCACAACGTAATGGTGTGTCCAAACATCGTAACCGCACTTTATTAGATATGGTGCGATCTATGATGTCTCTCACTGATTTACCGCTATTGTTTTGGGGTTATGCTTTAGAGACGGATGCATTCGCATTAAATAGGGCACCATCTAAATCCGTTAAGACGACACCTTATGAACTGTGGTTTGGCAAGAAACCCAAGTTGTCGCTTCTTAAAGTTTGGGGCTGCTATGCTTATGTGAAGAAGCTTCAACCTGATAAGCTCGAACCCAAATCATTGAGATGTGTCTTCATAGGATGCCCAAAGGAGACTGTTGGGTACACCTTCTATCACAGATCCGAAAGCAAGATATTCGTTGCTAAGAATGGATCTTTTCTAGAGAAGGAGTTTCTCTCGAAAGAAGTGAGTGGGAGGAAAGTAGAACTTTACAAGGTAATTTTACCTTCTCACTTATTGGAAAATAGTTCATCACTGAAATTAGTTCCAGTGATTCCTACACCAGTAAGTAAGGAAGCTAATGATGATGATCATGAAACTTCTAATCAAGTTACTATCGAACCTCGTAGGTTAACCAGAGTAAGATCTGCACCAGAGTGGTACGGTAATCCTATTCTGGAAGTCATGTTACTTGACCATGACGAACCTACGAACTATGACGAAGCGATGATGAGCCCAGATTCCGCAAAATGGCTTGAGGCCATGAAATTTGAGATGGGATCCATGTATAAGAACAAAGTATGGACTTTGGTAGACTTGCCCGATGATCAGCAGGCCATAGAGAATAAATGGATCTTCAAGAAGAAGACTAACGTTGACGGTAATGTTACTGTCTACAAAGCTCGACTTGTTGCAAAAGGTTTTCGACAAGTTCATGGAATTGACTACGATGAGACCTTCTCACCCGTAGTGATGCTTAAGTCCATCCAAATCATGTTAGCAATTGCCGCATTTTATGATTATGAAATTTGGCAAATGGATGTCAAAACTGCATTCCTTAATGGGTATCTTAAAGAAGAGTTGTATATGATGCAACCAGAAGGTTTTGTTGATCCAAAAGGTGCTAACAAAGTGTGGAAGCTCCAGTGATCCATTTATAGGCTGGTGCAAGCCTCTCGGAGTTGGAATATATGCTTTGATACTGTGATCAAAGCATATGGTTTTATACAGACTTTTGGAGAAACCAGTATTTACAAGAAAGTGAGTGGGAGCTTTGTAGCATTTCTGATATTATATGTGGATGACATATTGCTGATCGGAAATGATACTGAATTTCAGAATAGCATAAAAGGATACCTGAATAAGAATTTTTCAATGAAAGACCTCGGTGAAGCTGCTCATATATTGGGCATCAAGATATATAGAGATAGATCAAGACGCTTAATTGGACATTCACAAAGCACGTACCTTGATAAAGTTTTGAAGAAGTTCAAAATGGATCAGGCAAAGAAAGGGTTCTTGCCTGTGTTACAAGGTGTGAAGTTGAGTCAGACTGAATGCCCGACCACTGCAGAAGATAGAGAGAAAATGAAAGGTGTTCCCTATGCTTCAGCCATTGGCTCTATCATGTATGCAATGCTGTGTACCAGACCTGATGCGTGCCTTCACTATGAAAAAATACACATCCGTGACATTTTGGGCTGAACGAAATTTTTTTCTGTCATACTTATGACACTTCTATGACGATAATTGTGACAAAACCCGATATCATCATAGATGTGGTGGGCTCCTACTTCTATGACAAAAAATCATGACAGAAAATGGTCTTTTTGTCCTGGGCGGGCCGGAGACGCAGCTTCATGACATTCTTTGGGCCGTCCATGACGGAGAAAACCATGGTAGAAGCGAGGGAGAGAAAAATATCAGGGGAGTTCCCGGTTACAGTGGGTGGTCGGGGGCTGAGCGATGCGCGTTTCTCTCGTACGTACGCGCGTGTGTGCAAGGAGTTGCACTCTAAATGAACCTGAGCGAGGCGTTGGGCTCTAACTGAACCTGAGCGATTGCACTGCAGGCTACGCGTTACTGAACCTGAGCGATTCATCGATCCCTTGTTGTTAGCTGAACCCAAGTGATTCCTTCGCTACTGCTGCTAGCTGAAGCTGATCGAACAGTACTGCCTCCTTCCCTTGATGAACAATGAGCGTTGTTGGGGGTTTTGGATGAACAGTTCCCGGTGGGGGTTGGATGAACAGGACCCCGTGGTAGAAGAGGCCGTTGCCGTTGGATGAACAGTACCCCGATCGATCGAGCCAGTGGATGAAAAGGACCCCGTGGAGGGCTGGATGAACAGGATCCCCGTGGAGGGCTGGTTGAACAGTAGCCGGCGGAGGGCTGGATGAACAGTGGCCCATGGAGGGGTGGTTGAACAGGACCCCGTGGAGAGGGCTGGTTAAACAGTAGCTGGTGGAGGAGTGCGCTGTGAAGGCTGGATGAACAGGAGCCCGTGGATGAACAGTCGCAGGTGGAGGCTGTAGGAGGTCGACGGTGGATGAACAGTGGCCCATGGAGGCAGTCGACGGTGGAGATGAATAATATCCCATGGAGTCCCGTTTTGTGGTACGCCACACCCCTCCAGATGAACATGACCCCCGTTTCGACCGTAGAGCTCCCCCACAAGTCCGTTTCCTCCGTTTTGCGGTACGCCACACCCCTCCCGATCAATAGGACCCCGTTTCGACCGTAGGAGGTCCGTTTTCTCTGTTTTGCGGTACGCCAGACCCCTCCCGATGAACATGATCCCGTTTCCACCATGGTCAGTCGAACACAAGGTCATTTCCTCCGTTCTGCGGTACGCCAGGCCTTGTTTCGCCTGTTCCGTCCAAGCCAGTTGGTTCCCGATGAACAGCACGCATTCCGTTGCCTCCCGATGAACCCGACACATTCCGTTGCCTCCCCATGAACACGACGACGCCATAGTTTCTCCGTTCCGACCCCGCAACAGCCATGTACATGAGCCCTGGCCGTATGTATGCACAAGTAGGCGTTCGAGACCCCGCCCATATGTACATACATGGCCGTATTTACTTTCTTGCACCCTGGCCGCTGTACGTACATGTACATGCTATATGCGCGCCTCTACTACCAGACGTGCGCACCTCTACTACCACACATGCGCGCCTCCACATCGACTAGTATGTACGTACATGTTCGCGACCAGAATGACATCGCCACGTACGCTTCAACCAGGTGGGTCCCGACTGTCAGGCACTTCCTTGTGTGCGAAGATGTAGCTGCTGGGTCCCAGTAGTCATAGGGAAACGTTTTTTTTTCATGAAATATGGTGACCCGTCTGGTGGGTCCCTGCTGTTAGGTGGAGGAATCATTATTTTCCGTGAAACAAGGAGGCACTTGCTGCGGCCGTGGACCCAGCTGTCAGCCTCTCCACGTACAGTACTCTTCCGATGAAAGTTATTCCTTGACCACATTGACCATGCCACGGCGAGAGCACCAGGGTGGTGGACGACGGCTAGGCCTAGGAAGGGGAAGACACGACAGTGGATGCCCACACAGAGAGGAGTACGAGGGTTCACTGGTTCAGCTGCGGTGTGAGGCTGCCGTCGCCGCAGGGCCTGGACAGGGGTGGTAGTAGTAGGGGGTAGCGAGGCCTCCGTGGCATCACATCCGGCAACGGGAAGTAGGAGCACGCGGCACGACCGACGCTGGTTTGGGCGGCTGGAGCAACAAGACTAGAGGTTAAAGAAGCACTACCACTGTTGGATGGACATCGTACGTCACTGGAGCTAGAATCGTTCATATTGACTAAGTTGACAAAGCCCTCCGTCCCCGTCAACTTAGTAGGCCCACAAGTCAGCCTCCCACTATGGTGGGTCCCAGCTAGCAGGGGGTATTCATTTTTTCTGTGTAATAAGGAGGTACTTCCATGCGTGCGAAGATATAGGTGGTGGGTTGACCTTTCAGCGGGGGAACATTTTCTTCATGAAATGCAGAGCCCCTTTCGGTGGGTCCCAGCTGTCAGGTGGAGGAATCATTATTTTGTGCATAATAAGGAGGCATTTCCTTGAGTGCGGCCATGGACCTAGCTGTCAGCCTCTCCATGCATAGTCTACTTCCGATGGATGTCATTCGTTGACGACATTGACTACTCCGCGCCGAGCGCATCCAAGGTGGTGGACGACGGCGAGGCCCCGGACAGCAACAAGCCGGAGATGGGAAGACGCGGGAGTAGAGTCGCAGACGGAGAGGTGTACCAGGGTTAACTGGTTCTGGTGCGATGTGGTTCGGTAGTTGTCGGGTGGTAGGTGCGACATATGCCAATGGGTGGCTTATCATTGTGGGAGCCAGTAAGACGTCGCCGGTGCCTGGAAGCGGGATGAGGCGAGGACATGCACGCCGGCGAATCTTACCCAGCTTCGGGGCTCTCCGTGGAGATAACACCCCTACTGCTGCTCTGCGGGGTCTCCGCATGATCACTAGATGAATGAGTGGCTACAAGATGCTCCTTGAGCTGTTTTGCGAGAGGAGGAAGAAGGGCACGACTCGCTCTCTGCTCCTCCCTATATGGTGTCTAAAACTAGCACAGATCCACCCTTTGCATGGGTGCCCCGGGGGGTTTATATAGGCCCACCCCCCGGGGGTACAATGGTAATCTGGCAGGGCGCGGGCCCTAGCCGTCTGTGACTACGCTCGCCGGCTTCTGCGCCGACTACTGGGGCCCGCCGGCTGGTGGGTCCCGCCGGCTTCCAACTCCTTGGTCAACAGGCAGGCCCCACTGCCAAGGGTCTTGTCGGTGGCTGGTTACTGTTGCCTCAACCTGATGACAAGGGCTTCGTCGAGGTAAGCCTGGCTACAGTGCCGCCGTCCGGCGGGCGATCGCTGTAGCCTTACCGCGTCTTGTCTCCTTAATGGGGCGTCTCCTTCGAGGGGGGAAGCAAGCCGGCTGCGGGGAGCCGGCCCCGTCTCGGGCCGACTGGGGGAGGCCTGGCCGCCTTCGGGCGTCTCTCTGCCTGAAGGGGCCCACCGCCCATGGGCCGCGCTGGCGGCCCGTCGTGGGTGACATCAGGGTCAACATGGCAACAGTGCCGCACCGGACGGGTCATGGCCACTCCGTACGGCGCACTGTGCCAGGCGTGCTCAGGGATTCGGGGGTGGCAGGCTTTACTGTAGCCACGCCCCGTCACATCGCCGTTATGTGAATGCAGACTTCGAGGGTACGATCTTGACCGCTTGGTGGGAGCCGGCCTCTTGGAGTCGGCCTTCTCGTGGCCGGCTTCTCGGAGCCGGCCCTCCCGCGGCTTTCTTCATGAGGGCTAAAGTCGGGCCGCCTTCCAATAGTCGGCCTAGGAGACAGCCGACCAGGGGAAGGCGGCCCCACGTCTTGGATTCTTGAGGGCCGGATCGGCTCGTAATTTTTTTAGAAGGGCCTGGGGGAGCCGGCTAGGCTACCCGTGGTCATTTACTCCGACAGTAGTCCCCGAAGCTGATCGAGCTCCGAGGCTGACAAAGGGACGAGAAGCTTGGTCAGCTTCCTACCCTGAGGAGCCGGCTTTGCTTAGGCGCGCCGTCTTCGGAAAGCTCCGTGTCTTGTAGGCTGGAACGCGGGTCGGCCTGCGAGCTGACCGCGCGCCATCCCGCGGGCCACGTGGCAAGGAAAACCTACCAACGCACGCGCGCGATGGGTCACCGCCGCAGGCCCGGGCCCGCCACTCCTAGGCCTCGGTTTCATTACGCCTTCCCGCGGCGGTTTCATTACGCCATCAGGGCGCAATAATCGCGGGACGTGGGGGCGTGGGCGCAGTTAATCCCACGTTCCCCCACACCGCGCCTCCTCGGCTCCACCGCGCGGGTCTATAAGTAGGGGGAGGAGAGGGAGCGGCAGGGGCTCGCACGCTCTCCCTCACTCTGCCCCTTCTCGCCTTCCTTCTGCCGCCGCAGCGACCCATTGCCGCGCCGCTCCGCCGTCGGACCTCTCAGTTCCTTCGGCGCGCCACAGCAGGGTCGTGCGCGTCTCCGCCGGCGCATCGTCTCGCTCCTCGCCACGTCGCTCCCATGGCGTTGTCGAGCTCATGGGATGGCTCCAACGTCCATGAGGACCACGTCGAGTTCCTCCGCCGCACGCGGTGTCTGCCGGGCGAGAACTTCGTGCGGGTTTGACGCGCGCCGGCGAGGGGGATTTCACCGGCACCGGAGGAGGGCGAGCGGGTAATCTTCCGCTCACACTTCCTGCGCGGCTTCGGCCTCCCGGCGAGCAGATTCCTTCGCTCCTTCCTCGAATTCTACCACCTCCAGCCGCACCACCTCACGCCCAACGCGGTGATGCTGCTGTCGGCTTTCGTCACCCTGTGCGAGGGCTTTCTTGGGGTTCTCCCCACTCTCGAGCTCTGGGGAGAATTCTTCCAGAGCAAGCTCGGCACCGTTGTCGCGGGCATGCCCGCCCCCTGTGGGGCCTTCATTGCCATGAGGAGGGCGGGCGAGAACAATCCGTTCCCGCCCATCCCGCTGATCCAGTCGGTGAAGCTCTTGCAGAAGTCTTACTTTTACATGAAGAACGTCGCCCAGCAAGGCGACTACGTCAACCTGCCGGCTTACATAGCCGGCCCGCCGGCTGGGAGGCAACCTTCGTGGAGCTACCGGGCCAGGTCGTTGTCTCAGGCTGGGAACGCAGCCGTCTCCCGGCTCCGGGTGATGATCCAGGCGGAGGGCCTGACCAGAGCCGACCTGGTGGCCGCCTTCATGGAGCGCCGAGTACTTCCGCTTCACGGTCGGCCTCACATGATTTGTCAGATGAGCGGCCGCTTCGAGCCGTGCCGGCTGAGCACCAGGGAGATGCCTCATGTCGAGGTGTCTTACATGGTGAACTACATCTCCAACTGCAAGCTCGCCGAGGATTGGCGATACCGCAAGGGGCCGTATTCTCACGCCAACCCTCTGCCTGCCGTAAGTTTTCTTCTTTTCTTCCTTTTTGTAGCCGGCCTCATGATGGCCGACTTCTGATCAATTGGTTTGTCCTTGGCAGAACTCTCTTCTTCCACCGACGGCCGGGGCCGCAGGGGTAGAGCGCCGGCTCCTCCCCGACCGCACGGTGGACGACGTCGATGATCCACACCTGGGAGCGGCCGCCATGGAAGATGCCGTCGTGGGGGAAGGCGGTGAGGTGGTAAGCGCGGGGCTCAGGGCCGGCTTCGAGGACTGGCCGGATGATGATGAAGTCGAAGTCGTTCCGTGCCGCCAGCCGGCGGTTGATCATCAAGGCGCGGGCCCTTCTGCCACACCGGCTACCCGTGGCGGCGCGCAGAAACGCCGGGCCACGACGACCTACTTCGGCAGCCAGCCGAAGAAATCCAAGGCTTCCACGGCGGCGACCAGGCGAGATGAGGCGGCCGTGAAGGCGACACGCTTCCGCAAGGCGGTGAAACAGCCGCAGGCGATCTCGTCGTAAGTCGTCGAACGTCTTGTATATTTTTTGTTGTCTTCTTTGATTGAAGCTCTTCTTTGCTCGCCGGGCAGGGCGCCGCTTTCCCTTGAGCGAGGTCCTGGCGGCTCCGTAGTCAGGCCGACTGGAGGGTCCTCAAGCTCCCGCCGCGTGGATCCCCGCGCCGACCTCATGGAGGCTACGGAGCGGAACGCACGGGAGGCGCGGGAGGAGCGGGAGGCGGCGGAGCGAAGGACCGCCCAGGCGGCGAAGGAGCAGGCCGCGGCGGCGGCCAAGGCCTGGGTGGAGGCGGAAGCTGCGGAGACGGAGGCGGAGGCCTCGCGCAACTAGCCTCCGCTGCTCGCCGTTCCCCTCCGCGCCGTGGCCCCCGACATCCCCATGCCCCCGTCGGAGGAGGTCGACCGAGACCCGCCGGTGATGGAGAGGAGGGAGGACCACGTGGTCTTCGTGGAGGAGGCGCCGCAGACGGAGCCGACTGGAGCGGGCCAAAGCGGCCAACCGGCCGCGGCACCAGAGCAGCCGGCCGGGGGCGAGCCGGCGGTAGGAGTCGGCCTCGAGGTGCAGCCGGCATCTCGCCGGCGCGCAGGGGGAGCTACCTCCGCGCCAGAGCCGCACAGAGTTGCGGGCGCCAGCCAGACGGCGGAGGCCCTGGAGGCGGCCAGTGCCAGCACGTCCGAGTGGACTCCCAGCGGGGGGACGGGCGAGCTGAACGCGGCGACCCAGGAGGTCCGGAACTGGCTTCAAGCCCAGGCTGCTTCGCTGCAACGATATACCCAAGAGTTCCTCGCAACGCGGGCCATCATCGGGGTGAGTCTTCTGGCCTTGGTTGTTTTGCTCTTTTGATTTCTTCCATGGGGGCGCGTCAGCACACCCACTGGGTGTAGTCCCCGAGTTCCGAGTCGGCTGCTGCGCAGGCGGCTGGGAACTTACTAGCTCTTGACAACTATCTTATCCTTGCCTCCTGTCTGATCTTCCAGGAGTATCATAACCTCCGCGCTGCTGCCTTCAACTCCCAGGCTCAGGAGCTGGGCTGGAGAACCGAGGACCTGACCAGCAGCCGGAGTGCGTGCTTTGTTTCGTTCATCTCCTGTGGGGGCGCGTCAGCGCACCCACTGGGTGTAGTCCCCGAGATTCGGGCCGACCGCTGAGCAGTCGGGTCATATCTTCCTCGACGACTTCTTCCTTATTGATTTCTCTTTGTCTTCATGCTTGCAGGAGCCAATGCCGACTTGAGGGCGCAGCTCGGCGAGGCCCAGGCCACCCTTCGCACCAAGGAAGCCGAGTGCAGCACCTTAGTCCTGGAGCGTGACCGCCTGGCCAAGAAGTTGGCCGACCAGGAGGAGAGCCACAAGGCGGCCCTGAAGAAGGCGCAGGACAACGAGGACGCCCTCAAAGCTGAGTTCGAAACTGAAGCGGCGGGCTGGGCTGAGGCGAAACAAGCGTTGAGCGAGGGCTACGGCCGGGTTGAGGATCTGATCGATGGTAAACCGCCTTGCTTACTCCTTGCTTGCCCCTTGCCTTCTGATTTCTCTTCTGACTTGTGCTGCTTTTTGTTCTCTATGCAGACAACTTTCCTGGCTACTCTATCTTTGCCACCCAAACCATCGAGGCTCATCGCGAGGCGCGCCTGCAAGCGGGGGCTGAAATCGCGCCGGATGCGAGCCAAACGCTTGAGGAGCAACTCTTGGCGGTCCAAGCCCGGCTGCAGCCGGCTCACCGCATGCTCCGCCGCCTCCAGCGCGCCGGGGCGCAGGTGTTGGCGGCCCTCTGGCTAGGCAAAACGATTCCCCGCACCCCGAGTTAGACTGCCGACTGGCTGGAGGTTGCGGTTGGCCGCTTCGAGGCCTGGAAGGCATCGGCGGCCCGGCTTGGAGCTGGGCGGGCGCTGGAGTTCGTCCGAGCCTGGTACCCCGGGCTGAACCTGGACCAGCTGCGCACCTGGCGGCTGGAGGCCGATGAGGAGATGGAGGAGGTGCGACCGGCTATCGCTCAGCGTGCCTCGACGATCGCCGAGTGCACTGACATCAGCGTCTTCGCTCTTGAAATAAATGACGACGGCGTTGCCTAGCCGGAGGAGTGGTTCGGGCTGGACCCGGCAGCGGGTTAGGACTCGGCCGAGGAGATCGCTTCCAGCGATGAAGGCGAAGACAACGAAGGGGAGGAAGGCGAAGACGTCGAGCCGGCCAGTGGAGCGGCCAGCCAGCCCCAGCCTGACCGTTCCTCCAGCAACGAGGCGCGTGCTAGCGCGCCCTCTGCAGGAGGTGGTGATCATATCGAGGTTCGCCAGCCGGCCACTCCTCCAGCCAGCGCTGCCGTCTCCACCGACCTGCCCGACTCGCCAGTCGCTCCCTTGGCTTAATCTGCCGCCCTTGCTTTTCCTGCTTGTTACTTTTTGAACAATTTTTGTTAAACTTGCGCAGTTCCGCCCACTGGGGGTGTATTCAAACTATGTTGAATGCTAGCCTTTGGAAGGCCTTTTGTGTAAATATAATCGTGTGTGTGTTTGGCTTCCATTCGCGTATGCTTTTTATCTTTAGGATGTTTCCTTTGCCGCCTTCCTCTAGCTGCTTCCTTCCCAATCGGCGGCTGCTCTGCAGCCTACAGCTAAGGAAGAACTTGGCTATATATTTTTTTTTGGGAAGGCAAGTACTCGAGCTTTCTTAGATTGAAGCGAGGTGAATGGAAGCCGGCCGGCCGGCTACTTTGGTAGTCGGTCGGCGGTAGGAGAAAAACCGGCTTTTGTTATATTAGTCCGTTAGTCCCTAGCCGTTATTCGTGTGGGCATCCTTTCCTGCCTTTAACTCTTGCCAGCTGGACAGCCGGTTCTTCGAACTGCGACTTTTGGAAAGAGGGGGCTTGGGCGCCGGCACACTACTTGTCTGACCGCGGGTAGGACTTCTGATATAACTCAGGGCGGCCAGTACCCGGGCCGACTAGTCGAACCCGGTGCCGGACGAAAAAAGTGAATGCAATGACATAATCATAAGCATGATACTCTTCATTCATAGATAAAAGATGGCAGTCCCCGAGCTCTCCTCGGGGGGCCTATTCTCTCGTACTTAGTACAAAAGTTAGCGTGATACATACTGCATTTCAACTGTAAAATCTTCGGAGGAGGTTGGCGTTCCATGGTCGTTCCGACTCCTTGCCGGAGTCGTCTCTCTTTCGCACCTTCGGCTTCTGTGCGTCGATCAGGTAGTAGGACTCATTTCCCAGCGCTCTGCTGATGACAAAGGGGCCTTCCCAAGGGGCGGAGAGCTTGTGCTGGCCGGCTGTTTGCTGGATCAGCCGGAGCATGAGGTCACCCTCTTGGAAAGATCTTGGCTTGACATTCCGGTTGTGGTAGCGGCACAAGCCCTGCTGGTAGATGGCGGACCGGCTGAGGGCTAACAGCCGGCCTTCTTCTAGCAGGTCGACGCCGTCTTCTCGTGCTTCCTTGGCCTCCGCCTCTGTGTACATGGTTACCCGAGGCGAGTCGAACTCGATGTCAGTTGGGATGACCGCCTCGGCACCATACACGAGGAAGAAAGGAGTGAAGCCGGTTGACTTGTTTGGGGTAGTGCGCAGACTCCAGAGGATGGCCGGCAGCTCATCGAGCCAACAGCCGGCCGAACGTTCCAGTGGTACGACCAGTCGGGGCTTGATGCCGGAAAGGATGAGGCCGTTGGCTCGCTCAACTTGGCCGTTTGACTGCGGGTGGGTAATGGACGCTAAGTCCAACCGGATGCCCTGCGTCACGCAGAAACGCGCCAATGCTCCCTTGGTGAAATTCGTGCCGTTGTCGATGATGATGCTGTGCGGCACACCGTACCGAGTTGTTATATCTGCGACGAATGTCACGGCAGTCGGCCCATTCAGCTTCTTGATCGGCTTTGCCTCAATCCATTTGGTGAATTTCTCCACGGCGATAAGCAGATGTGTCATGCCGCCGCGCGCCGTCTTGAATGGGCCCACCATGTCCAGTCCCCAAACGGCGAAGGGCCAGGTGAGGGGAATGGTCTTGAGTGCCAAAGCCGGCAGGTGTTGCTTGGAGCTGAAGACTTGGCACCCTTTGCAATGTTTAACTAACTCCTTGGCGTCATCCAAAGCAGTCGGCCAAAAGAACCCATGGCGGAAAGCTTTGGCGACGAGTGATCTTGAGGCCGCATGGTGGCCGCATTCTCCTTGGTGGATGTCTCTGAGGATTGCAATGCCCTTCTCTTGCTCGACGCATCGCTGGAAGACTCCAGTGACACTGCGCCTAACGAGCTCTCTGTTGACGATTGTGTATGCTCCGGCTCGGCGTTGGACTTGTCTTGCCTCTGTTTCGTCAGCCGGCAGTTTTTGGTTTATTAGGAAGTTGAGGATGGACTGGGCCCATGATGGAGCTGCGACTTCTTCTATTGCCAACATGGCTACTGCGACCAGGGCGGGCGGGGTGGGTGGTGAAACGCTGGAGTCGGCCGCCGTCTGTTGTGTTGGTGCAGTCCCCGGCCGACTACCGCAGTCCCCGAGCCGGGTATGGCAGTCCCTGGGTCAGGCGTAACTACGGAAGTCCCCGAGCCGCCTACTGAAGTCCCTGGGCCGACTATCGAAGTCCTTGAGTCACTTGCTTGGTTCTTCGAGCCAGACCCGGCCGCGTCGGGGTCAGGCGGCACGAAGATGGAATCGGACTCTGGAGATGGCTTGATAGACGGCTTGAGGAGGCGTTGCAGAGAGACGCCGGTTGGTATTGCCTGCCGAGTGGAGCCTATTCGAGCCAGGGTATCAGCTGGCTCGTTGTCGGCTCGCGGTACATGGAGGAACTCGCATCCTTCAAAGTACCCACTGATCTGCTGAACAAGGAAGCGGTAGCTTGCCATA
This sequence comes from Triticum urartu, assembly GCF_003073215.2. Lineage (NCBI taxonomy): Eukaryota > Viridiplantae > Streptophyta > Magnoliopsida > Poales > Poaceae > Triticum > Triticum urartu. Next base: position 102,780,581 of record NC_053025.1, on the reverse strand, counting down.
TTTGCGTCCTTGGCGTCCCAGTCACCGGATGATTGCTGGACTACCAAATCCGAGTCACCGTAACATAAGATCCGGCGGATGCCGAGCTCTTTGGCAAGCCGGAGCCCATGTACGAGCGCCTCGTACTCGGCCACGTTGTTGGAGGCGGCAAAGTGAATTTGCAGCGTCTATCTGAGCCTTTCGCCTTTGGGAGAGGTGAGGATGATGCCGGCTCCCAAGCCGGTGCGCATCTTGGACCCGTTGAAGTGCATGCCCCAATGAGTGGAGTTGGGAGCCGGCAGCAGGTACTGGGTCTCGGCCTAGTCAACGAGGAAGTCGGCCAATGCTTGGGACTTGATGGCGGTGCGAGGCTGGTAGAAGATCGTGTAGGGGGCTAACTCGATGGCCCATTTCGCCACCCGGCCGGATGCATCCCGGCTGCCTATGATCTCGGCAAGCGGGGCGGTGCATACGACCGTGATGGGGTGCTCTTGGAAGTAGGGCTTCAGCTTCTTGGCGGCGAAGTACACGCCATAGCACATCTTCTGGTAGTGCGGGTAGTTCTGCTTCGAGGTAGACAGCACCTCACTCAAATAGTACATCGGCTCTGGACCGGCTAGGCTCGGCCCTCTTTTGGGCGCTGGACTACGATGACGGTGCTGACCACCCGGCTGGTTGCAACAATGTAAAGGAGCATGGGCTCTTTCTCAGTCGGCGCCACCAGGACAGGCGGCGTGGCCAGCATCTTCTTCAGCTTGTGAAAAGCTTGGTCGGCTTGGTCGTTCCACTCGAAGTGAGTGGTCTTCTTCATGAGGCGGTAGAGGGGGAGAGCTTTCTCTCCGAGCCGGCTGATGAAGCGGTTCAGGGAGGCCAAGCACCCAGTGAACTTCTGGACGTCTCGAAGTTTGGTGGGAATCACCATTCTCTCAATGGCCTTGATCTTTACTGGGTTGCATTCGATGCCGCGTTCGAAGACCAGGAAGCCTAGGAGCTGGCCGGCTGGCACTCCGAACACGCATTTCTCGGGGTTGAGCTTGATCTGGAACCGGCGCAGGTTCTCAAATGTTTCCTTGAGGTCTTCCAGCAAGGTGTCGCGCTTCTCCATCTTTACCACAATGTCGTCTACGTAGACGTGGGCATTTCTGCCGAGCTGCTTGCGGAGGCACTTCTGCATGCAACGCTGAAAAGTGGCACCGGCATTTCTCAAGCCGAATGTCATAGTCAGGTAGCAGAAAGCTCCGAATGGCGTGATGAAGGCGGTCTTCAGGCGGTCGGCCGGATCTAGCTTTATCTGGTGGTATCCTGAGTAAGCATCCAAGAAACTCAACAGCTCGCATCCGGCCGTGGAGTCTATCACTTGATCAATCCTTGGCAGGGCAAAGGGATCTTTGGGGTAGGCCTTGTTGAGGCTCGTGTAGTCTATGCACATGCGCCACTTGTTGTTCTTCTTCAGCACGAGGACCGGGTTGGGGAGCCACTCTAGAAAGAAAACCTCCATAATGAAGCCGGCTGCCAGAAGCCGGGCTATCTCTTCCCCTACAATCCTTCTTTTCTCCTCCGACAGTAGGCGGAGGGGTTGTTTGACTGGTTTTGTGCCTTCTCGGACGTGTAGCTTGTGCTCGGCGAATTCCTTCGGAACACTCGGCATGTCCTTAGGGGACCATGCAAAGATATCCCGATTCTCACGGAGGAAATCGGCGAGCTCACCTTCCTATTTGCTGTTTAGGTTTGCCCCGATGATGGCAAACCTTTCTGGGTGCTCGGGGTCAAGAGGTATCTTCTTCGTCTCCTTGGCCGGCTGGAAAGATCCTTGGGCATCACACTCCTTGGGACCGGGGGACAGGGACGGCTATTTGCCTGCCATGGCCACGGCTCGGTCCAACATCTTCTTTTCTTCGGCAATCACAAGGGATTCGGCCAGGCGACTGCTGGCTGGTGCGCACTCGGAGGACTTCTTGTAATCGCCGGCTATGGTGATGATGCCCTTGGTGCTCGGCATCTTCATCTTGTGGTAAGCATAGTGGGGAACAGCCATGAACCTGGCCAAGGCAGGACGGCCAAGCAGTGCATGGTAGGGGATCTCCAGGTCCACCACTTCAAACCAGACTGCTTCCAGGCGGAAATGATCCTTGTCCCCAAAGAGAACATCAATCTTGATCTTGCCAATGGGGGCGTAGGACAGGCCAGGTACAATGCCATGGAACACAGTCCGAATAGGCATGAGTTGCTTCGTCTTGACGTTCAGCTTCTCCAGGGTGTCACGGTCAGGATGTTGATGCTGCTCCCGCCGTCTATTAGCACGCGGGAGAAGCGGGCGGTGCGTCTGTCCATTGCAAGGGTGGCATCCAAAACCATCGCATAAGAGCCGGGAGATGGCATCACCTCTGGGTGGTCGGCCCGGCTCCAGCTGATAGGCTTTTCTGACCAGTGCATGTGCTCGGAGGGGTTGGTAGCGATCGCGTTGACTTCCTGGTGCTCTTGGCGTCTGCTGCGCCGGTCTTCGGGCTGGCTTGTAAAGACGACATGGGTGGCATGCTCGTCGGGGAACTCATCGTGCACGGCTCCGACTGCTGGCCGAGTGGCCGGCTGCTGCAGAGCCGGAGGCGGCGGACCAGCAGGCGGAGGCGGCGCGAGCCCTTCGCCTTTAGAGATTCGGGTGAGCCAGTGGCACTTCTGGGTGGTGTGATTGGACGGCTTTGCGCCGCTGTGGAACTTGCATGGGGCGTCGAGAGTTTGCTCATAGGAGAAGGCCGGCTGCCAAGCCGGCCTGCCGCCCTTCTGCTTCTTGGGTGCGGGCCGCCCATTGGGCCGCTCGTCTTCGACTGTGGCCACCTACCGACTGGTGGAGGGCGGTACGGGGCCCTTGCGCTTGTGGTCGTTCTGGTGCGGGCGTCGGCCGGAGTCCCCAGCCGGCGTCTTGGGCGCCGAGTTGAGTACCTTCCCAGACGCGTCTACCCGGAGTTCAGTCTTCATCGAGGAGTCGGCGGTGGCGTACTTGTCCGCTATGACCAGAAGCTCGTCGAGGGTAGTCGGCTCGTCGCAAAGGAGCTTGTGCTTGATGAGGGTGCCTTCTCGGCACCCGGCAGTGAAGTATTCTATGGCCTGCACCTCGTGCACCCCTTCGCAAGAGTTGCGGAGCTCGGCCCAACGCGTGAGGTAGTCGCGGGTGGATTCGGCGGGGCCTTGTACGCACAAGGAGAGCTGTCTGGGCTTGGGAGCCCGCTTGTAGGTGCTGGTGAAGTTGCGGACGAAGGCTTCTGTGAAGTCTAGCCAGCTGTTGATGCTGTATGGCTTGAGGCTGTTGAGCCAGGTCCGCGCCGTGCCTTGTAGCATGAGGGGCACATACTTCACGGCAACGCGCCTGTTGCCATTTGCTATGCGAACCGCTATGGAGTAGTCGATCAACCAATCTTCCGGCTTCACGGAGCCGTTGTACTTGGGCGTGTCTCTTGGGAGCGAGAACCCTTTGGGGAAAGGCTCGTCGCGGATGCGGGGGCCGAAGCAAGGCGGGCCGACATCATCTTCTTCTTCTAGCGCCAGGGATCGCGCTAGGCGGTCGATCCGATGGCGGGTGTCGTTCTCGCCGACTCCTTCGCGGCGACCTAGTCGGCCGCTGAGAGTCGGGTGCGCGACAGGCGGTGGGGTGGGATATCTCTCCCCACGAGGCAGAGGCGGAGGCGGGCTGCCCCGCCGCTCCACGGCTCGGGGACAGCCTTCTGCGTCTCGCTCGATGGAGACCCGGGTTCGGCTTCGACTGGCAGCCGGCTCTTTCTCTTGTCGCGCACGGGTTTTACCCGCAGACGGCGTCCGGGACGTCGCGCCGTGCTCTCGGCACGGGGGAGGGCTTTCCGCGTGGGCGTCGACTTCGTGCCGCTGTGCGGCTGCATCGATTAGCTGCTGGGTGCGTCTGGTCATGTGGGGGAGTTCTTCGGCCCCCAGTCCGTCTAGCTCGTCTACGGCCGCCTGGTCAGCGCGCAGGTTCTCGAGTGGAGTGGCGTAGACTGGGCGGTCGACTCCTAGCATGTCGGCGATGGCGGCGCCGCGCTGTCTGACAACGCCGGCTCGGCTTGGTCCGCCTGGGGCGGCGTGCCAAAGGCGGCGCAGTCGACTTCGCGCTGGTGGGCCTCAGTGAGGCGTCTCATGGAGGCCAACTTTCGGCTCTCCACGAGGAGGGCGAGGTGGCGAACCTCCAGTGCTTTGGCGTCGGCATCGGCTGGGAAGGGGATGGACAAGTCATGGACCGCCGCATGCGGGGCGCTGAGGGCGTTTTTGCCAGAAGCGCCACCGTGGCTGATGACCATCACCTCGATGGTGGCACCGTCACGGCCATCAGCTCGGGGAAGCGGGTCGTTGTAGATCATGACATCGGTGGGGAAAGCGTCGAGCGAGGCCGTGTCGGAGTCGACAGGCATCGGATCGGTGGAGCTAACAGACTCCAAGTCCACAGCAGGCTCGCTGGAGACGTGGAGCTGGCCGAGGAGGTTGACGAGGTGGTCGGTGCCCGCGTCGGAGGCGAGCTCGTCGGAGATGAAGGTCTTGCCAAGGAGATCGGCGAGGCTGCTTGCCGCGCAGACGTTGGTGACGCCTTGCAGCGCGTCGTGGCAAGCGCCATCGGGCATGCCGGCTGGCTATGCTCACTAGGGAGGAAGAGGGTTCCCGTCCAGAACAGGTCTCCATACGATGGTGCACCTGGCCTCACGGTGGGCGCCAAATGTCGGGTGGTAGGTGTGACATATGCCAATGGGTGGCTTATCATTATGGGAGCCAGTAAGATGTCGCCGGTGCCTGGAAGCGGGATGAGGTGAGGACATGCACGCCGGTGAATGTTACCCAGCTTCGGGGCTCTCCGTGGAGATAACACCCCTACTGCTGCTCTGCGGGGTCTCCGCATGATCACTAGATGAACGAGTGGCTACAAGATGCTCCTTGAGCTGTTTTGCGAGAGGAGGAAGAAGGGCACGGCTCGCTCTCTTCTCCTCCCTATATGGTGTCTAAAACTAGCACAGATCCACCCTTTGCATGGGTGCCCCCGGGGGTTTATATAGGCCCACCCCCCGGGGGTACAATGGTAATCCGGCTGGGCGCGGGCCCCAGCCGTCTATGACTACGCTCGCCGGCTTCTGCGCCGACTGCTGGGGCCCGCCGGCTGCCAACTCCTTGGTCAACAGGCAGGCCCCACTGCCAAGGGTCTTGTCGGTGGCTGGTTACTGTTGCCTCACCCTGATGACGAGGGCTTCGTCGAGGTAAGCATGGCTACAGTGCCGCCATCCGGCGGGCGATCGCTGTAGCCTTACCGCGTCTTGTCTCCTTAATGGGGCGTCTCCTTCGAGGCGGGAAGCAAGCCGGCTGCGGGGAGCCGGCCCCGTCTCGGGCCGACTGGGGGAGGCCTGGCCGCCTTCGGGCGTCTCTCTTCCTGAAGGGGCCCACCGCCCGTGGGCCGCGCTGGCGGCCCGTCGTGGGTGACATCAGGATCAACATGGCAATAGTGCCGCGCCGGATGGGTCATGGCCACTCCGTACGGCGCACTATGCCAGGCGTGCTCGGGGATTCGGGGGTGGCAGGCTTTACTGTAGCCACGCCCCGTCACATCGCCGTTATGTGAATGCAGACTTCGAGGGTACGTTCTTGACCGCTTGGTGGGAGCCGGCCTCTTGGAGTCGGCCTTCTCGTGGCCAGCTTCTCGGAGCCGGCCCTCCCGCGGCTTTCTTCATGAGGGCTAAAGTCGGGCTGCCTTCCAATAGTCGGCCTGGGAGACAGCCGGCGAGGGGAAGGCGGCCCCACGTGTTGGATTCTTGAGGGCCGGATTGGCTCGTAATTTTTTCAGAAGGGCCAGGGGGAGCCGGCTAGGCTACCCGTGGTCATTTACTCCGACAGTAGTCGGTGGAGAAGAACATGAGGTGTGGAGAGGTGGAGGGATGGCCTGACCAACGGTGGGGTAGCGCTTCACAGCGAAGCGTGCTAAGCAGAGCTGCTAGCAGGAGGAGGCGGGAGCAGGTGCTCCCGGTGGCGCTGGAGGAAGAAGACGAGAGATTGAAGATGGATGCCGGTCGTTTGATGTAAATCTAATGGCTAACGATGTCAGAATCATTTGTTTACTAAGTTGACAACGACTTGCATTGGCTTCGACCTATTGGCCCACATTTCAGCCTCCAAAAATGTGGCACGTATTCAACCCATTTTTTCAGAATTTATAGTCAATTTGATCTCTTTTTTTAGAATTACAGTCCACTTGCTGGGCTGGGTGAACAAATAATGTAGCGTCCATGCGGCCTATTTATTTTTCTCCTAAAACATTACATGCCATTTGCACTTTCTCGAAATACACAATTTTGTTGGGCTGATTCTAATTATAATGTTGGGTTGGGTGCAGCAATGTTATCAAAAAATAAACAGGGGCTGAGCATTTTATTATAAATATATTTAAATAATAAGTGATTTATTATTACATTGGTCCTTAAATCTTACCAAGCTTTTGTACACAATCACCAGGATTTTCGTTGCCAAAAAAATCTAGTATTTTATTGTTAAGAAATTATTTTATAAGTTAATAAGATGTGGGATATTGTTTTCTTACATATGTAAGTTTCTGTTAAATATATGATGACAATAAAAATAATATATAATAACATATAAAATAATTTAAATATATATAATATAGTTAGAAGGGAAACAAAAGTTGGACCAGGCATTCCTATTCTTATATAGAAAAATAGAACAGACCTCTGCGTTTTCTTCAAAAAAATACATAAATTGGGCTGCCCATGTTTCAGGAAAAATAAAACCTCGGATGGGAGGTCCATAGGCCGGTGTATATATGACGGCCCTAAAAAAATACAAAATGGCATGTCGTGGGCTGCGCATGTTAAAAAAGAAAGCCTAGACGGGGCAGCCCAAAACCCGGCGGATACTTGCTGCCCCAGTGGTGCTTCGTTGTTAATTTATCTCCTACGTTGAAGCACCTAAAAAATGTAACTATGTTGACAAACCCATGGGCCCCAACATCAATATAGCATTAGGAGGAAGTATTTCTCGATGAGGCACTTGCTTGCTTACGACCATAGACCTGGTGGGTCCCGACTGTCCGCCTCTCCACGTACAGTCCCCTCTAGATTCCTCTCGTTTGTTCAACATGTTCACAACGGCAGACAGTGGCGCCGCAGCGAGTGCACAAAGGCGCAGGATCGAGGTGATCGGACCACCCAAGGCAGTGCCTTATTTGTAATGAAATTAGTGAACTAGCCCAGTGGCCAAGTGACACTACCCGGCAGCTGTTTCGCCCGGGTTCGATTCCACTTGATGCAGGGAAAATATCTCCAAATTTTTTGCCTCTGCAATTATTGATATGTGGGTCCCCATTGTCATCTGCGCACACCACTTCATACACTTGCCAAAACTTCGTCCCTCGTTTTCTCTATTTTTTGCACACTCGACATTGTGTGGGCATTTTGAAAATAGCATATCTTTTTTACTATGCATCATATGAAGATGTGCTATGCATGAATTTTGACCAACATGATGTTAACTTGTTGGTAGTTCCATTTTCGACCATGAATAAAACTTCCAACATGGTGTTAACCCTGTTTGAAAAGGTCGTGTTAATATAAATGCTCTGCCTCTGAAACTTGCAGTTTCTTATCTTAAACTGAACTTGCAGTTTCTTATCTGAAACTGAAACTTCCAGTTTCTTCTCTGAGAATCACATTGTCTGCACTTTTATACTCCTATGAAACTACATTTTTTTAAGTGCTAAAAATATATCTCTGGAATTCATAAAATACTTCATATGCTCAATACTGCAAATCTGAAATTTAAAAGACATTCATATCTAAAAGTACTCTCAAAATACACAACACAAAACACAATTCACAACCTGCAAATACTGACAACTCTAAGCTCATCCTGACAATTCACAACCTGCCCGACTATTGGGCTGGGGGGGTAGTCCCCTCCTATTCCATGGAGACAGACAACCGCCCCGTGAGATAATGTGAATGGCGAGGGAGAGGATGGCGGGGAATCGTCGTCAGGCCAACTGCTTTTCTCCTCTTGCAGCTGGGTTCGGCGATGAAGACTCCACCGGCTCACTCTGGCACGACACCCTCACAAACGGCACCCTGTAGATGCTCGATCCTTCAATCTCTGGTGGATGCTCCATCTAAGATCGATACTCCCACCACCGCTCCCTCACGATCGGATTCGGTGAATCTGTTTACTCCATGGCCCAGAGGAGCAGCTCTATGTACTCCCGCGTGACTCCCTTTGGGAGTATCATCGCCTTTTCGCTCTGTTGCAGATATTTGGCCATGGATGTCGCTGTCGCCGCTAGTTGGTCCTGTTATCAAACCAAGACTGTATCTCCAACATCCTAGCTACCTTCACAGGGTCGCCGTCTGTGATCCTCATGTATCGGTTGTACTCCTCCATCGATCTACTTCTCCATAGCACCTTCACTCGCCGGTGGTGGTTTTTGAATGGAAGCGGAGAGGAGCAGCGCTGGTTTTGGATTAGAACGGGAGAGGAGCAATGCTGGTTTTGGATTGGAATAGGAGAGGAGGGGCGGTGGTTTTGAAATGGAAGAGAGGAGCGGCGGTGGATTTAGATTGGAATAGGAGAGGAGCGGCAGTGGTTTAAGAGGGGAGGAGCGGCACTGGTCTTGGAAGTATTTTTTTTGTTTTGCGTATTTTGGGTCAAAGTTTGACCACGTACTGTATTTCACAAGCAAAATGTGAATGCATGTCACAAAAATTGTATCGTTTGGTTCGTATCTGAATGTACTTTCAAATTATATTATTTTTTCAAAGTATAACATATATTTTATTTGTGAAAATCATGGTAAATTATGACCCAGAATAAAAGGGAGACTAGTTAATGTGGGGTCGCTTTCTTAATTGAAGGGTAAATTGATTTTGATTTTGATCCAATCACAGCGCGCCGACCCTCTCGTCCAATCCTAAATCCCCGCCGCACGCTCCTCTCCCTCTTCTCCATTCCAAAACCACCTCCTCTCCTCTCCATCATCTCCATTGCAAAACCACCTCCTCTCTCCTCCCATCTTCCAAAGCTAGCACCAGACCACTCAGAAGGACATCTATGGAGAGGATGCAACAGCGAATCAGGCAGATCACCGCGTGACGACCAGGCAAAGTTAGCCAGTTTGAAGGAGATCCTTACTTGGTTTGACAATGAGTGGGAGATTTCGAGGACGGTGAGGGCCATGTGGTAATGTATGCAAAAGAGTGAGACGACGGTGATGTACTCCTCGGAGGCAGTCACGCCGCAGTCCTTTGAGTTCATCGAGTATCTCCTCTGGGCGATGGAGCAGACAGATTCGCCCGAGGCATAAGTCAGGCGGAGGTGGTGGGCGTACAGGTCGAAGGCCGAGCGCCCAGAGGATAACGAATCGATCGAGTACGGTGTGCCGTTCGTGAGGGTGGAGAGCCAGTTGGAGCCACAGGAGTATTCGTTCTCCCACCGCAAGAGGATGCCATATGGCGTGACGTCGCTTCCCCGCCGTTCTCCACGGTTCCCTCAATGCTCGCCTCATTTCAACGGTGTTGGTAGGGTTTAAGGTAAGCTTCGCACTAACCTAATCTTCCATCTGCTCATGCTTACAATCAGTGTGACAGCTAACAAAAATCATGCTTACAATCAGTCTCCGAGTACTACGCCAATCACCGTAAAATAGCTCTGGACCTTTGGGTCAAAGTTGTGACACTGTGTACAAATAAAGAAAAGTAGATTGGTGCTTCTTTCAGAAAAGAGTACACCCCTAGAAAACTGCCAATATAAGCTACTAGTATTTTTTTGAAGTCTAAGCTACTAGTATTTGGTTAGAGGATTTGCTGCCGAGAAAGATCCGTCCACAGTGAGCGCCACACATCCCACTGATGGTGGTGGATGCCAATGCTTAGATGGAGCAGGGTTGGTGTCGGTAATTTTTACTTGGCACCTCGCACTCTGCATATATGCCGGTTCCATCCGTACATTTGTGAAGTTCCACCAAAATGCAGCTGAATAACCCTGTTTGCATAGATAATGAAAAGGCGTGATTACATTATAGTGGCACTAGTTGATGAAACATACACTAATAAATAGAATAAAATATTGCGATAGTATCATAGTATGCCATGCTGCGAGGGCGAAATGGGCCCTGTGACGCCTCATACGGTATGCCTCATACTAGAAATCGACCCAAGTCTCCCCGATACACCTTCTGCCAGTGATGAACATCAGTGTACATCGGTAGTACAAGGAGGGGCCTTGAGACATTCCAATCTCTATTTTTGTGCACATCAACTAAAATTAAGCACCCCAGTTTGTAGAAACGCTTAAACATTAACAATGGGACTAGTTGATGAAACATATACTAACAAAGAGAAAGCACTTTCTTTATCTACATTGGAAATGAAATGATAGAGAGGACACTCGCTCTATTTTAACTGTATTACTACTTCATTTTATCAGTGGCACTAGGGTCGAGCAAGTGGCAAACGAGGTGTACCGTGCGTCGCAAGGATGGAGGCCGGGGGTGCTTAGACTGGGATGCTGAAGCTGGCTCTTTCAGTCCCTATCTTCCCCTGTGTTGTTTCTGTGGTAGCATTTGGGTTGTAATCCAAACTTGGTCGAGCTGGTGCCGCGTCCCCCTACCTGCCTAGCTTATGTGGCGAACTTGTCTCCTGCTAGTACTCAGTCCGTTCTAGTAGTAGTTGCATAACTGCCCGTTTACACTGAGATGTTGTTGGATAATGGTTCTCTATGGTTGGATTTCTTTAATGAAATCGGAGGAAACTGATAACCCACAAGTATATGGGATCGCAACAGTTTTTGACAAGTAAGAGTGTCGAACCCAACGAGGAGCTAAAGGTAGAACAAATATTCCCTCAAGTTCTACCGACCACCGATACAACTCTACGCACGCTTGACCTGGAACAAGTATGAAACTAGAAGTACTTTGTAGGTGTTGTTGGATAGGTTCGCAAGATAATAAAGAGTACATAAATAAAAAGTAGGGGCTGTTTAGATAAAGAAACAATAAAGTAAATATAGCGAGTGTGGAAAAGTGGTGGTAGGAGTTGTGAAATTGCCCCTAAGCAATTGACTACTTTACTAGACCGATAGCAAGTATTATGTGGGAGAGGCCACTGCTAGCATGTCATCCCTGACTTGGAATTCTATGCACTTATGATTGGAACTATTAGCAAGCATCCGCAACTACTAATGTTCATTAAGGTAAAACCCAACCATAGCATTAAGATATATTGGTCCCCCTTCAATCCTGTATGCATCAATTTTCTATGCTAGGTTGAAGCTTCTGTCACTCTTTCCCTCCAATACATAGTCCTATCAACATACAACTAACCCTAGGGTGTGATCCACGCGCACAATCATATGATGGGCACCAAAGGACAGCAACATAACCAAAAGCAAATTAAATCAATCATAGCAATTCATCAACCACCGATAGGACAACGAAAATCTACTCAGACATCATAGGATGGCAACACATCATTGGATAATAATATGAAGCATAGAGCACCATGTTCAAGTAGAGGGTACAACGGGTTGCGGGAGAGTGGACCGCTGTAGATAGAGGGGGGAAGGTGATGGAGATGTTGGTGAAGATGGCAGAGGTGTTGGTGTAGATCGCGGTGATGATAATGGCCCCCGGTGGCACTCCGGTGCCACCGGAAGCGAGGGGGAGAGAGCCCCCCTCCTTCTTATTCTTCCTTGACCTCCTCCCTAGATGGGAGAAGGGTTTCCCCTCTGGTCCAAGGCCTTCATGGCACGGGAGGGGCAAGAGCCCCTCTGAGATTGGATCTGTCTCTTTGTCTCTCTCTGTTTCTGTGTTCTTAGATTCTTCCCTTTCACCGTTTCTTATATTCCCAGAGATCCGTAACTCCGATTGGGCTGAAATATTGACACGATCTCTATCCGGAAATTAGCTTTCTTGCGGCGAAAGAAGTGCATTAACCGCCTTATGGGTGGCCCACGAGGGTCAGGGGCGCGCCTGGGGGGGGGGGTGCAGGCGTGCCCTCCTGCCTCGTGGCCACCTCGGGCATCGTCTCACGTGGATTGTTTTCCCAACAATCATATATATTCCAAAAAAATCTCCATTAGTTTTTATTCCATTTGGACTCCGTTTGATATGGATATTCAGCGAAACAAAAAACATGCAACAAATAGGAACTGGCACTGGGCACTGGATCAATATGTTAGTCCAAAAATAGTATAAAAAGTTGCCAAAAGTATATGAAAGTTGTAGAATATTGGCATGGAACAATAAAAAATTATAGATATGACGGATACGTATCAGCATCCCCAAGCTTAATTCCTGCTTGTCCTCGAGTAGGTAAATGATAAAAAAGATAATTTTTGATGTGGAATGCTACCTAGCATAATCTTGATCATATGTCTAATCATGGCATGAGTATTAAGACACGAGTGATTCAAAGCAATAGTCTACCAGTTGACATAAAAACAATAATACTTCAAGCCTACTAATAAAGCAATCATGTCTTTTCAAAATAACATGGCCAAAGTAAGTTATCCCTAAAAATCATATAGTCTGGCTATGCTCCATCTTCACCACACAAAATATTCACATCATGCACAACCCCGATGACAAGCCAAGCAATTGTTTCATACTTTTGACGTTCTCAAACCTTTTCAACTTTCACGCAATACATGATCGTGAGCCATGGACATAGCACTATAGGTGGAATAGAATATGATGGTGGAGAAGACAAAAAGGAGAAGATAGTCTCACATCAACTAGGCGTATCAACGGGCTATGGAGATGCCCATCAATAGATATCAATGTGAGTGAGTAGGGATTGCCATGCAACGGATGCACTAGAGCTATAAGTATATGAAAGCTCTAACTGAAACTAAGTGGGTGTGCATCCAACTTGCTTGCTCATGAAGACCTAGGGCATTTGAGGAAGCCCATCATCAGAATGTATAAGCCAAGTTCTATAATGAAAATTCCCACTAGTATATGAAAGTGATAACTGAAGAGACTCTCTATATGAAGAACATGGTGCTACTTTGAAGCACAAGTGTGGACAAAGGATAGTAGCACCGCCACTTCTCTATTTTTCTCTCATTTTTTGGTGGGCTTCTTTCGCCTTTTTTTATTTGGTCTTCTTTGGCCTCTTTTATTTATTTTTAAACTCCGGAGTCTCATCCCGACTTGTGGGGGAATCATAGTCTCCATCATTCTTTCCTCACTGGGGCAATGCTCTAATAATGATGATCATCACACTTTTATTTAATAACAACTAGATATTAAAACTCGATATCTAGAATAAGGATATGAGTCTATATGAATGCCTCCGGCGGTGTACCAAGATGTGCAATGATCTAGCGTAGCAATGACATCAAAAAACGGACAAGCCATGAAAACATCATGCTAGCTATCTTATGATCATGCAAAGCAATATGACAATGATGCTCAAGTCATGTATATGATGATGATGGAAGTTGCATGGCAATATATCTCGGAATGGCTATGGAAATGCCATGATAGGTAGGTATGGTGGCTGTTTTGAGGAAGGTATATTGTGGGTTTATGGTACCGGCGAAAGTTGTGCGGTACTAGAGAGGCTAGCAATGGTGGAAGGGTGAGAGTGCGTATAATCCATGGGCTTAGCATTAGTCATAAAGAACTCACATACTTATTGCAAAAATCTATTAGTCATCGAAACAAAGTACTACGCGCATGCTCCTAGGGCGATAGATTGGTAGGAAAAGACCATCGCTCGTCCCTGACCGCCACTCATAAGGAAGACAATCAATAAATACCTCATGCTCCGACTTCATTACATGACGGTTCACCATACGTGCATGCTACGGGAATCACAAATCTCAACACAAGTATTTCTACTAATCCACAACTACCCACTAGCATGACTCTAACATCACCATCTTTATATCGCAAAACTATTGCAAGGAATCAAACATATCATATTCAGTGATCTACAAGTTTTATGTAGGATTTTATGACTAACCATGTGAATGACCAGTTCCTGCCATCTCTCTAAATAGATATAAGTGAAGCAAGAGCGTTTAGTTGTTTCTACAAAAGATATGCCCACGCTCTATAAAATATAAGTGAAGCAAAAGAGCATTCTACAAATGGCGGTTGTCTATGTAAAGAGAAACATGCAATCCATACTTCAAATGATGTAAGTGAAGCACATGAAGCATTCTATAAAGCCATACTCAAAAGATATAAGTGAAGTGTAATGAGAATTCTATAAATCAACCAAGGACTATCTCATAACAGCATGGTGCATAAAATAAAAATGAAAACTAAATGCAAAAGACACTCCAAGATTGCACATATCGCATGAACGAAACGAATCCGAAAACATACTGATACTTGTTGAAGAAAGAGGGGATGCCTTCCGGGGCATCCCCAAGCTTAGACGCTTGAGTCTCCTTGAATATTTACTTGGGGTGCCTCGGGCATCCCCAAGCTTGAGCTCTTGCCTCTCTTCCTTCTTCTCACATCGAGACCTTCTCGATCATCGAACACTTCATCCACACAAAACTTCAACAGAAAACTCGGTAAGATCCGTTAGTATAATAAAGCAAATCACTACTCTAAGTACTGTAGAAAACCAATTCATATTTTGTTTTTTCATTGTGTCTACTGTATTATAAGTTTTTCATGGCTTAATACACTAATATAAATTGACAGTTTCATCAAAACAAGCAAACTATGCATCAAAAACAGAATCTGTCTAAAACAGAATAGTCTAATAATCTGAACATTCACCATACTTATGATACTTTAAATATTCTACCAAAATTAGAAAAAATAAACAATTTGTATAGGAAGACAGTGCAAAAAGAATCAGAACTATTTGACGTTCCAGCTAAAAATGTAAAATCACGCACTACAGCCAAAGTTTCTGTCCTGCACCGTACAAACCATCAAGCAAATGTAAATATCCTAAAGGAAAACCTTGGCACATTATTTTTATAATACAAAGGAATTTTACAAAGGGATAATTATTTTTATTGAAAATTTTCTGTAATCAAGATTCACAAAGTTTGCATGAGCATGAACAAAGTTCAAGGCTAGCTCCCACTTCAACAATGCTTGTCTTTCTCACTTTCGCTTTCCTTTTTGAAAAAGTTTTGGGTTCCCCTCTTTATTTTTATTGTTTTTAAACTATATAAAAGCAGTCAACATAAGTAAATGACTCTCTAAAACTTCCGGGTTGTCTCCCTGGTAGCGCTTTCTTTAAAGCCATTAAGCTAGGCATATAGTGCTCAAGTAGTGAATCCACCCGGATCCCAAGGTATATCAAAGCCAATTTTAATTAACAATGATTTGTAATTTAGTGGTGAGCACAAGGTAACATATATCATGTAATGACGAAGTCTAACTCTCTTCCTATGCATCGGCATGTCATAAAAGAACAATTCATGCACACATAGTAATGGCCAATGCATAGTATAAACAGTTCTTGCAATTTTGTCATATTGGAAACATAGAGAGGTGGAGATATAGTTCCTCTCTCATAATAATTGCAAGTAGGAGCAGCAAGCACATGCATATTATATTCATCAAAATCATCATGTGCAACAGAAAAAGGCAACCCATCAATATAATCCTTAATAAGTGCAAACTTCTTCGATATAGTGTAGTCGGGAGAATTTCAAAAAGATAATAGGACTATCATGCGTGGGTGCAATAGCAGCAATTTCATGTTTAACATAAGGAACTATAGCAAGTTCATCTCCATAAGCATAATTCATATTGGCATCTTGGCCACAAGCATAGCAAGTATCATCGAAAAGGGAAATTTCAAAAGAATCAAGGGATCATAACAATCATCATAGCAATCATCCTCCGGTAAGCACGGAGGGAAATTAAACAATGTATGAGTTGAAGAGTTACTCTCATTAGAAGGTGGGCACGGGTAGCTAATCCTCTCTTCCTCCTTTTGTTCTTCGCTCTCCTCCTAATCTTTTTCATCCAATATGAGCTCGCAGTTTCATCAATTTCTTCTTCCATAGGTTCCTGCAAAATATTAGTCTCTTCTTGGACATCCACTACTAGGGAAAAGGCTAGCAGCAGCGCGGGTTTTAGGCCTATCAGCAGCGCGGGTACCCGCACTACCAATAAGGCGCTACAGCTAACGTATAGCAGTAGCGCTGGTCCACCCGCGCTACTGCTACACAAGTGTTGCAGCAGCGCACTTAAAGGAACCTCGCTGCTGCTAATAGCTATAGCGCGCTTCCCCTGTGCGCGCTACTGCTACAACCGCGCTGCTGCTAACTTTTCTGCACTCGCTACTGCTAATTTTAGTAGTTTTTTGTTTTTTTTCGGCATATTTGTTTTGTATTTGAACAGGCTTTAGAGAAGAATCTTTAGCACATACAAATGTCATCATGATACACATACAAATGCCTGCGAGACCACAAATGTAATCATAGCATATACATACAAATAGTCTCGTCATAATCATCATCCAACACAAAGTGGTATCTTGTCATCATCTCGAAAATAGTGATACATGCAAGTCTCGAATACTTGCAACTACAACGTCATCCATCTAAACAAAGGTATACGCGAGAAGAGCTATCACTATGAGTGAGAGCGGAACTATGCAGTACATGAGATGGCGGTTACGAGTCCTCTCTCGCGCTAGCGTGAACCTCAAGTAACTAGCTTCTCCTTCTTGTCTGCTTTTGAAGCCTTTATGGCTGGCGTCCGAGAACCCATTCACTTGCGCCTGACACTCATGCCACTCGTTGTACACCCCCGGAACCTTCCCTTTGTACACGACATAGCAGTTCCATCTCGCCATCAAGAAACTAGGTACCTGTTAGAGATGCATGTTCATGAAGAGGATGTACAATCATATATATGCAACAAAATATACTAGAGAACACCGAAAAAGAAAGGGTTAGCAACTAGATGCAACATACAGTATGCAAATTAATTAACTAGAGGTACGCAGGTCATCGTACGCAAACTAACAAAGTAGCGTTACGCAAGTTCGGCAGGGATCGTGGACATCACAAAGTTGCATCACTACAAATAGTATACAAGTTCAACCGACACATATCATCATCATCGGCATCATAAATCACTAGAAGTTCCATCCTTCCATATCATCGAGGATGGACCCTAGCTTCTTGAACGGTGTGAGGTCTAGACGTTGCATGCCTATGCTAGTTCGGACGTCAGCTCGCGATAAAGGGCCATGGTGGAACATCCCCTTCTCATCGACGACTTCTTTCATGATGATCGTCGCAATGTCGCTTTGGATGTGAAAGAAGTCATCTCTAAGTTTATAATCCGCTTCTCCATGAGATTCTAGCCACTTGTGGATATGATCATCATTTCTTCTTCTCATGCGAAGCTTTTGGTGATCCCTGTTGAACTGATTCATGAGATGGAGGATGTACAATCCATCCTTCTTGCTTGGTTTTGGGACTTGGATGCAGGAGAAGTTAGTTTTATGCGTGAAACCCATTTTCTTGTTCCTTTGTTTCCTGATCTGCATGTGGCCACCTCTAAAACTGAAGCCTTGGAGAGCATCATCTAGAATATTCATTATGTGGGTGTAGTCTTTTTTCTTGTAGTCTCTGGAAGGGTCAAAATACACGGTGTGGGAGACTTGCGGATAAAGAACGATAAGGACGGCGCGCCCGTTGCTGCGGGGAAAAGACACCTCAAATTACTCTCCATAGAGAGAGAAGGAATGATTGAAATGTATGAAAGGGTTGTTCGAAACTGACTTACTTTAGATGATAAGGCACGAGGAAAATTTCCCGGTCCTTATTCTATACCATGAAGTTTTGGAGGTAGTCCCTAGCAGTTTCACGCTCAAAGTCGCCGAGACTCAAGAAAGACTCATGCATGTAGTACGGATCCGCCACACAGATTTGCGAGACTTCTTCACTGTTCATGACAGAGCTCATATGTAGCGCAAAAAGGCGGACGATTGTAAAATCGAGCCGCCTTGTCAGAAACATCTCAAAGATATGGTCAAACCGCAGGAAGAACACCTCCGCGGGTCGTGTCTCGACGTAGCACTTCCCCTCAGGCACACGTGCCGCGTATGTTGGATATCCTGGATCCTTTGAGGCTAGTAGGCTTTTCTCAGTCGACAGCACAAGGTCGTGCAGTCTCCTGAGATCCCCTGATAGTGCCTCCAATGGTTTCGGCGGTAGCATCGGCTCGCCCGTGAGATGGAACATGGCTGCACCTTTCACGGGTACAAGCTCTTCAGAATGCATCGTTTGGCTGCTATGTGCTCTGGCTTGTTTGGAGGCGGCTATCTTCCCCGATCTCTTTCTCCTTTTTCTTGGGCACACCTTCTAGACCCTTCCTTAACCCCTGCCCCAGTGTTCCCGGGCTAAGTACTGTACGACCCTCGCGCTGGGATAGTTGAGCCTGTGTTGAGGCGGCATCTTCAGGCGTGTCCTGTGAGGATTTCATGAAGAGAGACTTTTTGCAATCCCTGCTACGACCTTCCTGCCTGGGCATATCATCCATATCCTCATTAGCAAGCTGATAGCCCGATTCGTCATATGGTTGACTCATCAATTCTATGTCATAGTCATACGCGTTTGTATTGAGGAAATCCATAGGGTCGACCTCCGTCTCATCATCCATTCTCTGTTCTACAGGACAAATTACATCAGCCAGCACTATTGCACCCCCTTCATCATGTCGTCTGCCGCTCTCACCCGACACTACAAGAGCTGGTAATTGCGTAGGCGGGGTGGTGGTCTCCGCACATGCTTGTTGATGTGTGGTTATTGGTGTGCTCTCGGCCGGCTCCAAACGAATAAGATTCTTCGGCCATAGCAGCACCCAACCCTTGCAGCTTCCAATCCGCGGCGGGGTCTCGTCGTCCGCTCCCACATGCTGTACTGGAGGAGGCAAATCCTCGTGCCCCGATTTCACACTGGACAAGCTAACCCTGAAGTGCCCAGCAGGGATCGGCTGGTTGTGGAACGTGGGTTGCAAGGGGTCCATTATCATCCCCTTTCCCACGTCCACCTTCTGGCCTTTGATCAAGTAGAGTATGGTGCACGGGGTTTCTTTCACCTGCAAACACATATGTCTGTGGCGTAAAACATCCGAAAGGCAACAAAAATGGAATATTATATATATATATATATATATGTTGGTGCGACATGTAATTACCATGATGGCGTCGAGCTCAACCAAAGACGAAGGCCCACCAAGCGCGCCAGAGACTGAGGACGGGCTTCTATGAGCGGGAGCGGCTGCGAGAGGAGGCCCAGTTGCGTGAGCAAGTGATGGTGCGATGGTGTTGTTGTTTATGGAGTTGCTCCCGACGAAACTGGGCAACGGGAAATCATGTACCGTCTTGTATGGATTTTCCTTCGTCCAGTTGATGATAACTGGAACCAAGTTAGTAGCAAAATCATTTCTGCAGGAAGTTACAGCTGCATTGACTGCCTGCTGTAGCAACTCATATTTGTCCTCGGCTGCTTTTTTCGCATCCTCAGCTGCTTTTTTCTCGACCGCAAGCTTCACCTTCGTGTCGATGTCTGCCTGACTAAACTTCCTTTTCTGCTTCTTGGCCTCCGGGCCCTCGTTGTAAAACACCTTCCACGTGGCGCCATCTCCAGCGCCGTGCACACGACCATATTGCGGCCGCTGGCCCAAAGGGAGTCCATTAAGTTCGTTCAAGGCCCGATTGAGAGGGGTGTGCCACTTGGGCCTCATCGGAGAAGTAGGGTTTTTGGCTGCAAGCTGGTGTTGCTTCTCTCTAGTAGTCTAATCAATTTCCTCATGATCTTTTCTGTGTAAAAAACCTTTTTCTCCTTGTCCCACTTGTAGCGGGCCCTGATGAAGTCATGCTCCAAGGGGTTGGTGAACTTCGCGAAGGGGTCTGGGAGACCCGCGGCTTCACGTTACGTGTCCTCCTTATCCCATATGGGCCTTTTACCGAGGTAGCCACGGCTTCCGAGGCGATGCTTCCCCGTGTTCCTTTGCTGAAGGCTCTTGAATTTCGCAGCCTTAGCCTTGGCGTCCTCGGTAGCGCAAGTGTCCTTGAACTTTTCGAACTCCTCTTCCGTAAGTGTCGGATTTTCCTCCAGAATCTTGGACAGGGGTTCCTCAACCTCAATAGCTCGTTTCACCCTCGATTTCCAGGAGGCCAAATCATTGCTGAACATGCCCATGGCGTGATTGTTAATCTTTTTCATCTTCGGATCATCCCACGGTTGTTCTATGTTATCATCCCGATCGGGGAACTTGAATCTCTTGTGCAACTTCGTTAGGAGCAACTGCGTCAAATGTTCTTTACTCCTTAAGTCATCGTTATTGATGCTCACGCATTCCCGTAGGATGCATCCTACTTGGTTCCCATAGCACTTGCGAGGTTCTTCCGGCTCTAACGGCTCAAACTTGCCAGGTGCCATCTTTGTGATCACAAGTCGTCCAATCCCTAGTTTGTTAGGTTTTCGTATCCTCTGCTTCTTATGCCTCTTTTCGGTACCGGCATCGGCGCCGGTATCTTCCCCGGCGGTTCCTTCCCCACCGGTCTCGGAGCCGTCATCGGTGCCGGTGCCGTCGGTGTCGGTGTCGGCTTCAGTACCATCATCGAGGCGGACCTGCAAACCTTTCTTAGCAGTCAAAAAGTCGAGGTAGTCTTGTTCACCCTCATAATCCATCTCGTCTGCATCTTGGTCAGAAGGCCCAGTTTCTTCATTGTTCGACATGTTTCCTATGATTAAGTGTCCTCATTTATTTCTAAAAGTATGAATAAATGAGAAATGACATAAAAAAGAAATCTATGTGCCAGCACTCGATATGCCAACTATGTAGCACAAATCATGCCTTTATTCACGGGAAATTTCGGCATGACCTTTGCTAAAAAATGGACATATTGAGCGCCTGAAGTTCACCGGAACGGAAATGAATCAACATTCCGGCGTAACATAGGCAACTCGGATCATTTACCAAAACATGACATATCCACATATCACATGTCCAGTTCAAATTTGCATATAAATTCAGCAAATTTTGAAACCTATCTAAATTCATAACTAAATAGATAACCTAATTAACATAACTAAAACCTAAGTAAATTAACCCTAGCTAGCAGAGAGAGAGAGAGAGGGGGGGTGGTTACAGAGGGTGCAGGGAAGGAGGCAGGCCCGACGACGGCCGAGGTTGGGAGGGAAGGAAGCAGAGGAGGGAGGCGAGGGCCGACGGGTCGGGGGCGAGCGCCGATGCCGGGGGCGGCGGGGTCGGGGGCGAGCGCGCCGGGGTCGGGCGCGGCGGGGTCTGGGGCGGCGGGGTCGTGGGCGAGCACGCCGGGGTCGGAGGCGGGCGCGGCGGTGCGACGGGGCCGGGGAAGAGAGAGTGGGGATTTGGGGGAAAAGAGGCGGGATGAAGCAGGGAGTGGGAGAATTTTGGGTTAAGTGGACGTAGCAGTAGCGCGTTTACATGAAACGCGCTACTACTACCTCGACTAGCTGTAGCGGTTTTCTGCAGAAACCGCTGCTGCTACCTTGACTAGCTATAGCGATTTTCTGCAGAAACCGCTACTGCTACCTTGACTAGTTGTAGCTCTTTTTCACTAAAGCGCTGCTGCTATAACCAGTTTCCCTTTTTTCTTTTCCTCAGCATAATAGGAACATATATATATATTACATCATTGGACCCTTGCATAATAATGGATAAGTGTGTATACAAAATAGGAACATATATATATTACATCATTGGACCCATGGATAATAATGGCTAATTAAGTGTGTATACAAAATAGGAACATATATATATATATATATTACATCATTTGACCGATCCCTCAGCACTGACGTTTTCGTTTTTGAGTCAGCTTCTTTCCCTTCTTGTTCGTCGAAGAATAATTGAGCCCCTCATTGTGACTTTGCCTTTTCCATGGAGTACGATTTTTCTTTGGTAATGTAGTATTGATTCTTCTTTTGACATATACTTCATCATCATCGTCATCCTCCCTCATTGGGTTGCCGTACTGATCATAGTCTTCCTCGTTGGCGACTCCATCCATTCCAATGATGTTTCTTTTGCCTTTCCTCATGACAACACGACTGGGATTGCATGAGTCGGTTATGAAGAAGCATTGTGTCACGTGCTTAGCATGTACCCATGGCTCGTTTTTTGCGATAGCGTTCACGGTAGCACTCTTGGCGTCGGGTATAGTCATGGTAGTGAAAATCCGGCTTTCTCTTTTGACATTATTAGCCCATCTGACACGGAACATCGTCGTGTTGTGTAGTCCAGAGTAGTCAAGCTCCCAGATCTCCTCGACCCTTCCATAAAATCGTTCAGTTGCGCCGTTGTCGCTGCCGGTCATGCATTCCGTCGTCACCCCTGAGTTCTGATATTCATCACTGTCCATATCTTTGGCCTCTGTGTAGAACGTGTATCTGTTGATATCATATGCCTGATAGGTTACGAGGTTGGGCGAGGGGCCATGTGCTAAGGCGTATATGAGCAATCCGTCCTTAGAGCCCTCCTCCGGGGGATTAGCAATAATATGCTCTTTGAACCAATGCAGGAAAGTGGAGTTGTGCTCTCTAGTAACTTTGGCGTCCGTCCTGCATACCCCCCGGTCACGATACTTCTTTGCGATATTTTCTTTGTGTAGTGCCACGAAAGGATCTACCTCGTCTAGGTGTTGTAACACTACCAAGTTTGCTCTGTCAAAGTCGCTGTGTCGATCTGAGTATGCCACGTGCAGTTCCCTGCGACCGTTGCAGTGACCTTCTCCTTCGAGCCTCCCATTGTGCTTGTTAACGGGCAAACCAACACTAACACCAGGCGGCTGGTCTGCGCCATATAGAAAATTCTCACAGAAAGAGATGCACTCTTGTGTCAAATAGCCCTGGACGATGCTTCCATCCGGACGGGACATGTTATGAACGAATCCTTTGA
This sequence comes from Triticum urartu, assembly GCF_003073215.2. Classification (NCBI taxonomy): domain Eukaryota; kingdom Viridiplantae; phylum Streptophyta; class Magnoliopsida; order Poales; family Poaceae; genus Triticum; species Triticum urartu. Next base: position 102,757,672 of record NC_053025.1, on the reverse strand, counting down.
TGATCCCATTCATCCTCTCAAACGGCATCATGTTGTGCAGGAATGATGGCCCCAGGTCTATTATGTCATCCACAATATGGACACACGGATGCACCATCACGTCAAAGAACGCGGGCGGGAAGTACATCTCAAGCTCATTCAGTATCACAACGATCTCTTCCTGTAGCCTTCGGAGCTGCTTCACACTGATCGACTTTTGAGAGATGATGTCGAAAAAGTTGCAGAGACCAATAAGCGTGTCACGGACGTGCTTGTCCATTATCCCTCTAAGGGCAACAGGTAATATCTGCGTCATCATCACATGACAGTCATGAGACTTCATCCCACTGAACCTTTTCTTGTCCGTGTCTAGATATCTACTTATCTTGCCACAGTAACCGGAACTAACTTTGACTCCGGTAAGGCACTTAAAGAATTGATTGATCTCAGCCTGACTTAAGGTGAAGCAAGAAGGGGGGCAATAATCCTCATTCTTTATTTTCTTGCCCTTCTTCTCCCGTGCCTCTGTCTCCGTCCCTGTCTCGTCTGACATTTTACGTGGCGGCATGTGCAGATCTTCCCTGATTTCCAACTTGCAAGTCTTTTCTTGCCTTCCGCCCATCCTTGGTCTTATCCGGCATGTTCATCAGTGTTGCGAGCAAGCTCTCAAGGACATTCTTACATATATGCATTTGATCAAGGCAATGAGGTGTATCGAGTTTGTGCCAGTACTCCAAGTCCCAGAACACAGACCTCGTCTTCCATACCTTCAGCAGCGGCTCCGGCGCCTTTCTCATCGTCTTTCCCAGCGCGGGGCACTCCTTCCAGTTTTTCAACAGCTCATCGATTTCGGCACCGCTCCGCTTACGTGGAGGTCCTCGATGCTCAGCGTGACCATTGAATAGATCTCCATGGTTTCTCCATGGGTCGTCCTGTTCGAGCCATCTTCGATGCCCCATGTACACGATTTTCCCAGACCCGCCATATTTCCTTGACGTTAGCTGCTGAGACGTCGTATCATCCATGCACCGCGTGCATCCGCAATATCCATGGCACACCTGGCCTGCCACATATCCGTAACCAAGATAGTCGTGCACTGTCGTGATCAGCGCGGCTCTCATGTTGAAATACTCGCCTTTGCTGGCGTCCCATGTCTTGGCCGGTGTTTTCCATAACGTGTCTAACTCCTCCTGAAGTAGCCCCAGATACAAATTAATATTATTTCCTAGTTGTTTCGGCCCTTGAATAAGCATGCTCATGTGAATGTACTTCGATTTCATGCACAACCAGGGGGGAGGTTGTACATCCATACAAACATGGGCCATGTGCTATGGTTGGTGCTCCGGTTGCCAAACGGATTCATGCCATCGGTACACGCGCCGAGCACGATGTTCCTGGCATCACATTCAAAATACCGATAGAAGCTGTTCAATGCTCTCCACCGGCTTCCATCCTTGATGTGTCTCAGCTTCGGATCATCTCCATCGTCGGGCTTCTTCCTCTCCGCATGCCAGCGCATTAGCTTTTCTTCCTTGGGATCTACAAAATACCTCTGGAGACGGGGAGTGATCGGTAAGTACCATACCACTTTCTGGGGACATTTCTTCCCGGCCTTCTTGTATCTAGAAGCATTGCACACCGGACGACTTGTTTTTTCCATGTGCTCCTTCCGATAAATTATGCAATCGTTGATGCATGCATGGTATCTAACGTGTGGCAGATCAAGAGGGCACACGATCTTCTTGGCCTCATCAACACTACTAGGACATAGATTACCCTCGGGAAGAACATCCTTTAGGTACTTGAGATACTCATCGAGGCTAGTGTCGGTCCATTTGTTTTTAGCCTTCGTCTTCAGCACTTGGAGCGTGAAACTCAAGCGGGTCACCTCAGGATTGCAACCATCATACAATGGAGTGGTCGAGTCTACCACCAGTTGCTCCAGCTTAGCCTCCTCTCTAGAAGCAGCTCTCTCAGTACTCGTCTCCTTGCGAAGCAATGCTTGAACATGAGGGTCCCGCACGATTGAACTTAGTACCGACGAACTCTGCTGCGTGGAGTCCATGTCGTTCTCTCTGCCGCCATGTTCGGCCCCTTCTCCGCCGCCATGTCCGGCCTCTTCCCCGCCGCCATTATCGATCATCTCTTCATCTTGCCCCGTGTCATCATTGCCTGCCCCGTCGGCATCCTCAACATCGTCATCCTCATCTTCAGTTATCCACCGAGTATAGCCATCCATGAAACCAGTCATGAGCAGGTGCGCTTCGACACGACCATCGACATGGGGGTCAAGCCAAACTATTCCTTTGCATTTTCGACACGGACATAAAACCTCTGTCAGGTTATTTTCCTTCATGTCCTGCACCGCCGACCACAACCACCTGTCCACCATAGTTCCACTGACCATCGTGAACTCTACACAGTAATAATAAACAAATTGATTATAAAAATGTGTGCATTCATCAAAGTCATACAAAAATTCGGCATGACCTTCCTTAAAAGTAGGACATATATAGATCTAGAGTTTGCCCAGAATTCGCCGAAACGGAAATAAATCGACGTTTCGGCAAAACATAGGCAACTCAAATGCACAATTTGGCGTCAACTCATGCCACACACACAATTTCCATAAAAATATCACACACACATGCATAAACATATTTCCATTTTGCAAAAGCATGAAATATTAATCACACCTCTATCTCGAGATCGAGCACATGGTGGAGATGATGATGTAGGGAGGTCAAAAGTGCACAAAGCTCTTCTTGACAAAGAAAGATCTAGTTAGGGGGCAAATAGGTCACTTAACTAAATGCTACATCTACCTAGCTAGCTAATTTGGGAGGAGACAACTTCAACTAGTGGAGGGGGGAGGAAAAAGAGAAAGGAGATGAATTAATGGAGGTGGTATAGTTATAGCTAGGAGTAATGAAGAGAGAGAGAAAGGTAGGTAGAAGAGGGAGAGTAATTGGGGGAGAAGTATTGAGGAAGAAGAAGAGTGAGAGAGGGAGGATGTGGGAGGGTAGGGGAAAGGGAGGAGAGGAGATGGGGAGGGGGAGGTGGAAAAGGTGGTGGGTCCTGTGTCTTAGCAGTAGCGCGGGAGAGAAAGTGCGCTGCTGCTAAGAGCGTAGCAACAGCGCGCTTTCCTGTCACACACTACTGCTAAACGGGCCAACCCTATGCACATTTTCAAAATTAGCAGCAGCGAGGTGACAAAAAAGCGCGCTGCTACTATGGCATTAGCAGCAGCGCGCTCCCTGGCACCGCGCTACTGGTAAACTTATGTCGTTGTGTACTGTCGGTGGATTTTTGTAGCAGCGCGGTTTAAGCGTCACGCGCTACTGCTAAGTTTGCACCAGTAGCGAGCTTTCCGTAGCCACGCTGCTACTACTTAGCAGCAGCGCCTGTTTTTTTGCCGCGCTGCTGCTAAGATTCTGTGTATAAGGTTTTCCCTAGTAGTGATCGGAGAGTTTCTTAATAAGTGCATTAATTTCGTAATTGTATTCATAATTCTCATAACAATATTTCAGGATAGCTGAATTTTCAGGTCTATAAACAGCATCATCAAAATCTTCAAACTCTTTAAACATAGATTCAATTTCATAAGCACCCTTAAAAGCAACAAATTCTTATATTTGTTCCACATCATAGTAATCATATATACCATTAGCATAAGAAGCTAAGCTTTCATTATCATTAAATTCACATGAAAAGGGAAGGTGTGGAGCGTTCACCTTAGAGCAACAAGTATAATCATATCTCAAGCATATTTGCCTAGCATACTAATTCAATATATGAATTTGATCCCATAATAGTTTTCCTTTTTGTGTCAAGCGGAAATCCCTAAAGTATTCACATTGATCCAACGTTACTCCCATTACATATTTGAATGGGGTTTTCTCAGGATTATTAAAGTAGTACATAATATTTTTCACATAACCAACACCGAGGGTTTTAGGAGGTTCCCCATCTCCATGAGTAGCAAGTACACCTAATTTTTTTGCTATTTCGTGTTCCATATCCATAACAAAAGATAGAGAACAACTAAGAACAGCAAATAAAAATTAGTTAGTGATAAAGCAAACAAGAACACACGAGAATATTCACCCCACGCTATTGGTCCTCGGCAATGGCGCCAGAAAAAGGTCTTGATAACCCACAAGTATAGGGGATCACAATAGTTTTCGATAAGTAAGAGTGTCGAACCCAACAAGGAGCTAAAGGTAGAACAAATATTCCCTCAAGTTCTATCGACCACTGATACAACTCTACGCACGCTTGACGTTCACTTTACCAAGAACAAGTATGAAACTAGAAGTACTTTGTAGGTGTTGTTGGATAGGTTTGCAAGATAATAAAGAGTACGTAAATAAAAAGTAGGGGCTGTTTAGATAAAGAAACAATAAAGTAAATATAGCGAGTGTGGACAAGTGGTGGTAGGAGTTGTGAAATTGCCCCTAAGCAATTGACTACTTTACTAGACCGATAGCAAGTATTATGTGGGAGAGGCCACTGCTAGCATGTCATCCCTGACTTGGAATTCTATGCACTTATGATTGGAACTATTAGCAAGCATTCGCAACTACTAATGTTCATTAAGGTAAAACCCAACCATAGCATTAAGATATATTGGTCCCCTTCAATCCCGTATGCATCAATTTCTATGCTAGGTTGAAGCTTCTGTCACTCTTGCCCTCCAATACATAGTCCTATCAACATACAACTAACACTAGGGTGTGATCCACGCGCGCAATCATATGATGGGCACCAAAGGATAGCAACATAACCACAAGCAAATTAAATCAATCATAGCAATTCATCAACCACCGATAGGACAACGAAAATCTACTCAGACATCATAGGATGGCAACACATCATTGGATAATAATATGAAGCATAGAGCACCATGTTCAAGTAGAGGGTACAACGGGTTGCGGGAGAGTGGACCGCTGTAGATAGAGGGGGAAGGTGATGGAGATGTTGGTGAAGATGGCGGAGGTGTTGGTGTAGATCGTGGTGATGATGATGGCCCCCGGTGGCACTCCGGTGCCATAGGAAGCGAGGGGGAGAGAGCCCCCCTCCTTCTTCTTCTTCTTCCTTGACCTCCTCCCTAGATGGGAGAAGGGTTTCCCCTCTGGTCCATGGCCTCCATGGCATGGGAGGGGTGAGATCCCCTCCGAGATTGGATCTATCTCTTTGTCTCTCTCTGTTTCTGTGTTATCAGATTCTTCCCTTTCACCGTTTCTTATATTCCCGGAGATCTGTAACTCCGATTGGGATGAAATATTGACACGGTCTCTATCCAGAAATTAGCTTTATTGCGGCGAAAGAAGGGAATCAACCCCCTCACGGGTGGCCCACAAGGGTCAGGGGCACGCCTGGGGGGGGGGCATGCGCGCCCTCCTGCCTCGTGGCCACCTCGGGCACCATCTCGCGTGGATTTTTCTTCCCAAAAATCATATATATATATATATTCCAAAAAATCTCCGTCAGTTTTTATTCCGTTTGGACTCCGTTTGATATGGATATTCTGCGAAACAAAAAACATGCAACAAACAGGAGCTGGCACTTGGCACTAGATCAATATGTTAGTCCCAAAAATAGTATAAAAAGTTGCCAAAAGTATATGAAAGTTGTTGAATATTTTCATGGAACAATCAAAAATTATAGATACGACGGAGATGTATCAGAAACCCCCACTTTCAATATATAAAAAAACCAGTGCCACTAGCGGTGCCAAAACATTGCCTCAAATTAATAGTGCCACTAGATTAAGGTGCAAAATAATAACATTACTACTTTATCATGGCAGTGCCAAAATAGTAGCACAAGAGCAGGCTCAACATGCATGATCTTTGGCAAACGGTCAGATCAAAAAGGAACATACCTCGTGATGGGAACCATGTCTGCAGTCAACGCCATCGTAGAACGGATGACACCAGTCACCAACATGGATGATTCAATTCATGGGACCTTTTGGTGCAGTTCGCCTAAAATGAAGCAATGTCCCATGAGCTAGCATCTTCTTCTTCATTTTTTAAGAAAAGGGCTCCAGACCCGGTTCCATTTCCATCAGAAAACGAAACCCACAGAGCTTCTTCTTCATTAGTTGCAATAAAATTGAGCAACATCAAGGTTGGTTGTGAAGCACCTGGAATGTTCAACTATAATTTGGATATCATTTTTCCAGTTCAACTAAGATCAAGCATGAAATGTATGTAGCTGTTTGCACAAAAAGGTGGAAAGGAGGATGACAAACAAGTGATGAAGCATACATCAAATGAAAAGAAGCATGTTCCTTATCTGAATGGCAATCCTACAAGGACAGTAGCAATTTCTAAAGTAACAACATTGCTAGATATTAGTGTGGGCATTAGGATTAACTATGACAACCATTAAATACGACATTACTTTAATGGTGGCATTGCTTCATTTTACCAGCAACATTGGTTTAACGTGTCCTTACTTTTAGCAGTACGACTACTACATTTTACCAGTGGCATTACATAAGAGTGGCTCGGGGAAACAAACATCAGAACATGATATCTGGGTTGGTCCCATTTTTGTTCGGTATAGCCACCTTATATTGTGTGAGGCTAGCAAATCTAGTGCTGGACTTACTCTGTTGACTTGTCCCCCAGTCCCCACTTTCTTTCCTTTTTCAACCAATAGATCGGGTTTATATTGAGTTTGTACTGCGTTTCCTTTTATTTCCCTATTAGACCTAGAGACCAGTTGGATAGCTAGTCTCTGCTACTTTTCGCCCCCATTATTTCCTCTTTTGACCAAGTCCTAGATTCAGGTAACAAATCTTCCCCCACCCCACCCCACCCCACCCCCTTTCTTCCTTGTTTGAACTAAGTAGTACTAGATTCGAGTGCATGAACTAGTTTTACCTCTTAACAGTAAATATTTAGGTGGCTTTCGAACAGCCGATCTATCCTATCTACAAGGGGGCCTGGGAAATAGTAAACGATACAAATGCAGCAACGTCAGGAGCTCGGGAAGTAGAGCAAGGGCGTTTTCGAAGGAAGTTATACCTGAGGGTCGCCGGGATGTCGCTAGGTGGACGGCGGGAGGTCAGATCTTCCCACACTACGGCAACGAGGCAGAAGGGTCGGAGGCCCTCCCTAGCCAACGGTGCTTGGGAGAGAATGGCAAGGCACGCTGATCAGGACGCGCCGATAGTGGGTAAGAGCCGTCGCTGAGGACGACCACATGAACGTTTCACCTTCTCACCTTCCCCGCTGTAGAGGATCCGGCTGGATCTTTGACCAGTGGTGAGCAGAGAGAGAGAGAGAGAGTGTGGCCACCGCTGTCGTGTTTAGATCTAGAGAGGATGAGACAATGTTAAGAGAGAAACACTAGCAAGCAAGCGCGGAGGCTCCTGCCTATATAGTGGAGTACTACTAGTTTTCTTTTGTCTACTGGATCCAGCTTGACCTCGTCAATGACTGTCTTCATGCACGTGCCCCGGAGGCGCAGTTGTCCTCATTTCAATCTGAAGCACCGGATTATAACATGACAAGAAACCATAACCTCACTGCCCAAAGGGGACAACATGAATCCTGACGGACAAACTAGACGAGGATCAAAGCTCAAATTAAAGATAAACTCGTAGAAAAGGGGTCCATCGATAGATGCCCTAATTAACATAGCCGACTTGACATAGATGGCAGCCAAGTAGTCTTCGTGCTTGCGGCCCCCATGACTAGCGCCTTGGAGGAACTCAGTTGTCGCTGTTTAACCCTCACAGCGATCCGAAGCACCTGACACCTAATTTTCTGAGATGACAAGAAACCTTTTTTTAGATTTCTCACTAGAACTACAACCCTGTACAACACAACCTGCATGATATGTAGACGATAGCCAATCTAGGCGTGTCTGTTGGAGTCTGGTCACATGCATGGACAAACTGATCTTCCGTGTCATGCAAGGATCATCCAGGCACCAACATCTGTACAACACTTCTCTAGTACTATCGCTCGTCTCTCTCTTCTATTAACTCACCCGAATAGCGGGGCCGGGGAGTGTGCCTATGGTCGATTCTCAATTGCGGTCCCACATGTGTGTGCAAACGCAATATGACACGCGTTCCATTTGGAGAGCGGCGTGCCAGACCGACTAACCGTCCGGGGTGCGACACGAACGCGATGGGCGTGCTGTATACTGTACTCCGTAAATGTGTACCGCCGTTTTCTCGAGGCTTTGCTCCATGGTGCAATCCATGGATACAAAATTAGTATACTGTACTATTTAAAAGTCGAGGGCGGGGCTTTTCTCGCATGGTAGGCGGGGCAGTTCTTCCTAGTCGGTTCGACAGAGACGCGGGAAGATGAGGGAGTAGGCTGCTGCAAACGTAGGGCTGTGTGATTTGACAGCGAGTTACTACTGGACAGGTGGGGCCCGGTGATTTGACTTCCCATTATCATTTTAACTGCGGCGCTACGACCGACGTGAGTCTCCCGATTCCTGACCAACTCCATATAGGTGCCTCTCCCGATGCTCCACCATGTTGAGGCTGGCTCTTGCTTGAGAGCCCACTCCTCCACTTTTTCCTTGCCTCTTTCTCCCATATATCCAAAAATGCCATGTAAAGGGGCTTATAGCCCACTATTGTACTTGATCCTACAGGTACTAAGCCTGCCACATAGGCATAAAGTCGGATGTGGCAAGTTACTTAAGAAGAGAGAGACTAGTTTGGTGACCCCAGGAAGAAACAGTGCTAAGCACATGTACCTAGATGAAGGAAACTTAGCAACAAAAAACTAAGCACCTATGCATTGGGGACTTGAGTTGCTAAGCCATTTAATGCCCATAGCACCTCATCTAAGCAGCATTTCATTGGAAGAGGTCACTACTTGGCAAATGCAATAAATACTACGAAGAAAGAGATAGAGAGAAGTAAACAAAAAAAACTCTTATAGCCAACTTTATAGCTAACCTTGTTGTAGTGTGAGTGACTAAGTGATGACTATGTATGACATGCCAACATCAGATAGCCTAACGAACCGTGTTAAATCTCCAAGGGCGTGACCGCGCGAGCGAGTCGACAGTCGTGGTAGGCGCGACCATGATACAGGCTGCTGGCAGCCCTTGGATCTGAGATCGAATGGTCGCATGCCAAGTTGCGGAAAATTTGCAGAATAACCCTCCAGGATAGGATATTCACCCATAGGTCTAGAATCACACCATGCAACTGTTCGATCCCAGATGCAAGGGCTCTCGGAAGCTTCGTATCACCTGTAATTTTCCCGACGCTTGACATGACATCGAAAGCCATTTAATTGGGCGTCGAGTAGACATGACTTCTAATTGGGCCCCCATAGTACTGTGCATGAATCCATTTATCCACCAGGCAAGCCACTACCCTATCGTTTGCACGCGCCCCCACTCCGCATTTTTACAATCAATAAACTGCTCCTAGTTGTCCCGTCCTTTCACATTACAGCAGTTCCACTAATCCTAACCCTCCTCCCAAATGCATGGCGTCCCAAATCTTCATGGTCGGCGCTGAGTACAAGGTTAGAACCATCACTGGGGATGAGTTCGACGTCATCTACGCCAGTTCTTCCGCGATGGTGAAAGGATGCCTTGATCGCTTTAGACACATGTTTGAAAACACAAATGATGAGTGGGTCGCTGGGCTAGATGTTGAGTACACCATAGTCCTGGGAAAAGAGAAGAATCTCAAGGAGGAAGAGAGGAAGAAGCGTGCCGTGATCCAGGTTTGTGTGCATGACTTATGCTTAGTCTACCACATATGCCATGTCGACATTGAGTGCGAGGAATTTAAGAAGTTCCTCGAGGCGACCGAGTCAAATTCGTTACTGTAGACTTTACAAACGATGAAAGAGTCCTGGAACGGATAGGTCTCGTTGTAGGCAAACCCTTCGACCTCCAGAAAAACGGGCTGGTGTCCTCCCGTGATAAGCCTTCAATGGTGACCCTGGCAGGAGCCATGGTTCATCCTTCGTACGATAAAATGAAGAAACCTCCGCACACGTTTCATCATGCATGGCAGTGGAATGTACTAGATATAGACCACATCCACTATGCTGCAATGGATGGCTACCTTTGTTTCAATATCTACAAGGGTTGGATGAAGAGCAAGAGCCAAGTGTGATGTTCAAGCAAAGAAGTATCGCCCAAGAGGAAGAGGGACATGGACGAAGTCGAGGACGTGGACGAGGACTCCGAGTAAGGTGGCAGTGTCGTTGCTCATGGTGGTTCTAATGCAGTGTCTATCAGATTAGTTGCTTAGTTTAATTTCTGGTGTGCTTAGTTTTATTTGAGGGGTGTGTTGTGCTGAGCCCCCAACAGAACTATGTTATGTTTCTTCTCGTTACTTTAACTCTTCAGTATGTACATACTAGTATTTCTTACAATTCATCTTTTAGTTGGTATAGTACTATGACTACCACTCGTTTCTTCACATTATATACGTACAATATATATGGCCAACATCATATAGCCAACAGTTTAGTTGTCAGAGAATTTTAGGGGGCTTAGTTTTGTCAAAGAATTTCATGGTGCTTAGTTTTATTTAACGGGTGTGTTGTGCTGGACACCATTATTGTGACTCAAATCTCTTTTGCCATGTTATAATGACATAAATACCGATTGGCCAACATGCCAGCTCTCCCTCTATCTCACTACAGTAAAATAAAGTGTGGGGCCTACTTGATCCCAGCAGTGTTCTTATTTTCCTGTAAAATTGTTCGCTTGGTTACTCCTGACAAGCGGGGCCACACTTATCATTGTGAGAATCGTATTATTTTTGTCATGTAACATGGTCAACGGGTTTGACGTGACAATCACAATGTCTAATGGTATTTTGAGCAAACATCTAACTTAACGATGGCATTTTTGAGACATCTAATTGCATTTTTGAGTAGGCATCTCACGGATTGATGGCATTTTTGAGTAGTTGTAACTTCTAATGGCAAAACTATGTAGTGATACACAAACTAGTGGCATAAATAATAAAAACCCAAGAATTAAATAGGTATGCTAATTTCTTTAATAGAATTTAGCACCCCATTTAAGCACGTACTAGCTTTTTTAATAGTACTATATGAATAATTTGGCGACAAGCGCTCTCTATATGTACCACCTTTTTTCTTTAATTTCATCTTGTTAGTTTTGCTCCATGGCGCAATCCATCGATCCTACTAGTGTACAGAAGTATACATTTTTTAAAAGGCTAGAGGGCGGGGCAGTCTAGCTAGGTCGGTTTCAAGAGAGGCGAGGGCCTTTGTGATTTGATGGCTCATTACTGCTGGAAGGCGGGTCTTGTGATTTGACTACTCGTATAAATGTGCCGACAACCGGAGGAGGAGCAGAGAACCATGCAGTATACTCAAGTTTTCCACTGGAGTACGACGGAGGAGCACGAAACACGGCAGCCCAGTGCCATATCTCTACTCTATACTCTTAATATATATTACTAGCAAGAGGCATTGTTCTATTAGCGATAAAGAATGATCTAATTTGCTAGTCATCTCATTTTAGCATTGTTCTATTCATGCCTCGCAGAGAACGTGACACATGCGGCGATGGAGACTTCTGGTTGTGGCTTCGGTTGATTGTCATGATCAAGCATTCTAAAACTAGTGATAAATCAATTACCATCTTTTTCCAAATGACCAAGTATTTTTTACAGGAAAACAATACATATAGATGGAGTGATTGTCAAGGTTGCAAACAGACATAGCGTTGCAAGTTCACTGCAGCAGCAATCGACTAGGTCACTACATCGCTGGCGGGGAAGGAGGGCAGCTCACCTCGCCTACGATGCATGCCCTGATGCCCAACAGCGCCTCCGCAACTGGTCCCGGGATTTGGCTTCTCATACCGCCCATTTGAATAGTTGCACCGACTGCTCATGCCATTGCGCATGCATGTGCGTTCTTTCCTCTGCAGTCGACTCCGTGAATATGATCTTTGCCATTAGCCCTAGCTCGAAATCAACGCGACGCTGCCAGATGCTGACATCCCTCAGCATCTCTCCCCTGAGATTGACTTGCGCCTCTGCCTTGTGCTGCGCCAGGCGCAGCTCCTTGGAACTTCTCTCCAATCGATGCGGCGCTTCCTCGATCGGATTTGCCTTTGCTTCCCACCACCTGAAACGCAGCCCTAGCATGTCCTTCGGCGCAATCGATATATTTTTCCAGAGCAATGGATCCCCTCTAAAACACATGTGGGTTTTGCTCAAAGGCGGCAGTGCTGCGGGCCACATCGAGAGGGCAGCCCGCAGGATCCTGGGATCTAAGGGATTATCCATGGTGGGATCCTCCATTGCAGGATCCGGTGGGCGAGGTAGGGAGGCGAGCCTAGGCGCTGGGAGAGCCCTACGAGGCTAAGATAAAGATAGTACTACTCCACTCCATCCATATTTAAATACAAAGGCCACCAATAGTAGCCCTGGCAAAAATTGATCGTGCTGCCTGTGTCCTAGTTTATTGGCCCCCTTTTTTTGTGCCACTTTTTATGACATGCATAAATATTATGTTACTTACAAATATGGTCAAAAATTGGCACAAAATATGAAGGAGACCAATGGAAGTACTGGCACCCCATGATTTAACTACTCGCATGCGCGTAGTTGAGTAGTAATGTCTTTCTTCCGCCCTCATGTCCACTCAATTTGCATGCGCTGTATTAATTGACCATCAATGAAATGAAGGACTTTACATGAGTCAAATTATCACATGGGGTGGATCTTCGTACAAAAATGCGTCGCCCCGTGTACCCGCATGTGCGGTCAGGGAATGAGTGTGTGTGTGGCGTGCGTGCACATCTTCGCTTCGTGCATGTACCGCCAGTGTGGCCCAGAGAGGACGAGTATATTCTTCTGGAAGCAGCAGCACGTCACTGTGATCAATCCACACAAGGAGGTCGCGACAACACCTCCACATGTGCCACGTAGCTTCATGAACTGTAAGAGAGACACTGTGTAGCAGGCCATTGGAATTCTAATTTACGTGTTTGCACATACTCGAAGTACTAGTAAGGTACACGTGCATGGCACGCATCAGATTTGGCAACACTATAGCATGTAAGCTCTGAGTCATATATGCCTTATGTAGACATTCGTTTAATTTTTATAGTTCATCTCATTCAAAATAAATTAGTTTTTATAAAAAAATATAGGGCCTCTTTGATTCGTAGGATTTCCAAAACGTGGGAATAGGAAAAACATGGGATTAGAGTGGAATGTCGTCTTGAATCCTACAGGATTGTACGAGTGTTTGATTGTGCATAGAAAAAACGTAGGATTATTTCAAAGTGGTTTGAGTGGATGGGCTGTTTCCTATGAAATCTAGTGCAAATGAATCCTATGGAAAAAATTCTATGATTTACAAACCTACGAATCAAACAACCAAGATAGGAAAAATTCCTAAGGATTAGAATCCTCCAACATTCCTTTGAGAATCCTTTGAATCAAAGAAGCCCTTAATCTATTTTTTTTATTCATGGAATTGTGCATTGTAAAGCATAAAGTAGAAACAAATAATGGCAATTCAACTAGAAAAAATGTTTGGGCAGTTATGATACGAAAGATTCTAGAATAAAGGAGAAGCACTTGTGTTTTGAGGTTTGTGCATTATGCTTAAGTTCACCCATGGAGTCTGCTAGATTGTACATGTGGCAAAATCCGGTGGGGGGGCTAGAAGATGGTGCGAGGGGCCAAGTGGAGGGAGACTATGAAGGAGTGCACAAGTGCGAGATCGATATTTGAAGAGAGGGGGCGAGAATGTGCATTGTTGCATGCAGTGGCGGAGCCATGAAAAATAAATGAGCTAGGGGGCCAAGCATTGCTAATCCTTTACGAGGAGGGCCAATTCATCAACTTAAACCATTTTACCAGCAATTGTCTAATGATCACATTCATATTTGCCTCGATATACAGTGATGTTAGGGGGGGCAGGGCCCTTGCTGCCCCCTATCTTCGCCACTATGCGCGTGTCTGAGAGATGAAGCGGAGGCATGGATGATGAGAGGGGGACGTTGGATATATAATTAATGTGGGTGTATTAGCTATGCAATCCTATATAGAGAGGTATATATTGATCGATGTGGACGTGGGAAAGAGGGTGAGACGGCATAGCCGAGTGCACGACAAACGACCTAGCGCACCTTACTCCTCATCTGAAAAGTCTGTAACATGATACGTTGCAGCCCGAGAACGGGTCAGCACATGGAATATGCTGGGAATATAACACAGTAGAGCAATGAACAGGTAAATGCTATCACTACATGCATATTTGGCTTGTGGAGGCTCTACGATTATATTGTTTTGAGAAAAGCCAATTTTCCCTACAACAAAGGAATATATTTTATTTAACTATCATGGTAGTTGAAACATTGAGAATGGTACCCCCATCTCAATCCCAATTAAAAAGGTAATCATTAACAACCCAACAAATTAGTTTAGAGTGATGAGATCAAATCAAAAATTCAGGTACCAGATACTCAAATTGTCCATAACCGGGGACACAACTAACCATGATTAGTTTGTACACTCTGCAGAGGTTTGTGCACCTTTCCCCATAAGACTCGATCTCCTCTGTTGGATTTCTCGCACTACATGGTGTTTGAGAAATGGATGACCGAGACATAGTCTTTCAGAAGCATTAATTCTAACCCCAGGTAGACCGTACCAACCTACATCCCCTACATCTGCTAGCCTACCACTAGAAGAGGTCATGCAACATCCTCAACTATGCCAGAGCCTATAATGGCTTGTGGATGCACACGGAAGTTTTTAGCATGAATAATTTTATGATCCCTTTGAGCCTGGGTGGCGGACCATAGGAGAATCACACGGTATAACCCCAGGATCTCCTAGGACAACACTGGTATAACCCCAGGTGCCCAGAACCTAAAATCCACCCAGAGGTGTATTAAAGTTGCCACCTTAAATTAAACCATTAATTAACAAGTCACATCTGTCATGGATACACATAAACCCAATCCACGTCTACGAGCATAGCATAGCTATAAAAGCATAACGTGGAAGTAACTCCCAAGGGTTTGATAATAAAATAGGTAATAGGTTCTACCTCATCATCTACTTCCCAATACCCACAAGTTAATCACATCCTAATCATGCAGTGTTTGAGGATTGTAACTAATGCATAATATTGGGTATGAAAGGGGTATGATCAATGTGCTACTTGCCTTCCTGACGATCCGCAAAACCCAGGGACTCGTAGTAGCACGCTTCGCACTCCGGGTGTTCTATCGCAAACAAACAATAACATACATAAGAAATCAACCAAAGATGCATGGGTAAAACTCAAATAAGAGGATCTAACCAGAAATTCAACTTAAGAACTCCAGTTTGCAAAAAGAATCAAATCAAACGGAGCAACGAAACTCAAACTGCGAAAGAAACAAGATCTGATTATTAATCTGGACTAAAGTCAAATTTTACAGTACCAAAATCTTGTTCTAGTTGGTTAAACAGAAAGAGGGTTTCGAGACGAAGATCTAGGCGTTTGAATCGCCTAGTTCCGATAAACGAGCGAAAAGATAAACTAAAATGAAAATCAGGGCAGAAATCGCGATTGGAAATAATCGCGGAAAAACACTGAAAAAGAAAAACTAACAAACAGGCTAACGAACGATCGTCCGCTGTCTGCGGCTAAAGGATGAACTCCGTTCGTTAAAACGAACATACGGACGAACGTCCGCTATTTAACTAAACCAAGAAAACAGAACCGATCTAATAAAAAAACAATGAATCTAGGTTTTCGAAATAAAACCGAACGGTTTTTAAATAAAACTAACGGGTACCTCAGCAAACGTGTCGGTGGCGGCGGCGGAAATTCTGGCGGGGTGGCGGGCTACTCCGGCGGGGCGGCTCCAGCGACGGGCAGCTCCGGCGGCGGCGGGGTCGGCGGCGGGGTGGTGCGGCGGTGTCGGCAGCGAGCCGGCGCATCGGCACGGATCGGCTAGGGTTTGGGGTTCGATGGGGTGGGCTGGCGGCTCGGGGCTGCGGCTCTTAAAGGGCCGGCCGGGTCAGTGTCCCAGGCGGACACGGCCCGGTAAAGCGGTTTGTTTTTTTAAATTGCGACGCACAGAAAAACGATTAAAAGAAATACTAAACGGTCTCCAAAAATCCTGAAATAAATCTTCCCCGTCCTTTAAAAATATAGCGGACAAAGTGAACATTTATTTGGGCCTCTAATATAATTTTGAAAAACACATCTTTTCCCAATTCAAATAAAATTGCAATAAAATCCAATAAAATTATTTATTTTATTTTAATATTTTTCCTCCAATATTTCATTTATTTTGGAGAAGTCATATTATCTCCTCTCACATATTTTAATATGAAATATTTTCGGAGAGAAAAATTAATTAAAACCAAAGTGATCCTTGTTTCGATATTGGACAAAATTCAAATATGAAAATCGTGAAATCCCCAACTCTCTCCGTGGGTCCTTGAGTTTCTTAGAATTTCGAGATTCACAGAAACGAAATATGCAATAAAATATGATATGCATGAATGACCTATGTATAACATTCCAAATTGAAAATTTGGGATGTTACAAACCTACCCCCCCCTTAAGATGAATCTCGTCCTCGAGATTCGGGATGGCTAGAAAATAGGTGTGGGTGGTCCTTAAGTAGATCATCCTCTCGTTCCCAAGTGGCTTCATCCTCTGTATGGTGGCTCCACTGAACTTTGCAAAACTTGATAACTTTGCTGCGAGTAACTCGGCTGTCAAATTCAAGAATCTTTACAGGTTTCTCCTCATATGTAAAATCACTATCCGACTGAATTGCCTCCAGGGGCACCGTATCTCTTAGAGGAATATCGGCCATCTCTGCATGGCACTTCTTCAACTGGGAAACATGAAACACATCATGAACTCCTGACAGTCCTTCGGGTAACTCCAATTTTTAGGCAACCTCTCCCATGCGTTCCAAAACTCGGTATGGTCCTACAAATCTCGGGGCTAACTTTCCTTTAACTCCAAAACGTTTAACTCCTTGCAGAGGTGACACTTGGAGATATGCTCTATCTCCGATTTCATAGACTACCTCCTTGCATTTTGAATCTGCATAACTCTTCTGTCTGGACCGAGCTACCTTTAGTCTATCTCGAATCAGCTTAACCTTCTCTTCTGACTCTTTAATTAAATCCGGTCCAAACAACTGGCGGTCTCCAACTTCATCCCACATCAACGGTGTTCGGTATCTTCTTCCACACAGGGCTTTGAAAGGTGCCATCTTCAAACTAGCCTGGGAACTGTTGTTGGATGAGAACTCAGTGTAGGGCAAGTTGTCATCCCAACTGGATCCATAATCTAATGGACAAGCTCTCAACATGTCCCCCAGAATCTAATTGACTCCCTCGGTCTGTCCATCTGTCTGCGGGTGAAAAGCGGTGCTGAACTCTAGTCTGGTTCCCAAAGTCTGGTGCAGCTGGTGCCAAAACTTTGAAGTAAACTATGTTCCTCTATCTGATACGATAGTCCTCGGAACTCCATGCAGACATACAATCCTGGTCATGTATATCTTGGCCAACTTTGCACTTGTATAGGTGGTTTTCACTAGGATAAAGTGAGCAACTTTGGTCAAGCAATCCACTACTACCCAGATAGAATCATATCCCGACCGGGTCTTGGGTAATCCGGTGATAAAATCCATGCCAAGTTTGTCCCACTTCCATTCGGGTATCGGCATAGGCTGCAGTAGTCCTGCTGGCTTCTGATGTTCTGCCTTCACTCTCTGACATACATCACATACAACTACATACTCGGCAATATCCTTCTTCATTCCAGTCCACTAGAAATGCCCCTTCAAATCCAAATACATCTTGGTGTTTCTGAGGTGTATCAAGTATGGCGAGTCATGGGCTTCCTGAAGTATCAACTTCCTGATCTCTGGATTATTGGGCACATAAACACGGTCCTCGAACCACAAGGTGTTGTGCTCGTCCTCATGAAAACCTTTGGCTTTTCCTTCACTCATCTTCTCCTTTATTTCAGCAATCTCTTTGTCATCCTTCCAAGCTTCTCTAATCTTTTCCAACAATGTTGACTGAACCTCCAATGCTACAACAAAACCACTAGGAACTATCGTCAAACGTAGCTCCCTGAGATCTTCTGCTAACTCCTTTGGCAATCCTCCGCTCACGAGGGTATTGGCATAACTCTTCCGGCTCAAAGCGTCTGCTACGACATTGGCCTTTCCTGGATGGTAGTGCAGTTTCATATCATAATCCTTTATGAGCTCCAACCATATCCCTTGCCTGAGGTTCAGCTCCTTCTTGGTAAAAATGTACTCCAAACTCTTGTGATCCGTGTACACATCGCAACGGTTTCCAATAAGAAAATGTCTCCAGGTCTTGAGAGCATGCACTACGGCTGCTAAATCCAAATCATGCGTAGGATAATTTAACTCATGTAGTCGGAGTTGTCGTGAAGCATATGAAACAACTCTTCCGTCTTGCATAAGTACTCCTCCAAGTCCTAAGCATGAGGCGTCGCAATACACTTGGAAATCCTTGCATATATCCGGCAGAATCAGCACCGGGGCTGTAGTCAAACGTTTCTTCAACTCCTAGAAACTTGCTTCACATTCCTCTGTGCAATGGAACTTGGTGTCCTTCTTCAACAATGCCATCATAGGCTTCGCGATCTTCAAAAAATTCGCAATAAATCTCCAATAGTATCCCGCGAGTCCGAGAAAACTGCAGATCTCTCCAACTGAGGTGGGTGCCAACCACTCGGTGACTGACTGGACCTTAGTAGGATCCACTGCTACACCTCCCGATAAATCCAACTTCCTTCAACCAAAACTCACATTTGCTGAACTTGGCATATAACTGATGTTCCCTGAGCTTCTCGAGAACTAAACGCAAATGCTCCTTGTGTTCCTCTTCATTCCTTGAGTATACCAAGATATCATCAATGAACACCACGACAAACTTATCCAAGAACTCCATGAACACTTTGTTCATCATACTCATGAAATAGGCAGGGGCGTTAGTAAGTCCAAATGACATAACCGTATACTCATATAACCCATACCTCGTGGTGAAAGCTGTTTTAGGTATATCCTTTTTTCGAATCTTCAGTTGGTGATATCCTTATCGCAAATAGATCTTCAAAAACACTTAGCTCCTTGCAGTTGGTCAAACAAATCATTGATCATCAGCAGTGGGTACTTGTTCTTGATCGTCACTTCATTCAACGCATGATAATCAACAACCATTCTTAACGATCCATCCTTCTTCTCAACCAAAAGCACTGGGCTCCCCATGGTGATGAACTTCGTCGAATGTAACCTTTCTCCAATAACTCCTTAATCTACTTTTTAATCTCCTCCAGATCATTTGCGGCCATCCGGTATGTCTCTTCGATATCGGTTCGGTGCCTGGCAACAACTCTATCAAAAACTCAATGTATCGATCTGGCGGCATGCCTGGTAACTCCTTTGGATATACATCTGGGCAATCCTTCACAACAGGCACTTCCTCCTGAACAACTCCCGTGAGAGAATTTACTTGGGTTCTCCTTGGCGCATGCCTAGATACATACCTGATCCTTTTTCCCTCTGGGGTGGTGAGTAGAATAGACCTAGTAGCACATTCAATGTGTCATCCATACTTCGATAACCAATCCATACCTAGTATCACATCCAATCCTTGTGACTCCAGAATTATTAGATCCGAGGGGAAAACATGGCTACCAATGGTTAAGGGTAACCGATCGCACCATCGGCTGGCCATGTACTCTGCACCGGGTGAGCTTACTAGCAAGGGCGTCCTAAGGGCTAAGGTGGCACTACAAAAAAAGACACATCCGTGACATTTTGGGCCGAACGATTTTTTTCTGTCATACATATGACACTTCTATGACGATAATTGTGACAAAACCCGGTATCATCATAGATGTGGTGGGCTCCTACTTCTATGACAAAAAATCATGACAGAAAATGGGCTTTTCGTCCTGGGCGGGCCGGAGACGCAGCTGCATGACATTCTTTGGGCCGTCCATGACGGAAAAAACCATGGTAGAAGCGAGGGGGAGGAAAATTTTAGGGAGTTCCCGGTTACGGTGGGAGGTCGGGGGCCGAGCGATGCGCACTTCTCTCGTACACGTACGCGCATGTGTGCAAGGCACTGGCTCTAACTGAACCCAAGCGAGGCATTGGGCTCTAACTTAACCCGAGCGATTGCACTGCAGGCTACGCGTTACTAAACCCGAGCGATCGATCGATGACTGTTAACTGAACCCGATAGAGCGATTCCTTCGCTACTGCTGCTAACTGAAGTCGATCGATGCTGCCTCTGGATGAACAGTGAGCGTTCGGGGGGGGGGGGTTGGATGAACAGTTCCTGGGGGTGGATGGACATGACCCCGATCAATCGAGCCGGTTGTGGCTAGATGAACAGGACCCCGTGGAGGGCTGGATGAATAGGACCACCCCGTGGAGGGCAAGATGAACAGTTTTTCTAGCATTTGATCAATAAAAGGCAAAGGGTAATGATCCTTTTTAGCAGCTTTATTTAATTTGTGGAAATCAATTACCATTCTATAACCTGTAACAATTCTTTGTGGGATCAATTCATCTTTATCATTAGGAACAACAGTAATACCTCCCTTCTTAGGGACACAATGGACATGACTTACCCACTGACTATCAGCAACGGGATAAATTATACCTACCTCTAGAAGCTTTAGTATTTATTTTCTTACCACTTGTTTCATCTTAGGATAACCGTCGTTGGTGATCAACAACCGGTTTCGCGTCTTTCTCCAATTTTATTTTGTGCTGGCATAGAGTGGGACTAATGCCCTTAAGATCATCAAGCGTATATCCAATAGCAGCACGATGCTTCTTGAGAGTTTTCAATAATTTCTTTTCTTCATGCTCTAAAAGGTTAGCACTAATAATAACATGATATATCTTTTTCTCATCAAGATAAGCATATTTTAGAGTATCAGGTAAAGGTTTAAGCTCAAACATGGGATCACCCTTGGGTGGAGGAGGACCCCCTAGAATTTCAACAGGCAAGTTGTGCTTCAAAATAGGTCCTTGTTTAAAGAATACTTCATCTATTTCCCTTCTTTCATTCATGAACATATCATTTTCATGGTCGAGCAAATATTGTTCTAAAGGATCACTAGGAGGCACGGCAATAGAAGCAAGACAAATAATTTCATCTTTACTAGGCAATTCTTTATCATGGGGTTGTCTACGAAATTTAGCAAAATTAAACTCATGAGACATATCCCCCAAACCAATAGTAACAACATTCTTTTTGCAATCTATCCTAGCATTAACAGTATTCAAGAAGGGTCTACCAAATATAATGGGAAAAAAGTTATCTTGTGGGGAACCAACAACAAGAAAATCAGCAGGATATTTAACTTTCCCACACACTACAGAAAAAGACACATCCATGACATTTTGGGCCGAACAAATTTTTTCTGTCATACTTATGACACTTCTATGACAGTAATTGTGACAAAACATGATATCATCATAGATGTGGCGGGGTCCTACTTCTATGACAAAAAATCATGATAGACAATGGGCTTTTCGTCCTGTGCGGGCCGGAGACGCAACTGCATGACATTCTTTGGGACGTCCATGACCGGAAAAATCTTGGTAGAAGCGAGGGCGAGGAAAACATCAGGGTGTTCCTGGTTACGGTGGGTGGTCGGGGCCGAGCGATGCGTGTTTCTCTCGTACACGCACGCGCGTGGGTGCGAGGCGTTGGGCTCTAACTGAACACGAGCGAGGCGTTGGGCTCTAACTGAACCCGAGCGATTGCACTGCAGGCTACGCGTTACTGAACCCGAGCGATTGATTGATGGCTGTTAACTGAACTCGATCAAGCGATTCCTTCGCTACTGCTACTAACTGAAGCCGATCGATGCTGCCTCTGGATGAGCAGTGAGCGTTGCTGGGGGGTTGGATGAACAGTTCCCGGTGGGGGTGGATGAACAGGACCCCGTGGTGTTACCTCTGGATGAACAGGACCCCGATCGATCGAGCCAGTTGGGGCTGGATGAACAGGACCCCGTGGAGGGCAGGATGAACAGTAGACGGTGGAGGGCAGGATGAACAGTAGCCCGTGGAGGGGTGGTTGAATAGGAGCCCATGGAGAGGGCTGGTTGAACAGTAGCCGGTTGAGTAGCACGCGGTGGAGGCTGGATGAACATGAGCGCGTGGATGAACAGTCGCAGGTGGAGGCTGGAGGAGGTCGACGGTGGATGAATAGTAGCTCGTGGAGGCTGGAGGGGATCGATGGTGGAGATGAAAAATATCCTGTGGAGTCCCGTTTTGCGGTACGCCACACCCCTCCCGATGAACAGGACCCCCGTTTCGACCGTAGCGCTCCAACACAAGTCCGTTTCCTCCGTTTTGCGGTATGCCACACCCCTCCCGATAAACATGACCCCCGTTTCGACCATAGGAGGTCCGTTTCCTCCATTTTGCGGTACGCCAGACCCCTCCCGATCAATTGGATCCCGTTTCGAATGTGGCCGGTCGAACACAAGGCCGTTTCATCCGTTCTGCGGTATGCCAGGCCTCGTTTCCATCGCCTGTTCCGTCCAAGCCCTCCCGATGAACACGACGCATTCCGTTGCCTCCCCATGAACACGACACATTCCATTGCCTCCCCATGAACATGATGACGAGGCTGTTTCTCCATTCCGACCCAGCCATGTACACGAGTCATGGCCGTACGTATGCGCGATCAGGCGTTCGAGATCCCGCCGGTATGTACACATACATGGCCGTATTTTCTTTCTTGCACCCTGGCTGCTGTACGTACGTGTACATGCTACGTGCGCGCCTCTACTACGACACGTGCGCGCCTCTACATCCACCAGTATATATGTACATAGACATTCGCGACTAGAATGATAACGCTACGTACGCTTCGACCAGGTGGGTCCCGACTGTCAGACACTTCCTTGCCTGCGAAGATGTAGCTGGTGGGTCCCAGCAGTCAGGGGGCGAATCGTTTTTTTTGCCCGGTCGCACTTCCTTTCGTGCGAAGATGTAGCTGGTGGGTCCCAGCAGTCAGGGGGAAACATTTTTTCGCGAAATATGGTGGCCCGTCCAGTGGGTCCCGCTATCAGGTGGAGGAATAATTATTTTGCACGTAATAAGGAGGCACTTCCTTACTGCGGCCGTGGACCCAGCTGTCAGCCTCTCCACGTACAGTCAACGTCTGATGGAAGCTGTTCCTTGACCACGTTCACCACGCCGCGCCGAGAGCACCAGGGCGGTGGACGACGGCGAGGCCTAGGAAGGGGACGACGCGGAGCCGGGGAAGACGCGGCAGTGGATGCCCACGCGTAGAGGAGTTCGAGGGTTCACTGGTTCGCTGTGGTGTGAGGCTGCCGTTGCCGCAGAATAACAGGGGGTGTGGGTGAGTAGAAGGATGGCCTGGCCAGCGGTGGGAGCAGTAGGGGGCGGTGAGGCCTCCGCCGCATCACAGCCGGCCACGGGAGGCAGGAGCACGAGGCACGACCGGCACTGGTTTGGGCGGCTGGAGCAAGAAGACGAGAGGTTGAAGAAGCACTACGGCCGTTGGATGGACATCGTACGGTCATTGGAGCTAGAATCATGCATATTGACTAAGTTGACAAAGCCCTCCATCCCCGTCAACTTAGTAGGCCCACAAGTCAGCCTGCCACTATACTGGGTCCCAGCTAATAGGGGAAGTATTCATTTTTTTTTTGTGTAATAAGGAGGCACTTCCTTGCATGCGAAGATATAGCTGGTGGGTCTGAGCTGTCAGCGGCGATAACATTTTTTTTGCAAAATACAGAGGCCCTTTCGGTGGGTCCCTGATGTCAGGTGGAGGAATCATTATTTTGCGCGTAATAAGGAGGCATTTCCTTGCGTGCGGCCATGGACCCAGCTGTCGGCCTCTCCACGTAAAGTCCACTTCAGATGCATGTCGGTCGTTGACCACGTTGACCAGGCCGCGTCGAGAGCACCAGGGCGGTGGACGACGGCGAGGCCTAGGAAGGGAACGACACGGAGGCAGGGAAGACTCGGTAGTTGTTTCCCACGCAGAGGGGAGTATGACTGTACGAGGGTTTACTAGTTCGTCTGCCGTCGCCGGAGAATAATAGCAGGTGTGTGTGAGTAGAGGGATGGCTAGGCCAGCGATGGGAGTACGGTGGGGCGGTGAGGCCTGCGCGGCAGCAGAGCCGGCCGCGGGGAGGAGGGAGCAGGCAGTCCCACCGGCGCCTGTTTGAGCGGCTGGAGCAGGAAGTGCAGAGATTGAAGAAGCACGACGGAAAACATCCAACAATCACTGCTTGTGCGTCAACCTTTTTTTAGGAAAGCCTCAAATCTATGGAAAACATCATACATCCCATCTGCCATTATTTCTAATAATTTACAACCCATTTGCTAATTATTAAAGTTTTTTTGGAGCCCATATTCTTTTTGTTAGTATTACAGCCCATATTGTGGCCACGGTTAAAAAAATATAAGAAATTTTGCATATTTCGGTGCGGTCCGAACTTTTTTAATCCCGAAATTTCGACTCACATTCAAACTGATTTTAAAAATAATGTATATCAATATAAAATCCAAAAAATTCTCCATGCATAAAAATCAATATAATTTCAAATCTCGAAATGAAAAAAAAAAGATATTTGAAACTAATTGCCGGTTTGATGTGTTTTAAAAATGTACAACCCATTTCTCATTACTGATGGGCCATTTTCTCGGCCAGCCGAATGAAAGCTCTTCTCGTCTTGAAATATTTGCAGCCCAACAGGCCTAACAAAGCGACTTACTTGGCAAATCACAAAAAACTGGGCTGTGGCCATGGACACAGTTGTCAGCCTCTCCACGTATAGTACTCTTCCGATGGAATGTCGTTGACCACGTTGACCACGCCGCGCCGAGAGCACCAAGGCGGTGGACGAAGGCGAGGCCTAGGAAGGGGACGACGCGGAGCCGGGGAAGACGCGGTAGTGGATGCCCACACGGAGAGGAGTACGAGGGTTCATTGGTTCGGCTGCGGTGCGAGGCTGCCGTCGCCGCAGGGCCTGGCTAGCGGTGGGAGTAGTAGGGGGCGATGAGGCCTCATCGGCAGCACAGCCGGCCACTGGAGTCAGGAGCAGGCGGTCTCCCCGACGCTGGTTTGGGAGGCTGGTGTAAGAAGAGCAGCGATTAAAGAAGCAACAGGACCGTTCGATTCAAATCCAACGGTTACTGCTGCTAGAATCGTTTGTTGACTAAGTTGACAAGCCCTGCGTACGCGTCAACTTAGTAGGCCCACAGGTCAGCCTCCCAACCGGTGCACCCCAGATGTCAGTGGGAGGAATCATTTTTTTCGCATAATAAGGAGGCAGTTGATTGCGTGCGGCCAAGCCAGCGGAGGGAGTAGGGTGGGTCGGGGAAGCCTGCGCGGCATCACAGCGGGCCACAAGAGGAGGGAGCAGGCAGTCCCGCCGGCCCTAGTTTAGGCGGCTGGAGCAGGAAGATCAGAGATTGAAGAAGCACATCGGCCGTTGGATGGACATCCAACACTAACTGCTGCTAGAATCGTGTGTTCACTCACAAAGCCTTGCGTAAACAAGTCAGCCTCGAAATCTGTGGCGTGTACAGCCCATTTGCTATTATTTTTATAATTTTTACTCATTTTCTAATTCATATGGAATTTATTGCAGCCCATTTTCCATTTTTAGAATTGCTGGCCGTTTTCTGGTCAGTACCAGGGTCAAAAAAATTAACTAAATATGTCGGAAATTTTGAAAATTCGCAAATTTTTGCTGGGGAACGAAATATTCTTAATCCAAAAATTCATAGCCATACTAAAAAAAATTTAAAAACAAATTAGTACTATGTCATGTTAAATCCAATGA
This sequence comes from Triticum urartu, assembly GCF_003073215.2. Classification (NCBI taxonomy): domain Eukaryota; kingdom Viridiplantae; phylum Streptophyta; class Magnoliopsida; order Poales; family Poaceae; genus Triticum; species Triticum urartu. Next base: position 102,731,816 of record NC_053025.1, on the reverse strand, counting down.
AATACTATAAGATATCAGTGAAGAACAAAAACAAAAAAAGAAACTTATATCCCATTTGCTATAATTTTTTTGGAATTTTCAACCCCTTTTGATATTACTTTTAACAGACATTGACCATACTCTTAAGCCAGGCCGGAATGCATCCCTCCTCGTCTTGAAAGACTTGCAACCCAGTAATTTGGAGAAAACAAATAGGCCTAGCTTGGGTATTCTTCAAAAAGAAATACTGGGCTACCTATTTTCCCAAAGAACTGGTGTATGAGCATTTTGCTTTATTTATTTACTTACTTACTTACTTATTTATGTTTAGGGGACCATGAGCATGTACCTGGGCCGGATTCATGTGAGAGCCTCCCTTCTAGTTAATTATGGGCTTCTCTATTGGGCCTTCATCAGTGGGATGCATGTTATCAACAAGTGGAAAATGTGTTTCGAGTTTCAAAAAAAAAGTGTTCCGTACGATAAATAGTATGTGCTACATACGGTATGGGGCACTAAAGGATCGAGCCATGCAACGACTTCCAAAACATTGTGTTTGTCGTTCTAACAACATATTTATTCAACAAACAGACGAAATATACTACCGATTGTACATTGAAAACAGCAGCATCAGCAACCAAGGCTGGGGGTGCAACAGAAGCAGTAAGCAGGCCAGAAGAGTGAAGACACAGCTCTCTCTTCCAAAGCAAACATCAGCCATCATTACAAAAGGGCTACCAAATAAGAACAAGTGTATGCATCAAACTAAATAAAGATCCTACTACACCAAGTGTACGCATCTAACTAACTAGCTCAGTTAGACGTTACTATTTTTTAAGCTGTGGAGATTGGCTGACGGCTTGAACCAGATGGGTGCCTGACGAGGGAAACTCCAGCCAACAGGTCGAAGTATGATTCTTGTGACCCTCTCTCCTACTTTGGGCTGTAGAGCATGGCGGCACATATCAGGGTATGGTGCATGCAGAGACGCATGGTACGCTGTGTACACACAGTTTTGCCTGATGAACGAAACCGTGCTGCCATCATGATCCTTGCTGTCGGTTATCTCCTGGTTAATCGGATAATTCAATCTGACAAACAGAGAGCATGTACCAAGGCTACTTACCAGCCTCCAGTCAAAAATTCCTGAAGGCCCAGAGAAGCGGGGATCCTGCTCAAAGACCTTGCAGTGACTGTGATTGTATTCCGCGAAACAACACGTCCGGTACGTGCGAACGATCATCAATCTTTCGCCGTCGTCTGATCGAGCCAGGAACCACCTGCAACTGCCATGCCACTTTTCTTTGAAAGGTTTTGGGATTAGGAAGGGTAGGGACACCAGGCGGCCTACAACATCATATCAAGTTGGAGTCAAATAAAAAAGGACTCTTGGTTTAGTCAATCTTAAGAACAACATGTTATGAGCATGAATATTTTTTCAGCAAATGTTGACAGTAATATAAGAAAGCCATCATGATATCATAGGAAAGTAACATACTGCTGTAACAGCCGTTTGTAGCGATGACTGGAGTAGGCCAGCAATACGTCCAGCCATAGATGGAGTCGACAGCGTAAATGAAGCCCTTGTGCTCAATGGCATCAGAGAACCATGGAGGACGTATGATCCTGCGATGGACGTGCAAATTTATCCACTTACCGCAGTGACCTGTCAGATAGGCGAGACCGCGGTTGAAGAATGCAATTAGCCTGAAGTCTTTATAATTCACAGATCTTGTGGGCACTTGGCAGATTACAACCTTGAGCAAATCAAACTTGGTATCATGTTGGCTACTGTAAGATTCCGAGTATTTTGGGCCGCGGTGCCAAAGCAGTGCAATGTTAATCGAAGGAAGGGGGATCAATCGCCGGGTATAGACCTCCACGAGCATCGAGCTGCCGCGACCATCGACGAGCACCATCCAAGACGTGTTCATGTCGACCCAGTACATACCGTTAATGTAGTTGAGGCTGACGGGGATCGGATCACAGTCAAGGGGGTTGATGCTCGCCACCCTACGATCGTTATGCTGCGTGACACGCCGTTTCTGAAGATCAGGCGGCATCAGCAAGCAAGGAGCTGGCTTAAAAAGCTCCGGCCTGAGGGCTTTGAGTAAAGGTACAGCCCCGACGAGCACGCGGCGAGTGACATGGTACTGAGATTGTCCACACGCGAAACAATGTGCTTGATTACCTCTTTGGGGAGAGAATTCTAGCCACTCTTTCGGCGGACGCTGCTCGGTTCTGCCATTGTTAGTACTTGGGTTTCAGACGAGGGGGGGAGGCGCCTTAGCGGGGATGGAAGATTGGGCGAGATTATGTGCGGACAAAGATGGAGAAGCGAATATGTGCTGTGGGAAGTGGACAGGTGATGATGACTACAGCACGCCGCTTGACTTACGAGACACATACCAGCAGCGTAGGGTCATGTCGATGCCAGACAACTTGCTTGAGTGATCACAGTACTGGTACTCCCTACAATTCTATGCCCTAACTTGCTTGAGTAGAGTAGTAGAGTAGGACTCTGCTCTACTACTAGCACTGGAGGAGTAGTATATTCTAATCTAAAATAGTTACAAACTTCAATGCCCGAGTGTGGAACGACTACGAACCATGCTCAAAGACCGTGTCTACGTGGTGTTTGGACATGGACGACAACCTCAATGCCAACAGTGCTGCTCCCGTTGCACCGTATGTGTTTCTGTCCTTCATGTTCGAAATCATGGTAGAATTCATGTTTCTACTCTGTATCCTACTACTATGCTAGTCCACATGATTAGTTGCGAACGACGACTTCTTCCTCGACCTCGGAAACCTCATCCTCGACGACATGGGCGACAGCGTCAACACCGGCAACCAGTGAGATACAGGGTGTAGGAAGCGGTTTGGGAATTTGCATGCCTTTATAACCAGTGAGATACTCCGTACAAAGTACGACAGAGAAATAACCACAGAGAAGGAAGCTAAAAGTAAACAATCAAACAAGTATTTTTGCATTTGTTTTGCATTGAATCATTTCACAAGCTTGACTAGTGCTGGTTTTCTACTTTTACAAAAACCGCGTCGTAATGTTAAAACGTGCATGTGCACGTACATAAGTAATAGTAGTACTCCCTCCGTCTAGGTGTATAAGTCTTCCCTCCTTCTTGGTCACGGTGCACAACCGAAGATGACTTATTGACCTGGAAGGAGGGAGTAGCACAGTCTGCAAGCATATATCGAAAGAGACGTGTAGTATATAGTAAAGTTTGTGCTATATGCACGTACTTGCAAAATGCGTACGAATACACAAGGTTTCCAAACTTTCCCTTTTACATAATTAATTAAGGACGCTAAAAATTCCTGAACGTTCGGGATTTATCATTTGCGTCCCAAAACTAATGAGATCGCCTTACGAAACAAAAATTATACTCCTCCTAAAAGCCACGGCGCTCGCAGGAGCGCTTGCGGCGCGCCACGAGTGCCCTGGTGCGCGGCCGTTTCCCAGCGTGCCGACACAACGCCTCTTCATCAGCCTCGCAACTCGCGAGGTGCTAATTAGCGGCTTGCCGGCGGGCGAGCGCGATCTCACCGGTGTGGTGATCCGGCGCCAACAGGTACTCCTCCTCACTAGAAGCGTGCACCCGGTCCACGTACCGCCAAGCGTAGACGAGGCGCTTGGGCCCGACTGCACTCAGGGCATCGGCACGGGCGTCCTCCGCCACCCTCACGGCCCTCGCACGAGCCTTCTGCCAAAGAGCCAATTGGCTGACTCTCTCGGACGCGACATAGGCCTCCCAGGCAGCTTGTTCCGGGGTGCGCTTCTCTTCCTCGGCCTTCTTCTCCGCCTCTATTTTGGCGCGCTCTGCTGGAGGCAAAGCCTCCCACAAGGCGACATCCATTTCTTTCCAAAGCTCCTCAAGGCTGGGGGGCTCGGCGGGCGGCGCGACGTTCTCCTCATAGAGGGGAGCCGACACGTCCTCCGGCACGCGTGCTAGTGAGATTGGAAACACCGACGCGTCCACCTCGACGCATCGCGGCGAGGAGCAGAACACCGACGCGTCCCCCTCGACTAGTGGCGGCGAGGAACGGAATGGCGACGCGTCACGTAGCAGCGAGGAGCGGAACAACGACGCGTCCTCCTCGACTAGTGGCGGCGAGGAACGGAACGGTGACGCGTGACCGTCCGCGCGGTGCAGCGAGGGGCTCCTAGGGCTTGGGAGGGGCGATGCCATGGTGGTCGACATGAGAGGGAGGGGGAGGAGATAGCGATGAACGTGAACGTGAGGCGGAGGAGATAGCGATGTCGTGGGAGGCGCAGTATTTATAGCGAGAAATGGCACACCTACGTAAGATATGGACTGAGCTGCACTGACTTAACTACCAGTCCAGTTGCGTCACATGTGGGCCAGACCCCTGTTGGGCCCATATGTCAGTGATCGAATGCACCTGCAGTTAAGTAACAGCTACGTGGGCATATTTGTTGGAGTAAATTACGGGGGAGCGAAGGGGTGGAAATATTGCTGGTCACAACGGATTGGATGAGCGTGGGGGGAGGAGAGTCATGCATGCACATTTTTTCACACGGGGTGGAGTGGTGGGACCATCGGAGGGAGAAGGAGAGTTTGGCAGGCATATTGTTTCCACACATGGAGAGGAAAAAATTTGGAGAAGAACGGGCTTCCTGTAGGTATGGGGAACGGTGCATAATAAGTCATCTTGCGTGCCGGGCTAGGTATAGTCTCAAGTCATTAAAAACAAACACGCCCCACACATGTTCATATTTCAAGGTGCACTAAATTATTGCATGCGATGATTAAGGCTGGCCATAATGGTGGTATCTTAGCTGGTATCATGCACACGGGAATAGCAAACATGCTAATGTGGCAAAGAATTAAAGAAGAGAGGGGGGTTAGAGTAACTAGAGTTCATGCATGCATTGGTAAACACATTTTTTTGTGGAGAACGACAGGACTAGTTGAGTACTTTTGCAGACTTCAAAAACTATTCCACAATGTGTCAAAATTCACAATGTCAAATCAATATTTTTACACTCATTTTAAAACGTAGTTCTTATACTCCCTCCTTCCATCTATATAGGGCCTAATGCGTTTTTCAAGGCTAACTTTGACCAAATGTTAGAGCAATAATATATGACATGCAACTTACACAAGGCACATCATCAAATTCGTATGTGAAAGGAGCTTTCAATGATATAATTTTCACATTATGCATGTCATGTAGTATTAATTTTATCAATAGTCAAAGGCGGTCTTGAAAAATGCATTAGGCCCTATATAGATGGAAGGAGGGAGTACTCATTATAATCACTACTCCCTCCGTCTAGGTGAGCAAGTCATCTTAGATTGTGTAGTGTGACCAAGGAGGAGGGGAAAACGAGATATCTTAATGTTTATTTGCTAATTAATAGCATTGCATGCAATGAACTAACCACTGCATGTCGTGTTTGGTAGTCTCAAGTCATTAAAAGCATGCACACCCACATCTCCTATTGGTTGATATGTCAAGAAACAAGGAACGAGGTAGAAGTTAATGCACCGCGCCTAAGTGTTTTGGGAGTATTGTAGATATTGATATTTTTAGTATAAATTTGGTCGTGGGATTTCATTGATGCCTGTCAAAGCGTTGACAGGTCTTCTATGCGTGACCTGAAGATGAAAGCATTGAGCATCTCGAAGTTGATCAACAATCTTCAATTGTCAAACATCAGCCGTTCGGCCAATAAGGTGGCACACTTAATCGCTAAGTATAGCTTTGACAATAGATTAGATGGTATTCTTGTAAATAATGTACAACCCTGTGTGGTGAATATTGTATCAAATGAGTGTACTGGTGTGGCTGGTTAATTAATATAAGGTGGTGTTCAAAAAAAGTATAAATTTGGTCAAACACTTTGCAAACGGTTGACGGGAGTAAAAAGGACCAGAGGGAGTATCATGCATGCGGAGTAGGCAAAAAAAATTGCTTGTCTAAAAAATGGCAAAAAATTGCTCATTTTAGCCAGTCGAAGTCTCAAAGGGCGCGACCGTGCCAGGGAGGCGAAGGTCGTGGGAGGCGCGGCGTTTGACGGAATTAAGTGAAGTTAAATCCACGCGCCGGCATGGCGTGCGAACAGGCAGAAGCTATACCGTCAGGCCTACGATATGGGTCTAGTAGACATGACATCTAGTGGGTCCCGCATAGTTCTCGAGAACTCTTTGGGGGCTTGCAGCCGTTTATCCACCGGGCAAGCCAGCAACCCCACGCCGTTCGCATGCCCTACTCGTCCCCGTCTTCTACCTTACAACAGTTCATTCCCAATCGTCCCGTCCTTTCACATTAGTTCGCTCCCAGTTTTTTTTGCAAGGTACAACAGTTCAACTTCTCCTAACCCTCCTCCAAAATCCATGGCCTCCCAAATCTCCATGGTCGCCGCTGAGTACCAGGTTAGAGCCATCATCGGCGATCAGTTCATTGTCATCTACACACGTGGATCCGAGACGGTGAAAGCATGGCTTGCTCGCTTCCTACGCATGTTCAACAGTTCAACAGATGAGTGGGTCGCTGGGCTAGATGTTGAGTACACCACAGTCATGGGACGAGAGAAGGATCTAAAGGACGAAGAGAGGTAGAAGCCCGCCGTGATCCAGGTTTGCATACATAACGTTTGCTTGGTCTACCACATATGCCATGCCGACGTTGAGTGCCAGGATTTTAAGAACTTCCTCAAGGACAAAAGAGTGAAATTCGTTATTGTAGGCTTTAAGAACGACAGTGACGTCCTGCGTCAGATAGGTCTCGTTGTAGGCCAGCCCTTCGATCTCCAGAAGGCAAGCCTGGTGTCCTCCTCTCAACCTTCAATGTTGACCCTGGCAGTAGCCATGATTGATCCTTCGTACGCTAAACTGAAGAAACCTCATCCTGAGTTTCATCATGCATGGGAATCCAAGACATTAGATGAAGATCATATCCTGTACGCAGCAATGGATGCCTACCTTTTTTTAAGCAAATCCCAGTGTCCGGTTCAAGCAAAGAAGCGTCGGCGAAGAGGAAGAGGAAGAGGGACAAGGACGAAGTCGAGGACATGGACTCGGACTCCAAGTAGGTGGCAGTGCCATCACTCATGCTGGTTCTACTACAGTGTCAAGCGGACTAGTTTCTTATTAGGTTATTTTCAAGGGTGTGTTGTGCTGAGGCCCCAGCAGAACTATGTTTATGTTCTTTCTCGTTATTTGAACTCTTTAGTACGTACAGTAGTACTAGTACTATGTCTTACTACTGTTCTTCTTGCAGTTGGTACTACTCGTATCTTTGTGTTCCTACTGTACTTAATACGTTCGTAATAGTAGTATAATTTGGGTCAGTCGATTTGTGAAAGAAGTTCGATGGAGCGAAGGAAGAAGACGACAGAAGAGGTGGAAGAAGCCCTTCTAGCCATCCATGTTGCATCAAACGGCTCACATGAGTCGACTGACCCAAATTGCTCCTTCAGATTGCAGGATCCACGTGGCATTCAAGGTCTCGAAGGTAGATTCCGCGTCCGCACCCGGTTGGCGGGTTCGACGCGCGCGCGACCGGCTTCCGCCATGATAGCCACCATGTGCGCCTCCTCCACGTGGGAGGAGACGACAATGACACGCTAGTTCCTCCTCGTCGGCGTGCTGGAGCATGCGCTCGTCCTCCTCTTCGTACGCTGCGTGCATAGACGTGGCTCCACCAGCTGCTCGCATGCTTGGAAGCACGGCGGCATCGTGAGGAGGGACTGCAAACAACGTGAGTGGGCAAGCCTTCGGCTTCATGGCATAGGGATGGCGGCGACATGGCGGTGATGGGCGAGAAATTGTTGGCCGGAGCAGGCGGGTGCCGGCATGCGCAACGGCGGCTGCGGCATATTGATGAGTGCGCGTGTGGGAGCTTACTTTAGTTTTATATATAAGGTTGGTCAAACTTAAAAGAAAACCGTACTAGTACACATAAACATTAGACTTAGGCAGCGCTTTTATTAGTTACTAGTTTATGTTCTTGCCCATTGTGACCAGCCTTAGTACCACGGCCACGATACATAATCCTGTGCAAGCGCGTGAACCGCGGCCGCGCGGTCGATCGAACGGTGCGTCACAGTGTCGCGCTCGAAGGGCATCCACCGAACCTTTTTGTGTGTGTGAAAACAATCCTCGAATATTACTCAACTTTTTTTCCTGTGAAAGTTCTTGACGCTGCAATATTTCCATATATTTGAATTTAGCTCCAGTTCGTGTTTACTTGGATTTGGATGTTTTAGGTGCGCCCTAGTTTTTTTAATACTGATTTTGTGTGTGTGACTGAGAGAGAACGTGTGTATATGTCCATATGTGTGTTGTGGCGGAAGGGCAATGTGGAGACGGTGTGCATGTGATACAGACATAGAGAGGTGTGAATGTGCAAATGATCATGCATGAGTGAGACATAGACAGATGCTGATACGTTGTGTATACATGAGAGAATGGTCTTCTAGTTTACTTGTGTGTGTGAGAGAGAGAGAGGGAGAGAGAGAGAGACAGAGAGAGGAGCATCCGTAACACAACAACCATCTCTCTCGATTCGTCCGTCCCTCGCACGGTCGCATGCAACACATGCATCAACGCGCATATTTTGACACCCTCACCTGGCCCCTGCCCACCTCAAGGCCCGCACAATCTCTTCGTGAATACCCATTTCTCTCCTTAGGTTTGTTTTCTCGCAATATCTGACACACAAACACAAACACACACACACACAGAGACATGCAGCACAACACACACACACACACACTCCCCCAAGAACACAATTCATCCCCATCCAAGGTTATACAGCGAACACTCTCGCTTGTACTTCTTTGCACCCCAACATGCACAACACCTCAATCTTCAAAGAGGGCAACGATCAGATCGAAGACGGCGACCACACCACGCTAGAGAATGTGGGGTCATTTGGAAGCAGGGTGATGTGACGACGGCTGACTGACTCCTCCCCCACCCTCTCTCTCTCTTGCACAAAATTACCAATCCCTCTCTCCCCCGCACAAAATTGTCAATCCCTCAACCCACGAGATCCTTCCCCTCTCGTCCATGTTTTTCCTGCTCTCTCATCAAACATGTTGTCTCTTCTCCTTCCACGTATACAGAATCCAGATGCACACGCATCTCATGTATATTACATGTATGCATCTTTCTCACAGACCTAACTTCTTCCTCTCTCTCTTTCTCTCTCTATCTCTCTCTCTATCTCGTTAGGTTTGTCTCCTACTCTCTCATCCACATACATACAAACTTCCCTGCCCTATCTGCTCCATGTTCAAAAGCTCTCTCTGCACGTTTCATTCACACATTGGGATATGTCAAAATGTTGCTTCTATAATGGCTGATGTAGAGTTATGGTTGTTCTTGTTGCATCCTACAAAGTAATAATTATGAAATGCATTTAGATTCTCATTTGACTGGGATTATGTGAGTTTGAGCATGTTGTGAAGTACTATAGACCTTGTATACATCTTGGGATTCAACAATGATTGTAACTATCGAATTGTATAGACCATTACATTCGAAGTCAATAGCCTAATATATTTGTTTCACAATTTCAACAAATGATTAGTTCACTACAAACTAAGAAAACAAATGTGTACTCCCTCCATTTTTATTGAAGTTCGTGTATTAGCATTGGTCAAAGTCAAGTTTCGTAAACTCTCAGAAAGCTTATAACAAAAAATATTAACATATACAATAACAAATAAATACCATTAGATTAATTATTGAATGTACTTTCACATCATACATATTTGTTATGGTAAATGTTTGTATTTTTCTATAAACTTGGTCAAACTTTAGGAAGTTTGACTTCGGTCAAACCTAAGATGCAGAGTTTGTTGGGGAACGTTGCAGAAAACAAAAATTTTCCTACTCGTTTCACCAAGATCCATCTAGGAGTTCATCTAGCAACGAGTCATCAGATGCATCTACATACCTTTGTAGATCGCGTGCGGAAGCGTTCAAAGAACGGTGATGATGTAGTCGAACACGACGTGATCCAAATCACCGATGACCAAGCGCCGAATGGACGACACCTCCGCGTTCAACACATGTACGGGACGGGAGACGTCTCCTCCTTATTGATCCAGCAAGGGGAAGGAGAGGTTGATGAAGATCCAGCAGCACGACGGCGTGGTGGTGGATGCAGGGCGTCACAGTAGCAGGGCTTCGCCTATACTACGAGGGAGAGACGTAATGGGGAGAGAGGGAGGCGCCAAGGCTGAGGTATGAAGTCCTCCCCTCTCCTCAACTATATATAGGGGTGCCAAGGGGGGTGGCCGGCCCTAGGAGATGGGATCTCCTAGGGGGGCGGCGGCCAAGGGGTGGGGGCTTGCCCCCCAAGCAAGGGGCGCCCCCCTTAGGGTTCCCCCCCAACCCTAGCCGCATGGGCTCTAGGGGGGTGGCGCCCCAGCCCACTATGGGCTGGGTTCCCTCCCACTTCAGCCCATGGGGCCCTCCGGGATAGGTGGCCCCACCCGGTGGACCCCCGGGACCCTTCCGGTGGTCCCGGTACAATACCGGTGACCCCGAAACTTGTCCCGATGGCCGAAACAGCACTTCCTATATATAATTCTTTACCTCCGGACCATTCCGGAACTCCTCGTGACGTCCGGGATCTCATCCGGGACTCCGAACAACATTCGGGTTACTGCATATACATATCTTCACAACCCCTAGCGTCACCGAACCTTAAGTGTGTAGACCCTACGGGTTCGGGAGACAAGCAGACATGACCGAGACGACTCTCCGGTCAATAACCAACAGCGGGATCTGGATACCCATGTTGGCTCCCACATGCTCCACGATGATCTCATCGGATGAACCACGATGTCGAGGATTCAATCAACCCCGTATGCAATTCCCTTTGTCAATCGATATGTTACTTGCCCGAGATTCGATCGTCGGTATCCCAGTACCTCGTTCATTCTCGTTACCGGCAAGTCACTTTACTCGTACCGTAATACATGATCCCGTGACCAGATACTTGGTCACTTTGAGCTCATTATGATGATGCATTACCGAGTGGGCCCAGTGATACCTCTCCGTCATACGGAGTGACAAATCCCAGTCTTGATCCATGTCAACCCAACAGACACTTTCGGAGATACCCGTAGTCTCGCCAAGGCTGAGGTATGAAGTCCTCCCCTCTCCTCAACTATATATAGGGGTGCCAAGGGGGGGCGCTGGCCCTAGTAGATGGATCTACTAGGGGGGGCGGGCGGCCAAGGGTGGGGGGCTTGCCCCCCAAGCAAGGTGGCGCCCCCTCTAGGGTTTCCCCCAACCCTAGCCACATGGGCCCTTGGGGGGTGGCGCCCCAGCCCACTATGGGCTGGGTTCCCTCCCACTTCAGCCCATGGGGCCCTCCGGGATAGGTGGCCCCACCCGGTGGACCCCCGGGACCCTTCCGGTGGTCCTGGTACAATACCGGTGACCCCGAAACTTGTCCCGATGGCCGAAACAGCACTTCCTATATATAATTCTTTACCTCCGGACCATTCCGGAACTCCTCGTGACGTCCGGGATCTCATCCGGGACTCCGAACAACATTCGGGTTACTGCATATACATATCTTCACAACCCTAGCGTCACCGAACCTTAAGTGTGTAGACCCTACGGGTTCGGGAGACAAGCAGACATGACCGAGACGACTCTCCGGTCAATAACCAACAGCGGGATCTGGATACCCATGTTGGCTCCCACATGCTCCACGATGATCTCATCGGATGAACCACGATGTCGAGGATTCAATCAACCCCGTATGCAATTCCCTTTGTCAATCGATATGTTACTTGCCCGAGATTCGATCGTCGGTATCCCAATACCTCATTCAATCTCGTTACCGGCAAGTCACTTTACTCGTACCGTAATACATGATCCCGTGACCAGACACTTGGTCACTTTGAGCTCATTATGATGATGCATTACCGAGTGGGCCCAGTGATACCTCTCCGTCAAACGGAGTGACAAATCCCAGTCTTGATCCATGTCAACCCAACAGACACTTTCGGAGATACCCGTAGTCTACCTTTATAGTCACCCAGTTACGTTGTGACGTTTGGTATACCCAACGCACTCCTACGGTATCCGGGAGTTACACGATCTCATGGTCTAAGGAAAAGATACTTGACATTGGAAAACTCTAGCAAATGAACTACACGATCTTGTGCTATGTTTAGGATTGGGTCTTGTCCATCACATCATTCTCCTAATGATGTGATCTCGTTATCAATGACATCCAATGTCCATAGTCAGGAAACCATGACTATCTATTGATCAACGGGCTAGTCAACTAGAGGCTTACTAGGGACATGTTGGTGTCTGTTATTCACACATGTATTACGATTTCCGGATAACACAATTATAGCATGAATAAAGACAATTATCATGAACAAGGAAATATAATAATAATGCCTTTATTATTGCCTCTAGGGCATATTTCCAACAGTCTTCCACTTGCACTAGAGTCAATAATCTAGTTACATTGTGATGAATCGAACACCCATGGAATTTTGGTGTTGATCATGTTTTGCTCTAGGGAGAGGTTTAGTCAACGGATCCGCTACATTCAGGTCCGTATGTACTTTACAAATCTCTATGTCTCCATCTTGAACATTTTCACGAATGGAGTTGAAGCGACGCTTGATGTGCCTTGTCTTCTTGTGAAACCTGGGCTCCTTGGCAAGAGCAATAGCTCCAGTGTTGTCACAGAAGAGCTTGATCGGCCCCGACGCATTGGGTATGACTCCTAGGTCGGTGATGAACTTCTTCACCCATATTGCTTCATGTGCTGCCTCCGAGGCTGCCATGTACTCCGCTTCACATGTAGATCCCGCCACGACGCTTTGCTTGCAACTGCACCAGCTTACTGCCCCACCATTCAAAATATACAAGTATCCGGTTTGTGACTTAGAGTCATCCAGATCTGTATCGAAGCTAGCATCGACGTAACCCTTTACGACGAGCTCTTTGTCACCTCCCTAAACGAGAAACATTTCCTTAGTCCTTTTCAGGTACTTCAGGATATTCTTGACCGCTGTCCAATGTTCCTTGCCAGGATTACTTTGGTACCTTCCTACCAAACTTACGGCAAGGTTTACATCAGGTCTGGTACACAGCATGGCATACATAATAGAACCTATGGCCGATGCATAGGGGATGACGCTCATCTCTTCTATATCTTCTGCCGTGGTCGGACATTGAGCTGAGCTCAATTTCATACCTTGTAACATAGGAAAGAACCCCTTCTTAGATTGATCCATATTGAACTTCTTCAATATCTTATCAAGGTATGTGCTTTGTGAAAGACCTATGAGGCGTCTCGATCTATCCCTATAGATCTTGATGCCTAATATATAAGCAGCTTCTCCAAGGTCCTTCATTGAAAAACTCTTATTCAAGTAGGCCTTGATGCTGTCCAAGAGTTCTATATCATTTCCCATCAATAGTATGTCATCTACATATAATATGAGAAATGCTACAGAGCTCCCACTCACTTTCTTGTAAAGGCAGGCTTCTCCATAAGTCTGCATAAACCCAAACACTTTGATCATCTCATCAAAGCGAATGTTCCAACTCCGAGATGCTTGCACCAGCCCATAAATCGAGCGTTGGAGCTTGCACACCTTGTCAGCATTCTTAGGATCGACAAAACCTTCCGGCTGCATCATATACAATTCTTCCTTAAGGAAACCATTAAGGAATGCTGTTTTGACGTCCATTTGCCATATCTCATAATCGTAGAATGCGGCAATTGCTAACATGATTCGGACGGACTTTAGCTTCGCTACCGGTGAGAAAGTCGCATCGTAGTCAACCCCTTGAACTTGTCGATAACCCTTAGCGACAAGTCGAGCTTTATAGATGGTCACATTACCATCCGCGTCTGTCTTCTTCTTAAAGATCCATTTATTTTCTATGGCTCGCCGTTCAACGGGCAAGTCAGTCAAAGTCCATACTTCGTTTTCATACATGGATCCTATCTCGGATTTCATGGCTTCTAGCCATTTGTCGGAATCCGGGCGCGCCATCGCTTCTTCATAGTTCGAAGGTTCACCGTTGTCTAACAACATTATTTCCAAGATAGGGTTGCCGTACCACTCTGGTGCGGAACGTGTCCTTGTGGACCTTTGAATTTCAGTAGGAGCTTGATCAGAAGTATCTTGATCATTATCGTTAACTTCCTCTCTAGTCGGTGCAGGCACCTCAGGAACATTTTCTTGAGTTGCGCCATTTTCCGATTCAAGAGGTAATACTTCATCAGGTTCTACTTTCCTCCCACTTACTTCTTTCGAGAGAAACTCTTTCTCTAGAAAGGACCCATTCTTGGCAACAAAGATCTTGCCTTCGGATCTGAGGTAGAAGGTGTACCCAATAGTTTCTTTTGGGTATCCTATGAAGACGCATTTTTCCGACTTGGGTTCGAGCTTTTCAGGTTGAAGTTTCTTGACATAAGCATCGCATCCCCAAACTTTTAGAAACGACAACTTAGGTTTCTTCCCAAACCATAATTCATACGTTGTCGTCTCAACGGATTTTGACGGAGCCCTATTTAAAGTGAATGCGGCAGTCTCTAAAGCATAGCCCCAAAAAGATAGCGGTAAATCGGTAAGAGACATCATAGATCGCACCATATCTAATAAAGTGCGATTATGACGTTCGGACACACCATTACGCTGAGGTCTTCCAGGCGGCGTGAGTTGTGAAACTATTCCACATTTTCTTAAGTGTGTGCCAAATTCGTGACTCAAGTATTCTCCTCCACGATCTGATCGTAGAAACTTGATCTTCCTGTCACGTTGATTCTCATCCTCACTCTGAAATTCCTTGAACTTTTCAAAGGTTTCAGACTTGTGTTTCATTAAGTAGATATACCCATATCTACTTAAATCATCAGTGAGCGTGAGAACATAACGATAGCCACCGCGAGCCTCAACACTCATTGGACCGCACACATCAGTATGTATGATTTCCAATAAGTTGGTTGCTCGCTCCATTGTTCCTGAGAACGGAGTCTTGGTCATCTTACCCATGAGGCATGGTTCACATGTGTCAAATGATTCATAATCAAGAGATTCTAAAAGTCCATCTGCATGGAGCTTCTTCATGCGTTTGACACCTATGTGACCAAGGCGGCAGTGCCACAAGTATGTGGAGCTATCATTATCAACCTTACATCTTTTGGTACTCACATTATGAACATGTGTAGTATTACGTTCGAGATTCATAAAGAATAAACCATTCACCATAGGAGCATGACCATAAAACATATCTCTCATATAAATAGAACAACCATTATTCTCGAATTTAAATGAGTAGCCATCTCGAATTAAACGAGATCCCGATACAATGTTCATGCTCAAAGCTGGCACTAAATAACAATTATTAAGGTTTAAAACTAATCCCGAAGGTAGATATAGAGGTAGCGTGCCGACGGCGATCACATTGACCTTGGAACCATTCCCAACGCGCATCGTCACCTCGTCCTTTGCCAGTTTCCGCTTATTGCACAGCCCCTGCTTTGAGTTACAAATGTGAGCAACTGCACCGGTATCAAATACCCAGGAGCTACTACGGACACTAGTAAGGTACACATCAATTACATGTATGTCACATATACCTTTTGTTTTGCCGGCCTTCTTGTCTGCTAATTATTTAGGGCAGTTCCGCTTCCAGTGACCGCTTCCCTTGCAATAAAAGCACTCAGTCTCGGTCTTGGGTCCATTCTTTGGCTTCTTCCCGGCAGCTTGCTTGCTGGGCGCAGCAACCTCCTTGCCGTCCTTCTTGAAGTTCTTTTTACCCTTGCCTTTCTTGAACTTAGTGGTTTTATTGACCATCAACACTTGATGTTCCTTCTTGACTTCTACCTCCGCTGATTTCAGCATTGAGAACAACTCAGGAATGGTCTTTTGCATCCCCTGCATGTTGAAGTTCATCACAAAGCTCTTGTAGCTTGGTGGAAGCGACTGGAGGATTCTGTCAATGACCGCATCATCCGGGAGATTAACTCCCAGCTGAGACAAGCGGTTATGTAACCCAGACATAGTGAGTATGTGCTCACTGACAGAACTATTTTCCTCCATCTTACAGCTGAAGAACTTATCGGAGACTTCATATCTCTCGATCCGGGCATGAGCTTGAAAAACCATTTTTAGCTCTTCGAACATCTCATATGCTCCATGTCTCCCAAAACGTTTTTGGAGCCCCGGCTCTAAGCTGTAAAGCATGCCGCACTGAACGAGGGAGTAGTCGTCAACACGTGTCTGCCAAGCGTTCATAACGTCTTGGTTCTGTGGGACGGGAGCTTCACCTAGCGGTGCTTGTAGGACATAATCTTTCTTGGCAGCTATGAGGATGATCCTCAGGTTCCGGACCCAGTCTGTATAGTTGTTGCCATCGTCTTTCAGCTTGGTTTTCTCTAGGAACGCGTTGAAGTTGAGGACTACGTGGGCCATTTGATCTACAAGACATATTGTAAAATATTTTAGACTAAGTTCATGATAATTAAGTTCATCTAATCAAATTATTAATGAACTCCCACTTAGATTAGACATCCCTCTAGTCATCTAAGTATTACATGATCCAAGTTAACTAGGCTGTGTCCGATCATCACGTGAGACGGACTAGTCAACATCGGTGAACATCTTCATGTTGATCGTATCTTCTATACGACTCATGCTCGACCTTTCGGTCTTCTGTGTTCCGAGGCCATGTCTGTACATGCTAGGCTCGTCAAGTCAACCTAAGTGTTTGCATGTGTAAATCTGTCTTACACCCGTTGTATGTGAACGTCTGAATAAAACACCCGATCATCACATGGTGTTTTGAAACAGCGAACTGTCGCAACGGTGCACAGTTAGGGGGAACACTTCTTGAAATTATTATGAGGGATCATCTTATTTACTACCGTCGTTCTAAGTAAACAAGATGCAAAACATGATAAACATCACATGCAATCAAACAATAAACGTGACATGATATGGCCAATATCACATAGCTCCTTTGATCTCCATCTTGGGGCTCCATGATCATCTTGTCACCGGCTTGACACCATGATCTCCATCATCATGATCTCCATCATCGTGTCTCCATGAAGTTGCTTGCCAACTATTACTTCTACTACTATGGCAAACGCGTTTAGCAATAAAGTAAAGTAATTTACATGGCGTTTCTCAATGACACGCAGGTCATATAAAAGAATAAAGACAACTCCTATGGCTCCTGCCGGTTGTCATACTCATCGACATGCAAGTCGTGATTCCTATAACAATAGCATGAACATCTCATACATCACATATAGATCATTCATCATTCATCACAACTTTGGCCATATCATATCACAAACCACTTGCTGCAAAAACAAGTTAGACGTCCTCTAATTGTTGTTGCAAGTTTTACGTGGATGAATTAGGGTTCTAGCAAGAACGTCTTCTTACCTACGTTAAAGCCACAACGTGATTTTTCAACTTCTATTTACCCTTCATAAGGACCCTGTTCATCGAATCCGCTCCAACTAAAGTGGGAGAGACAGACACCCGCCAGCCACCTTATGCAACTAGTGCATGTTAGTCGGTGGAACCGGTCTCACGTAAGCGTACGTGTAAGGTTGGTCCAGGCCGCTTCATCCCACAATGCCGTTGAAGCAAGAAAAGACTAGTAGCGGCAAGAAAGTTGACAAATCTACGCCCACAACAAATTGTGTTCTACTCGCGCAAGAAGAACTACGCATAGACCTAGCTCATGATGCCACTGTTGGGGAGCGTTGCAGAAAACAAAAATTTTCCTACTCGTTTCACCAAAATCCATCTAGGAGTTCATCTAGCAACGAGTCATCAGATGCATCTACATACCTTTGTAGATCGCGTTGTAGATCGCGCACGGAAGCGTTCAAAGAACGGTGATGATGTAGTCGTACTCGACGTGATCCAAATCACCGATGACCAAGCGCCGAACGGACGGCACCTCCGCGTTCAACACACGTACGGGAAACGTCTCCTCCTTCTTGATCCAGCAAGGGGAGGAGAGGTTGATGAAGATCCAGCAGCACGACGGCGTGGTGGTGGATGCAGGGCGTCACAGTAGCAGGGCTTCGCCTATACTACGAGAGAGACGTAACGGGGAGAGAGGGAGGCGCCAGGCTGAGTATGAAGTCCTCCCTCTCCTCAACTATATATAGGGGTGCAGGGGGGTGCCAAGGGGGGTGGCCTGCCCTAGGATATGGGATCTCCTAGGGGGGCGGCGGCCAAGGGGTGGGGGCTTGCCCCCCAAGCAAGGGGCGCCCCCCTTAGGGTTCCCCCCCAACCCTAGTCGCATGGGCCCTAGGGGGGTGGCGCCCCAGCCCACTATGGGCTGGGTTCCCTCCCACTTCAGCCCATGGGGCCCTCCGGGATAGGTGGCCCCACCCGGTGGACCCCCGGGACCCTTCCGGTGGTCCCGGTACAATACCGGTGACCCCGAAACTTGTCCCGATGGCCGAAACAGCACTTCCTATATATAATTCTTTACCTCCGGACCATTCCGGAACTCCTCGTGACGTCCGGGATCTCATCCGGGACTCCGAACAACATTCGGGTTACTGCATATACATATCTTCACAACCCTAGCGTCACCGAACCTTAAGTGTGTAGACCCTACGGGTTCGGGAGACAAGCAGACATGACCGAGACGACTCTCCGGTCAATAACCAACAGCGGGATCTGGATACCCATGTTGGCTCCCACATGCTCCACGATGATCTCATCGGATGAACCACGATGTCGAGGATTCAATCAACCCCGTATGCAATTCCCTTTGTCAATCGATATGTTACTTGCCCGAGATTCGATCGTCGGTATCCCAGTACCTCGTTCATTCTCGTTACCGGCAAGTCACTTTACTCGTACCGTAATACATGATCCCGTGACCAGATACTTGGTCACTTTGAGCTCATTATGATGATGCATTACCGAGTGGGCCCAGTGATACCTCTCCGTCATACGGAGTGACAAATCCCAGTCTTGATCCATGTCAACCCAACAGACACTTTCGGAGATACCCGTAGTCTACCTTTATAGTCACCCAGTTACGTTGTGATGTTTTGGTATACCCAAAGCACTCCTACGGTATCCGGGAGTTACACGATCTCATGGTCTAAGGAAAAGATACTTGACATTGGAAAACTCTAGCAAACGAACTACACGATCTTGTGCTATGTTTAGGATTGGGTCTTGTCCATCACATCATTCTCCTAATGATGTGATCTCATTATCAATGACATCCAATGTCCATAGTCAGGAAACCATGACTATCTGTTGATCAACGGGCTAGTCAAGTAGAGGCTTACTAGGGACATGTTGGTGTCTGTTATTCACACATGTATTACGATTTCCGGATAACACAATTATAGCATGAATAAAGACAATTATCATGAACAAGGAAATATAATAATAATGCTTTTATTATTGCCTCTAGGGCATATTTCCAACAGAGTTTACTACTACTACTACTACTCGCTAGTTGCTTAGCCGAATCACTCAACACGCCACACGGGGAGTCCAGTGTCACAAAATTTTGAGGTTGGCGGGAAAATCTCCCGCAACCCTGACTCGAGCAGTGGGAAGTTACCATCATAGCCTTCGGAACAGGCCTACGGGTGATGCTTGGTAGGGGGCTGTTTTCGTAACTTTAGGTTCACCCTACCCAGCCAACCCCACCCTGGCACCCAGAGTAGTACACCTGAATACTCCCCAATTTCTATCCCCACTGCAAAATAGACTTCTCCACAGCACCGCAGCCTTCATGCTCCTCCCCTTTACATCGGCGCACTCGTCCACCGCAGCGCATCTGCCTCATCGACGACCTCGTACGCTGCACTGGAGTCGGTCCACTGTCGTCATCGTACATGGAGCCTCTTCCCCGGCATCGTCTTCCACGGTCTCGGATCTGCTTCCCGGAAGCCGACGCCAAGCGCAGAAGTACCACCGTCGTGGACAATGAACTGACTCCCATTGCCGACCATGACTCACAAAGGCCGCCGCGACCATCGTTCTCCTCCTCGATTGGTAATGTGTGTATTGAATCACTTAGCAGTACATGTGCAGTTCCAATTTTGTTCATACCTACCCTTCAAATTTCCTGGGTGCTATTGTTCCCGTAAAAGTAATTGGTTATAGCCTCCATTGTCCAACAGAATATCAGCTTGTAATTGTGCGTCGCTCCTATATCTCACTGTGCTTGGGTAGGTTTTTCATCTGCAACCAGTAGTGTGGCAAATGATGGAAATGTTTTTAGAACTAGCAAAATGCCGATGCATTGCACGCATTAAGATGCATTTGTATGAGTAGTTTATCTTGTTGGAGATGCTCTAACATGGCAGGCGAGTGCTTTAATGTTTCCCACAAGACGCGCGAGTATTACTAGTAGTATATTTTTCTTGCCATGTTGAGATTTTAAAACCACGAGTGCGAACATGCATAGGAGCAATGAAGACCAAACACGGGATATTCGGGACATCTTCAAGGAGCATGGCAAGTTAAAGCGGAGCTACACCGAACCTGTAAAACAAGCTTTGGTAAGTAACACCCTTTCAATTACTTTCGTGTAGCCTCGTGTTCTTCTATGTGTATATGTTGTAGTTTCTGTTTCTCTTAAGCATGGTGTTATTCGATGTGTAAGAAGAAGAGTCTTAATCGTCCTAATGCTTTCGTTTTTAGCTTGATGTAGGAAGTGGGTGTTCTCACCTTGTAGTCTGTTTTTATTTATTTTTTACTTTTGAATTCACTTCTCCGACTTCCGTTTATCTGGCTTCTACTAAATGGATCTACGTTGCTCTGAGTATTGATCTAAAAAAGAAGTAACTTCATGTCAGGATGCAGTTCCTGCGAGGAGGGAAGTATGGTCGACCTCGAGATCATGTTTCCAAAATGAGGCTGGATTACACACAAGGTGCCAGTTCCCTAATGATGCTGGATTAGACACAAGGTGCAAATACCCAGATGATGCTGGATTACACACAAGCCAGGTGGAGTCATCAGCTGTTCGTGTCCTCGTGGCATTACTAAAGGCTGAAAGAAAGCGTGCAGCAACCCTTGAGAATGTAGCTGAGTTCCTGAAGAAGCGAAAAGAGCAATCAGATGCTCTCTTCACCCAAGCCAAAGAAGAGATGGAAGAAGCCAGAAATAAGCTAGTAGAGGCGGAGCAGGCTAGGCGTATCCTGCTATCTAAAACTGTTGTCAATACAAAATTTCCTTCATAATAGCTAGGTTCAAATGTTTATCCAGTCAGCATGCCTGTTGTGATGTCGGTGCATCTGCTGATGTGGCACAAAATGTTTTTTTCGGGTCATGTAATAACAACAATTACTTTCCAAACAATAACAGACGAAGCATTGGACATGGTATAGTTCACGCGCAAGCCTGACATTCCAAGTTCAACTTCCACATCAAACTCATGTTCACAGATATCTGCACATTCATACATAATGTCCACAACCATGATTCACTTCAAAGCCAAAAAAATGTGAGGAGAGTTATAAATAAAGAAAATCCTCTACTAGTTCCTGCCACCAGTGCGAGCACAACAAGTCAAGACCATGCGTAAATTAATTATATTTTAGTCATTTTTTGTGTTCTAAAATGCCTACCAGCTCGCGGAAGGACGTGTTGCCAGCACACGCGCGGATTCAATGAAGGCAGGCGGGGCAGTCTTAAGCTGGTTGCACGCGGCGAGGAGGCGTGCTAAGTCGGGCCTGCAGCGAGTGCGGCCCTCTTGGCCGGCGCACCGGTTCAATGCCTGCGCTATGAGAGGTCGCGTCCGTGTCAGAGCAATCACTCCCTCCAGTCCTTTTTTGTTTGGGTATAACAAAATCTCGTTTTCCATTCACATTTTAGTGGTAGGAGTTGTGCGTGTGTGTCTGTGAGAGAGAGAGAGAGAGAGGAGACGGTAGTCGGGGTTGTCTGATCGGTAAACAAATGAATAATGTTAGTCTGGGATGGAGACGAAAAGGAGACCGCAACAAATGTTGTGTCTATAGGAGAGATAGAGAGAGTAATTTTAGTGGTATGAGTCATATGTAGAGACATATAGGGTGTGTGAGAGAATCCCATAGAGTGAAAGACAAAGTGAAAGACGAGTGGAGACTGTGTGTTTGGCGGTGAAAAAGAAAGCTTAGGTACCGAGTGATACCAGAGAATAGTAGAGACGTGAGAGATAATGAAAACCGTGTAATTTATAATGATAGGGAGAGTGTGACACTTCTCAAGGGAGACGTTGAGAGACCATGTTTGCGAGGATAGGAGCAACATGAAATGAGCGTGCAGGTGAGTTGGAGAAAAGAGAGTGATAGCTACCTGAAGGAGCATGCATGCGAGAGAGATGGGCGTGAAAGGAGTGAACAAAAAAGGGATTCAAATATTTGAATTCGAGATGATGATACATGTAATCCATACACGAACCAAAATTGATCTATCAAACATGCATACTCATATGAATTCACGCACATCTATGTTATTTAATATGTAGATATTACTGATCCATACATTTTAGTAGAACATAATTTGGTTAAATTTTTTCGAATTCAACCTTAAGATTTCGAGATCGCTATATTTGTAAATCATATTATACATTTAAAGGAGCAGAAATCTTTGTTGTGCTTTTCAAAGTATATATAAAAAAATGATGTATATAGAATGTAATTCCAATTGAAAATGGATCCCGCCCGATAAAAAATAGAATACAAACGGGATTCGAATTGAGTTGGCACGGTAAACGTGCACTCTGCACAATTTGAACGAAGCGGGGAAAGTCGCAGTAACCGCCCGAAACCAAAATCTGCGAGATGGAAATCACTACTGCGTATCCCTGCCACGCAAAGCCTATATGCTGGATTTCTATAGGTTTCGATAGGGGTAGGTTTGTAATTTCACCCAAACGTGACGTAACCGCCTCTCACCCGGATTCATACACGGTGGGCGCCAAAACACAGTGTGTCCTCGGCCGAAATCGACTCCCTCCCCAATTCATATTCATACACGGTGGGCGCCAAAAACATACTCTCTTCGGCAAATATTCGGTGTATGCGAGATTACCGTCCTATCCCCAACCGACTAGTGTTGCTGTGATGTAGTAGAAATTTGAAACAGGGGCTAAGTTTGTAAATTTCCTCGCAATTGAGACAAGCGCGCCCTGAATACATGGTTCCCCCTTTCCTTTCTACCTCCCTTTTCCCCATTCGTACTCTGTGGGCGCCAAATCGCCCTCTCCACCCCACCCTCCTCCGCCCATCGCCGTCCGCCACCCCATCCACCGCCGTCCTCCTCCACCATGCCGGAGCTGATACCCCGACGCCGCCGTCCATTACAAGAGATCGACCTCTCTCATCCACGGCTTCGGACCGGGATCCTTGCATCCCGTCCTCTCGCTTCATCCCCGTCATTGTCCACCTTGCCGGCGTCGCTCCTACGACCGTCTCGTCCACCGTGCCCCGCCGCCACCGTCTACCCTCCTAGATCTGCTTCCACGCCGCCAACAGCCATCGCTACCGTAGCTGCCGGGGTTTCTGATCCACGGGCACCTATGGGACCGGCGGTCCGGGTCCCTTTTGGTTCGGCGGGGGGCGGAGGTCGCGCAAAGAGCAGATCGAGGCGAAGCCCGCGGGTGGTTGGTCGTGCCAGGAGTAAATCGAAGCGAAGCGCGCGAGCGATTTACCCAGGTTCGGGCCGCACGGATGCGTAAAACCCTACTCCTGCTTTGTGGATTGGTATTGATTTCTAGCTCGGGAGCGAGATCGAGCGTGAATGTGTGGAAATGCTGAACCCCCTTCTACGTTGCCCCGGGCCTCCTTTTATATGCTCAAGGGGTTACCGACATAGGGCAACGGAGGGCAAAAGTGGAAAGGGTGCTGTGGGTAGGCACAGCTAGGTGCTGTAGTAGGCACAGCTAGCGGCTACAGTGTTATCATACCTAACCCTGATGGCAGGGGACAAGGGAATTAAATGCCCGTCTGTGTCACCTAGACAGCACCGAAAGGGACCACTAGGGACGCCACCGTCTTGCCACGATGGTTGTCTTGTCAGCGCCTGCGTGCCACCGCACGCCCCTAGCTGCACAGCCTCCTGCCACGTGTGCTTGGGAGGGGCCCCGGAGCGACACGTGGGTGGATGTGCTGGAGCGTGGGCGTGGAGTGGGGGCTTGCCGTGGCAAGCGCCTTGCCGCGGCCATCGACTTGTCGCTTCCGGGAGCTTGTCGCTCACCGGGCCTTGTCGGGGCGCGTAGCGCGCCGCGGCAAGTTCCTTGGAATGCCTTGGATGGCCTTCCCGGCAAGCGCCTCTTGCCGGGGCCTTGGGATGCTTCTGATGGCCTTCCCGGCAAGCGCCTCTTGCCAGGGTCTTGCCTTCTTCCCGGCAAGCTCCTCTTGCCGGGGTCTTGTCTTGAGTACTTTGTTCTTGAATGGTCTTCAAAGTAGCCGCGGAGGGTCTTGGCGGTCACCTGGCAGGCCTTGCCGCGGGGGTACTGCGACTGCCCGTGCACAAGTTCGGGGTATTAAGGTACCCCTACTCTAGTACACCGGCAGGAGCCCCCGGGCCTGGGCCAGACACGGTGCCGAGCGTTGTTGGGCCAGGCCCAAAACAGTGCACGGGCAGGCGTGGCCTAGGCTACGCCGAATCTTCCTCCGCTTCCACAACGTCCTCAGATCCTTGCCGCCTGATATCGATCAGGAAGAGCTCAAGGCCCTTGTCGCACCCATTGTGGACAAGGTGAGCGGGATCAAGAGGGTCAAGGGCGACCGCGTCGACTAGGCCGCCGGCTTCCTTCTTTCCTTGTCGCTACTAGCTATGTCATAGAAAACATTTATTAGAGCTGCGACAAGCTATTTTGTAATATAACTTTCTTCTGGATAGCCATTGCAATGTTATTCCCTTTACTTGACTCCTCCCTTTGTATGTTTTTGCCCTACGCTTTTAGGGAACTTGCCGGTGCAGGCATCCGGTCCGCGAGCGCTGAGCGCGGAACTGGCGGTGCCGCTACCGACAAGAAACCTTGTCGCAGCCAGCTGCAGCTCACTTAAGTTGCTGAGCGGGGCTCGAAGCAAAGTAAGGGCGCGGCTAGTGTAGCAACTAGCCGCAGCTAACTTACGTTGTTGAGCAGGCTCAAAACGATGCAAGGGCGCGGCTAGTGTAGCAACTAGCCGCGGCTCACCTAATGTTGTTGAGCGAGCTCGAAACAACGCAAGGGCGCAGCCAGCTACGAGTTGGCTCCTCCGCGCACAGGTTTCCCATACAAAGTGCAGTCGTTCAAGGGAGATAACTTGGAATTTAAAAGATTTGGCTGCTCAAACTTTGGCAACTTAGCTTTTCTGCCGTTTGCTTCCCGGCAAGACGAAATTCTTGAACGACGCCTGGTCCATACCCTTCTCTTCTCCCTTCCCCCCCGGCAAACTTGTGGGCGAGGGATCCTTTCTTTCCTTGGAAGAAGGAAGAAAAGAAAGAAGAGAAAATAAAGATATAGAGCCTAGCAGCTCGTCAACGCTTGCCGTGGGGTTGGTGCTGCACAAATGTCAGATCATATATGCCAGAAAATAGAAAGCATAAAATCGACAAAATGTGCGGAGCACGCGAGCTCTGCTGCGCACGGGATCTGCGCCCGGCCTCGTACAAAGGATTACATGCAACAGCGGCAAAACTTTGTACAAGAGGTGGTTGCCGGAACGGGTTCTGACAACCGCGCCTTACGGGTAAAACTTATGAAGATGCTCGATGCTCCAGGAATTGCTCACTGGGATGCCATCTTCGGTCTCAAAGCGGACAGCGCCAGGCCTTGTGACTCGTTTCACCCGGTAAGGGCCTTCCCATTTCGGCGTCAACTTTGCATGTTTTTACCCCACGCTTTTAGGGAACTTGCCGGCGCAGGCACCGGGGCCGTGAGCGCTGAGTGCGGAACATCAGCAGGCTGTTGGCGGTGCCGCTACCGGCAAGAAACCTTGTCGCAGCTAGCTGCAGCTCACTTAAGTTGCTGAGCGGGGCTCGAAGCAAAGTAAGGGCGCGGCTAGTGTAGCAACTAGCCGCAGCTAACTTACGTTGTTGAGCAGGCTCGAAACAATACAAGGGCGCGGCCGGTGTAGCAACTGGCCGTGGCTTACCTAATGTTGTTGAGCGAGCTCGAAACAACGCAAGTGCGCAGCCAGCTACGAGTTGGCTCCTCCGCGCACAGGCTTCTCATACAAAGTGAGCCGATCCAGGGGAGATAACTCAAAAATTAGAGATCTGGTTGCTCAGGCTTTGGCAACTTATCTGTTCTGGGTGTGTTGACGTGCATGGTGACCTTGGGCGCTCCGAGATCCACCAGCTCGATCTGGATCCAGCGAGCGCATGGTACCGTGAGTACCATGATGCTGCCGGTCCCGCGCCTCCTGAGATGGGCGCGGTGCATGCACGGACGCCGAGGTCTTGGAGTGCGCCCGGTCATTGTGGGAGCTGGCCACGCCACCGATGGGCAGCGCAGCCTTTCCCTGGGACCTGGCAGCACCGAGAGTTCCCTCGTCGACGCGTGTTCCTCCGCCGGCGCCTGCCCCACCGGCCGTTTGCTCCGGCAGTGGCTGGCTCGGCGCGGACGGAGCAGCTGCCTCCGAAACCTTCTTCTTCGGTGGCATGTTGATGAAGATGGCAAAGATCGATGAAGAAGATGAAGATCTGGCTCGCGAGAACGCCGGATCTGGTGTTGATGAAGATGAAGATGAAGAAGATCTGGCTCGCAGGGACGCCGGATCTGATTCACACAACGTCGACGCCCCCTACCTGGCACGCCAGAGATGCCGGGGTTTCTGATCCACGGGCACCTATGGGACCGGCGGTCCGGGTCCCTTTTGGTTCGGCGGGGGGCGGAGGTCGCACAAAGAGCAGATCGAGGCGAAGCCCGCGGGCGGTTGGTCGTGCCAGGAGTAAATCGAAGCGAAGCACGCGAGCGATTTACCCAGGTTCGGACCGCATGGATGCGTAAAACCCTACTCCTGCTTTGTGGATTGGTATTGATTTCTAGCTCGGGAGCGAGATCGAGCGTGAGTGTGTGGAAATGCTGAACCCCCTTCTACGTTGCCCCGGGCCTCCTTTTATATGCTCAAGGGGTTACCGACATAGGGCAACGGAGGGCAAAAGTGGAAAGGGTGCCGTGGGTAGGCACAGCTAGGTGCTGTAGTAGGCACAGCTAGCGGCTAGAGTGTTATCATACCTATCCCTGACGGCAGGGGACAAGGGCATTAAATGCCCGTCTGTGTCACCTAGACAGCACCGAAAGGGACCGCTAGGGATGCCACCGTCTTGCCATGATGGTTGTCTTGTCAGCGCCTGCGTGCCACCGCACGCCCCTAGCTGCACAGCCTCCTGCCACATGTGCTTGGGAGGGGCCCTGGAGCGACACGTGGGTGGATGTGCTGGAGCGCGGGCGTGGAGTGGGGGCTTGCCGCGGCAAGCGCCTTGCCGCGGCCGTCGACTTGTCGCTTCCGGGAGCTTGTCGCTCACCGGGCCTTGTCGGGGCGCGTAGCGCGCCGCGGCAAGTTCCTTGGAATGCCTTGGATGGCCTTCCCAGCAAGCGCCTCTTGCCAGGGCCTTGGGATGCTTCTGATGGCCTTCCCGGCAAGCGCCTCTTGCCGGGGTCTTGCCTTCTTCCCGGCAAGCTCCTCTTGCCGGGGTCTTGTCTTGAGTACTTTGTTCTTGAATGGTCTTCAAAGTAGCCGCGGAGGGTCTTGGCGGTCACCTGGCAGGCCTTGCCGCGGGGGTACTGCGACTGCCCGTGCACAAGTTCAAGGTACTAAGGTACCCCTACTCTAGTACACCGACAGTAGCACCGTCAAATTCTTAGCAGATGCGTACACGGTGCCGCACCAGAGGCGGTACTCTTTCGTATCTTCTCAACTTATTTATCGCAGCAAGAAAATAGATCACCACTGCTTTACTCTGATTTCTTGTCTTGGTTGTGAAGTTGCCTTTGTCCGGTTTGCACCTTCAGATCCGCCATGGCACGCTCAACACCATACTCGCAATGCTTATGGTTTTCCCCTTTTATATTCCACACTAGTTAAATCACAGTAGACTAAATTTCAAAATTGGGCCAGTCGATTTTTCAGAGCTCGCCGGAGTTCGCCGGTGTGATCGAAGGGGCTTGGGTGGTTGTGGGGCCTCGCCGAACGAAGAAAACTCGACGCTAGTGGGGGTGGGGGTGGGGGTGGCGGAGGAACACAGGCGGTGGGGGCCGGTGGTCCGGCCGGCGGCCCGTGCGGTGTTCTGTATGGGAAGAATCACAGACGAGGAAGAAGAAGGGTTAGAGACGTAGGATCTTCATCCAACCGCCTGAAATGGTCGAGAGACAGCTAGGAGTTGCATTCTTAATGCGCTCTGGTTCATCATGTGTGGGCACTGTGCAACCAACATTTTATTATCCAAAATCTTCTTGCTCTTCTTTACCATGTTCCTCTTCCATTCTTCTTTAATATGTACTCTCTCCGTTCCTAAATACAAGTCTTTGTATAGATTCCACCATGGACTACATATGGAGCAAAATGAGTGAATCTACACTCTAAAATGTACCTGGATACATCTATATGTGATCCATAGTGAAAATCTCTACCAAGACTTATATTTTTGAACGGAGGGAGTATGATAGTAGTACAGTATGTTCCTTGTACTGAAGATGAGCAGGGACATTTGCAGTGTAGAGGTCTATACGGTCGGTTGTGATGGACACTTTGAGCCTCTTTGATTCGTAGGATCTTGTAAACATAGGAATAGGATTTGTAGTGGCCCGCCCACTTGAATCCTATAAGAATAGCAAGGAAATGCGGGGAGCTGTGTCACCTTTGAGAGTTACATTGATATTAATAGTACCGCACCTTCACTTGAAGAGAGCTGGTATCCGAAGCCTTTCTAGCCGTACCGGCAATACTAGCACATATATTCCAGCAAGTTCCACTTTGCTGATTTTACTCTGATGCTTAAGGTTTTCCCGTTATATCTACACTATGATCTGTGTAGCTGCTTTGTGTCGCACTAGCAGCTGTCCACTCTTGAAGCTAAACACTGCAATGACTTCAAAAATTGGCACCAAGGCATTGAGTGCCATTCTGGATGCAATGAAACTCATACACTCCCCACCTGTTGATTCTTGTTCAGAATATGATCCTAATGACTATTCTAACCTCGAGGAGTCAAAGGTAGATGGCCTGTCCTGTTCACCCATCAAGGTGCCTGTTCTAATTTGGCAATGTTTTATTGATTGCGGGTATCTTGCATATGTTGTCTTGCATTTCTTCTACTTTGTTTCACCGCCATCTGCTTAGTTTACGCATCATATATGTCGAGATGCCATGCCCATCCATTATCAATACATATTCCATCTGTCATCATACCATGTTTTTCCACTCAAATGCTGTTCTTGTGCACCAAACATCAAAAAGGAAGAGGGTAATTGCCGAACCTGAAGGAGCACCAGCAAAGTCCTTAAAAAACGTGGTGGTGCCGGAGAAATCAGACAGCACCCCACTTATATTGGCTGTACAACCACTGACACAAAATGTAGGACCGACTCCAGCAGACTGTACCCATACTTCACTGGCCACACCACTAGCCCCACCACACAGGACCTGCACTCCAGCAAAAGGTATACCGATTTCATTTGCCATAGCACCAGCTGTACCACAGAAAAATCCCACTCCAGCAAAAAGTACAGCAAGTCCACCGGCCGAAGACCTATCCCAACTGCAGAGACGGCCAATTCTTGCAGATTGGAACCCCATTCCATTTATTCCCAATTTAAAAGACAATGCTTTCAATGTTGTTAGGGACTACGTGCATATATTCCCATCATGAGAAGATTATTGTGAAGACAAACACCATTTTCACATCTTCCTATCCAACTTGCGTGTAAGTGCTATTATTCATGGCTATTATTTTCCGGTTTTCTGCTGATTGAACACATCAATGATTTACATTACATTGTTGTAACTAGGCGAGCGCCAATCTGGATAGTCATGACGAGCAAAGCTTGCTTGTGCTTTTCAAGGAAGCATTGCAGCAGTATCGGTGTTACCTGAGGAAATCACACTTTGATGGCAAGTCTATAAACGAATTTTCGGTGAAGTCTCCTGTGCTAAATTTAGAAGATATTGAATGGAAAAACCTTGTTATGCACTAGTATCGTTCCCATGATGAGGTACTGTCTATTAAATCACATGCCAATTTGAACTTCTACTTTTCCGCATGTGCCTTACAGATCTTTTTGCAGGAAATCTGCTCGAAGAAGAATTCCGGTTTGACAAGAACGACAGGATATCGCAAATACGCTGCCCGCTGCTTTGCTCTTGTTAGTACCTATTTTCCTGTATCACTTTACTTGCATACATACCTGGTTCATTATGTGACAGCAGTATGCATGATAGCTTGCTTATCAATTGTTCGCTCCAAATTATCTGATCTGTATGAATGGTTACATTAGTGTAGAATATATCCAATGCCAATTTTTTTAGCTCTGCATTGTTCTTGTAAGTACATGTTGTCCTTTATCAGTGTACTTATAATGACAGGTAGTTGTTCATGTACCATCACTCTACAGATTATTTTCCTTTGCCCTCCATTTTCTACACATCAGATCTATATTTACTCTTACCATAAGGTTGGTACTGAAGAAGTTTAGCTGTGCATTGCTCTTGGCTGTACCTTTTGCCTGTATTGCTGCACTTAAATTTATAGCTACTTGGTTATGTAGCATCACTCTTCATCTTATCTTAAATATTCTCCATTTTTTCGTATATTATCACATCTATATTTACTCTTAACAAAATGTAGAATAAAGGCAATGCTTTTGAAGAAGATTCTGTGGTAACTTCTTGAATTGCCCCCCATCACCATGGACAAGGCCTTTATAGAGCCTGTCTTCACCAATAATGTAAGTTTGTCGATCTCAAGCCTTCAAACTTTGTTGTATATATTTGGTTAGGCATGACTGCAACAGCTGTTTATTTTTGGTGTTTGCATCAAATTGCTTGTTAAAGTTTATTATATGTAGTTCATAAACAAAAGTTCGTCCTGTCTCAATTTAAGTTTTCAGTTGTACAACCAAGTTCCTTCTTCATACCATGTAAATTAAACTATACAGAGCAAGTGATCTTCTTTTGCACTGCATGTATGCTTCTGTTCTTCATCTGTAATCCAGTGGTGTGGTGAACCTTCCCACTACAACACAATGTCATATTCTGCAATGTCTTAACTATGAAAAAT
This sequence comes from Triticum urartu, assembly GCF_003073215.2. Classification (NCBI taxonomy): domain Eukaryota; kingdom Viridiplantae; phylum Streptophyta; class Magnoliopsida; order Poales; family Poaceae; genus Triticum; species Triticum urartu. The sequence goes on along the minus strand of NC_053025.1, from coordinate 102,700,582 downwards.
GTCATATCATTCTACTATTATTTAAACCGTCTCTTTTGTTTGCCAATCTGAAATGGTATAAATTGACAGCACACTAACCATTGATACTTATGAGGTCTTGATCTATAATCCAGTGGTGTCGTGAAGCTGCCAACTTCTTCACAATGTCATTTCCTGCCATGTCTTGACCTGAACAATACCATATTGTGTTAATGCAAATTTAAACTGTGTCACTTTATTCATCAGTAAGAAATGTGATGAATTGTTTGCACTGATACTTTTATGTGCAAAACCTGTCATGTGTCTGCTTGTTTATCTTTTAGAGTGAGGAAGATATAAGTGTTGAACAAGCGCAGTCTCATCATCTTGCTCAGCTACTTGCGCTGCAGCTCCCCAGCAGGGCTAACCTTTCTTGAACTCTATTGAAGTGCTGTCAGTTTTGTATATTATTTTGTCGGCGTGTTTATTTGCACTGGTGGCGATCTTTGATGCCAAGTGTATGTAATCTGCTGTCTGCTTGTGCTTTATTATCATAGTGGCGAACTTTGATGCCCAGTGGATCTAATATGCCATAATTTCTTTATTGTATAGTATAGGTTTTTTCTTATTCACGATGCTGCAGTTATTTTACTGTATATATATCCTGTCTTCGCAGTAAACCGGCCAAACCGTAAAATTACGGTACATAATCAGGCCGTCATGCAATCACGATGTAGGTTGGGCCTGAAACGTGCCGATCAGCTCACGGGCCGGCAGCAGTGTGTAATGAACCCCGACCCATGACTTTGCGAATCAAATCACGGGCTTTTAACAGGCCAAAAAATTGTCTCGGTCCTTGTTTGGCCCAATCAGATATCGGCTGCGAGCAGGCCGGATGCAAACCGGGCCATAGTTAGGCCCAACTATATGACGGGCTTTTAACAGGCTGAAATTAATATAGGGCTGAAATGTTAAACGGGCCTTGAGGGAGTCCTGGATTAGCGGGTGTCCGGATAGCCGGACTATACCTTCGGCCGGACTCCTGGACTATGAAGATACAAGATTGAAGACTTCGCCCCGTGTCCGGAAGGGACTTTCCTTGGCGTGGAAGTCAAGCTTGGCGATACGGATATGTAGATCTCCTACCATTGTAACTGACTCTGTGTAACCCTAGCCCTCTCCGGTGTCTATATAAAACAGAGGGTTTTAGTCCGTAGGAACAGACAATCATACCATAGGCTAGCTTCTAGGGTTTAGCCTCTCTGATCTCGCGGTAGATCTACTCTTGTACTACCCATATCATCAATATTAATCAAGTAGGACGTAGGGTTTTACCTCCATCAAGAGGGCCCGAACCTGGGTAAAACATCGTGTCCCCTGCCTCCTGTTACCATCCGCCTAGACGCACAGTTCGGGACCCCCTACCCGAGATCCGCCGGTTTTGACACCGACATTGGTGCTTTCATTGAGAGTTCCTCTGTGTCGTCACTTTTAGGCCCGATGGCTTCTCCGATCATTAACAGCGATGCAATCCAGGGTGAGACCTTTCTCCCCGGACAGATCTTCGTATTTGGCGGCTTTGCACTGCGGGCCAATTCGCTTGGCCATTTGGAGCAGATCGAAAGCTACGCCCCTGGCCATCAGGTCAGATTTGGAAGTTTGAGCTACACAGCCGACCTCCGCGGAGACTTGATCTTCGACGGATTCGAGCCACAGCCGAGCGCGCCGCACTGTCACGATGGGCATGATCTAGCTCTGCCGCCGAACAGTGCCCTGGAGGCCGCACCCGCATCAGCCCCGACCCTTAATTCGGAGCCAACTGTGCCAATCGAGGATGGGTGGTTGGACACCGCCTCGGGGGCTGCAATCTCTATGGCGATCGAGCCGAACACCAGCCTTTTCTCTGCGAAACCCATGACTCCAAGGAGCCAGACTCCTCTCCAGACTCCGAGCCCTCCGCACCCCTATCGATCAAACCCGATTGGGCGCCGATCATGGAGTTCACCGCCGCGGACATCTTTCAGCACTCGCCCTTCGGCGATATTCTGAATTCACTAAAGTCTCTCTCTTTATCAGGAGAGCCCTGGCCGGACTATGTTCAGCAAGGTTGGGATGCGGATGATGAAGAAATTCAAAGGCCAGCCACCACCCACTTCGTAGCCACTATCGATGATTTAACCGACATGCTCGACTGCGACTCCGAAGACATCGACGGTATGGACGCCGATGTAGGAGACGATCAAGAACCAGCACCTCTAGGGCACTGGAAAGCCACCTCGTCGTATGATATATACATGGTGGACACCCCAAAAGAAGGCAATGGCGATGGAACAGCGGAGGATGACCCCTCCAAGAATTAGCCTAAGCGCCGGCGTCAGCGGTGCCGCTCTAAATCCCGCCAAAGCAAAAACGGTGATTCCGGCACGGGAGATAATAACACCCCAGACAGTGCCGAAGACAACCACCTCCAGCAAGATTCAGCATAGGAGGATGGAGAAGCCAGCCCTCATGAGAGAACGGCAGACAGAGAGGTCGAGGACGATAATTATATGTCTCCCTCCGAAGACAAGGCAAGCTTCGACGACGACGAATTTGTCGTGCCGGAGGATCCCGTCGAACAAGAGCGTTTCAAACGCAGGCTTATGGCCACGGCGAGCAACCTCAAGAAAAAACAGCAACAGCTTAGAGCTGATCAAGACTTGCTAGCCGACAGATGGACTGAAGTCCTTGCGGCCGAAGAGTATGAACTCGAACGCCCCTCCAAGAGCTATCCAAAGCGCAGGTTGCTACCCCAATTAGAGGAGGAAGCACCTAAACCTACATCACCAGCGCATGATGCGGCTGACCGGCCACCCCGTGGCCGCGACAGAGAGGCCTCTTGGCCCTCCACTCAAGCCGCACCCGACGCCGCTAAAAACTACCAAGGCACGGGAAAATATGCCAGACCTACGAAATATATTGGAGGACAAGGCAAGGCAAACAAGATCGATCTACGGATCGCGTGGGTGCCCCACGGCACGAGACGGTAATCGTCACTCCGGATACAGTAAATCCGGCCGGGCCGAGCACAGTAGACAAAGCTCGTTTGAGCTGCGTAGTGATATAGCCCAATATAGAGCCGCCGCACACCCACTATGCTTCACAGATAAAGTAATGGATCATCAAATCCCCGAGGGTTTCAAACCAGTGAACATCGAATCATACGATGGCACAACGGATCCTGCGGTATGGATCGAGGACTATCTCCTTCATATCCACATGGCCCACGGTGATGACCTACACGCCATCAAATACCTCCCACTCAAGCTTAAAGGACCAGCTCGGCATTGGCTTAACAGCTTGCCAGCAGAATCAATTGGTTGTTGGGAGGACCTGGATACCACATTCCTCGATAATTTCTAGGGCACTTATGTGCGACCACCAAACGCCAATGACCTTAGCCACATAATTCAGTAGCCAGAGGAATCGGCCAGACAATTCTGGACACGGTTCCTAACCAAGAAAAATCAAATCGTCGATTGTCCAGATGCAAAGGCCCTAACAGCCTTCAAGCATAACATCCGCGACGAGTGGCTTGCACGGCACCTAGGACAGGAAAAGCCGAAATCTATGGCAGCCCTCATGACACTTATGACCCGCTTTTACGCGGGAGAAGACAGCTGGCTAGCTCGCAGCAATAACATGACCAAGAGCTCTAGTAATTCGGATACCAAGGACAGCAGTGGCAGGTCACGTCGCAACAAGCAAAAGCGCCGCATTAACAACGACAATGCTGAGGATACGACAGTTAATGCCGGATTCAGAGGCTCTAAACCTGGTCAGCGGAAAAAGCCATTCAAAAGAAATACTCCGGGCCCGTCCAGTTTGGACCGAATACTCGACCGCTCATGCCAGATACATGGCACCCCCGAAAAACCAGCCAATCACACCAACAGGGAATGTTGGGTGTTCAAGCAGGCAGGCAAGTTAAATGCCGAAAGCAGAGACAACTCGCTGCATAGCGATGACGAGGAGGAGCCCCGGCCACCGAACAACAGTGGACAGAAAGGTTTTCCTCCACAAGTGCGAACGGTGAACATGATATACGCAACCCACGTCCCCAAGAGGGAGCGGAAGCGTGCGCTAAGGGACGTATACGCGATGGAGCCAGTCGCCCCAAAGTTCAACCCATGGTCTTCCTGCCCGATCACTTTTGATCGAAGGGACCACCCCACTAGTATCCGTCATGGTGGATTCGCCGCATTGGTTCTAGACCCAATTGTTGACGGATTTCACCTCACTAGAATCCTTATGGGTGGTGGCAGCAGCCTGAACCTGCTTTACCAGGATATAGTGCGGAAAATGGGCATCGATCCCTCGAGGATTAAACCCACTAAAACGACCTTTAAAGGCGTCATACCAAGTGTAGAGGCCAACTATACAGGCTCAGTTACACTTGAAGTGGTCTTCGGATCTCCGGATAATTTCCGAAGCGAGGAGTTAATCTTCGACATAGTCCCGTTCCGCAGTGGCTATCACGCACTGCTCGGGCGAACCGCATTTGCCAAGTTCAATGCGGTGCCGCACTACGCATACCTCAAGCTCAATATGCTAGGCCCTCGAGGAGTCATCACGGTCAATGGACACACCAAACGCTCTCTCCGAACGGAGGAGCATATGGCGGCTATTGCAGCGGAAGTACAAAGCAGCCTCTCAAGGAAATTCTCCAGTCCGGCCATTAAACGTCTGGACACCGTCAAGCGCGCCCGAAGTAACCTACAACAAGACCGCCTGGCCCGTTCCGAGTAAGCATAGCAATGCGGCCCCAACCCCAGCCCTCGCGAACTTGCGAAACCAGTGTTGCGCATTCATAACTACGCTCTGGAAATACCATGGGCACAGGGGGAGGGGAACCATCACGACACGCCCGAAACGCGGCTTAAACCGCACTAGGGGCTGCCGATTTCTTAATTTTCTCTTATTTTCAGGACTCCATTCTTCGGAAGGCTCGTCCGGCAGTACAATTGCCGCACAAATGATACAACCAGGGAAGCAGAAAGCTACGCCACACTATGGAACTCTAAGGTGGTCTCTATAACGAGCAGTATACCTGTTTCACATACCATTCCGCAGCTCGCCCCTGGAAAGGACATGTTAAATAGTCCCATCTTTTGCCTATTGCACTATTTGTATCGTTCTTCTTTGATCGCAGCTTTTTTAAATAAACAATGCATAGCTTCCGTCTATTATTGCATTACTCTTTTTTACGAATATATGTTCATTAATGACATGTTGCACCCGTACACTTTGGTACGGCCAATACGCCAGGGGCTTAAGTACCCCACAACACGGTGTGAGAAGTCCGAACACTTCCACAAGTGCGGCACCCCAAACTTATAGCATTATATGCATCGGCTCCGAATCATGTCTTGGGTCAATAGTTGGGTTTGCCTGGCTCCTATGTTTTGGTACCTTACGTTCCGTCATATCGGCTAAGGTAGCACTAGGAGAACTACTACGATTGTGCCCCAGTTGAGCTGGGCTAAGCACCTCCGTGGAGATAGCTAAAACTGACCGTCATGATGAGGCGAGAGCTGGTCGCTGTTCGAGAGGTTTTCGAGTCCCTAAAGACTTATGCCGCTTAGAGCGAGGAGTCGGCTTTGTCCGGCCTAAGCGTGGATAGCGCCCCGAACTCGGTTTTCCGAACACTAGGGGCTTCGCCGAAATTTAAAATTATAGAATTCTATGGCTAAGTGAGAGTGTTCAAGCATTATAGTCCGATTGCCTTGTTCGTTGTGTTGAGCGCCTCCCTCGAAGGACCCAAGAATGGGAAAAAGAGCGCTCATGTTTATCCCGAACACCCCAGCACTCGTGGCATGGGGGCAGAAGCCGACGACTCGCCATCTCTCAAATTTGATAAACGGCCGCACAGAAGGTAATATTTGAAATTCAAAAGCGTTGCTTAGCGCATATGAACAAGTTTTCAGCGTACAGGATCACAAATGCGAGTTTACTCAAAAATTACATCTTTGGAGCATTCATCCGCTATAAGGCGGGCACCCTTCAGGACGCCCTCATAATACGCTTCCGGGACGCGATGCTCCTTGCCCGGCGGCGGCCCGTCCTTCACCAGCTTCTCCGCATCCATCTTGCCCTAGTGCACTTTAGCACGGGCAAGCGCCCTACGGGCACCTTCGATGCAGACGGAGCGCTTGATTACTTGAAGTCGTGGACAGGCATCCACCAGCCGCCTCACCAGCCCGAAGTAGCTCCTAGGCAGAGCCTCTCCAGGCCAAAGCCGAACTACGAGGCCCTTTATGGCCTGTTCGGCCACCTTGTGGAGCTCGACCATTTGCTTTAGCTGGTCGCTCAAAGGCACCAGGTGTCCGGCCTCAGCATACTGAGAGCAGAATACCTTCTCCGTCGAGCTCCCCTCCTCGGATCGGTAGTAGGCGGCGGCATCAGACGCACTACGGGGCAAATCTGTGAACGCTCCTGGAGAGCTCCGGACTCGGGTAAGTAACAAGTAATTCACTTTCACGTGCTTGCTTTGCATAATGAATGCCTTACCCGCCGCTATCTTCTTCATCGCTTCAATTTCTTGGAGGGCTTTCTGGGCTTTGGCCTTGGCAGACTTCGCACTTTCGAGGGCTGCCGCAAGCTTGGATGCTTGCGTCTTTGAGTCAAACTCCAAACTCTCGCGTTTTTTCACGAGAGCCTGGAGCTCTTTCTGCACATCCTCCACCCGCGCCTCCTGCTTCCCTCTCTCTATGCGCTCCGCGGCCACTCTGTTTTTGGCCTTGGACAATGCTTTCTTAAGGGTTGCCACCTCGGTCGTGGCATCTATAATAGCACGTTGATCCTATCATTTTTTGCAACCACATCTTCTCTATATACTTGCGCAAGGTATTACTTACCTTCCTTCTCCTCGAGTTGCCTCTTGGCATGGCCGAGCTCGTTCTCGGACCGCGCGAGGTTTTGCTTCAGCGTATCGACCTCCGCAGTCAGTGCGGCGGAGGCCAGCATCGAAGCCTGCATACGCATATTGACTTGATTATGTTAGACTCCTGCGAATGTTATTAGATCCTCTATTCGGCTATTCTTTCCGAACGCTGAACAGAGCATCAGGGGCTACTGTCTATGCGGTAATATTTTTACATATTCTTTACTTACCTCAAAGCCTGTTAGAATGCTGGGACAGGCTTCAGTCAGTTCGCTCTTGGCGGACTGTCCGCTCTTAGCGGACTGAACCTTCTGGATCACCGCACTCATAATAGTGTGGTGCTCCTCGTCGATGGAGGCGCCTTTAAGCACCTCCAGCAAATTGTCCGGTGCCTCCGGTTGGACGGAGGTCACCAGCTCGGTAGGCTTGCTCCTCTTGGAAGGAGGCCGCCTACCGGAGTCCAGAACCGTTGAAGGTTCCGGCGCGGTGTCCGGCTCAAGGCCGGACTCGGGGCCCTTGGGGGTTTTATCCCCTTTGCGCCTGGAGTCCGGGAGGTCGCCTTGCGGCGCCTCCAGGGAACCTCCTCCTGGCTTGGAACCTGTTGGGACGGCACCTCGGCATCGTCCGTAGGGTGGGGAGAGGTAGCGGGCGGAAGTGAATTCACGTCCGACGAATCCAGGGAGCCGCTCGATGACTCGTCGAGCCCGGCCTTGGGCGGACTGCATAGTCATATTCGGTGTAAGGAGGAGCTGTGCAAGAAAGGAACACTATGAATTGCTCTAGTGTCCGAATACTTACGATCTCGCCAGGGGCTTGGCCCTGTGCGGCCACTCCTCTTCGCCGTCGTTGGCGTTGGTGGAGTAGTCCGAAGGAAGGGCCTTCCCCTTCTTGGACCCTTCGGCCTCCCCAGTTGGGGCGGCCTTCCTTTTCTTCCCTCCTCCCGCTGGAGGGGGAGAGGTCTCTTGTTCCTCCTCCTCGTCTTCATGGGAGGAATGTGTCTTGGAGTCATCGGATGATGAATCTGACACCTCCTGGCGCCAGGCACTCTTTCGAGTCCCCGTGGCCTTCTTCTTGGCCTTCTTCTCCGGCACCACACAGGGTGCCGGAACCAGCAGCTTCGCCAAGCGAGCGTCTGCTGGGCCTTCGGGAAAAGGAGCCAGACAGTTGATCTGTCCGGATGTCTCCTACCAATCCTGTCAAAGGTAAGGGACCTTAGATCCCGCATGGAGTCGAACTTGAAAAACTAATACCCTGTAAAAGGTAAAAACAGCTTACCGCACGAGCGTGACGCTGCATGCTGAATCCGTGATCCTCGGTAGCGGATGCGGGGGCCTCGGCGCCCTTGAAAAGCACCTTCCAGGCATCTTCGTACGTCGTGTCAAAGAGCTGGCTCAGAGTTCGGTGCCGCGCCGGGTCGAACTCCCACAGGTTGAAAGCCCGTTGTTGACACGGGAGGATCCGGCGGATGAGCATAACCTGGACTACGTTGACAAGTTTGAGCTTCTTGTCCACCAGGGTTTGGACGCATGTTTGGAGTCCGGTTAGCTCTCCTTTTTTACCCCACGACAGGTCTGTCTCTTTCCAGGAGGTGAGCCGCGTAGGGGGTCCGGATCGGAACTCGGGGGCTGCGACCCATTCAGGGTCGCACAGCTCGGTGATCTAAAACCACCCCGATTGCCACCCCTTTAGGGTCTCCACGAAGGAGCCCTCGAGCCATAGGATGTTGGGCATCTTGCCCACCATGGTGCCTCCGCACTCCGCCGGGGTGCCGCGCACCACCTTCGGCTTGACATTGAAAGTCTTGAGCCATAGGCCGAAATGGGGGAGGATGCAAAAGAAAGCCTCGAACACGACAATAAATGCCGAGATGTTGAGGACAAAGTTCGGGGCCAGATTGTGGAAATCCAGGCCATAGTAGAACATGAGCCCTCGGACAAATGGGTGGAGAGGGAAGCCCAGTCCGCGGAGGAAATGGGGGAGGAACACCACCCTCTCATGGGGCCTAGGGGTGGGGATGAGCTGCCCCTCTTCGGGAAGCCGGTGCGCAATGTCGTTAGACAAGTATCCGGCCTTCCTCAGTTTTTTGATGTGTCCCTCCATGACAGAGGAGACCATCCACTTGCCTCCCGCTCCGGACATGGCTGGAGAAGGTTGAGGTGGGGTGTGCGGACTTGGGCGCTGGAGCTCAAGTGCGCGGAAATGGATAGGCAAAGGAGGAAGAAGGCGTGGATGAAAAGGTGGATCCTTATCCCCTTATATGGGCGGACGCGACTATGCGTCCCCACCAGCCTGGTAAAACTCGCTTATCTCCCCAGCACCGTAATCAATGGTGCGGTTGGGTTACCCATGCCGTATTGATGAGAATTCCGGAATAAGGGGACACGATCTCTGCTGTGACAAGACGTGCCAAGGAAACCTCCTCGCTAAACGCGCTGAGATGGGATAGTAAAACGATTCGACTAAAGACTTGGCCGTGGTGTGATGTCACGCTACGGAATACGTTAGCAGATTAGATTTGTGTAAATATTATTCTCACTATGGCAATATGTGGAAACTTATTTTGCAGAGCCGGACACTACCTTTGTGTTCAAAATCTTCTATGAAGTACTTGGAGGAGGAACCTGCCTTGCAATGCCGAAGAAAATCTGCGTGCCGGACTCGTCGTCATTGAAGCCTGGTTCAGGGGCTACTGAGGGAGTCCTGGATTAGGGGGTGTCCGGATAGTCGGACTGTACCTTCGGCCCGACTCCTGGACTATGAAGATACAAGATTGAAGACTTTGTCCCGTGTCCGGAAGGGACTTTCCTTGGCGTGGAAGGCAAGCTTGGCGATACGGATATGTAGATCTCTTACCATTGTAACCGACTCTGTGTAACCCTAGCCCTCTCCGGTGTCTATATAAACCGGAGGGTTTTAGTCCGTAGGAACAAACAATCATACCATAGGCTAGCTTCTGGGGTTTAGCCTCTCTGATCTCGCGGTAGATCTACTCTTGTACTACCCATATCACTAATATTAATCAAGCAGGACGTAGGGTTTTACCTCCATCAAAAGGGCCCGAACCTGGGTAAAACATCAAGTCCCCTGCCTCCTGTTACCATCCGACTAGACGCACAGTTCGGGACCCCCTACCTGAGATCCTCCAGTTTTGACACCGACAGGCCTAATTATGGCCCATATCAGATCGCACATAGCATAGCGATAAAAACATAACGTCGAAGTAACTCCCAAGGGTTTGATAATAAAACAGGTAATAGGTTCTACCTCATCATCTACTTCCCAATACCCACAAGTTAATCACATCCTAATCATGCAGTGTTTGAGGATTGTAACTAATGCATAAAACTGGGTATGAAAGGGGTATGATCAATGTGTTACTTGCCTTGGTGATGACCTGCAAAACCTAGGGACTCGTAGTAGCACGCTTCGTACTCCGGGTGTTCTATCGCAAACAAACAATAGCATACCTAAGAAATCAAGCAAAGATGCATGGGTAAAACTCAAATAATAGGATCTAACCAGAAAGTTCAAATTAACAACTCCGGTTTGCAAAAAGAATCAAAACAAACGGAGCAACGAAACTCAAACTGCGAAAGAAACAAGGTCCGATTACTAATCTGGACTAAAGTCAAATTTTACAGTACCAAAATCTTGTTCTAGTAGGTTAAACAGAAAGAGTGTTTCGAGACGAATATCTAGGCGTTTGAATCGCCCGATTCTGATAAACAAGCGAAAAGATGAACTAAAACGAAAATCAGGGCAGAAATCACGATTGGAATTAATCGCGGGAAAACCCTGAAAAAAGAAAAACTGACGAACAGGCTAACGAACGAACATTTGCTGTCTGCGGCTAACGGATGAACATTGTTCGTTAAAACAAACGTATAGACGAACATCCGCTATTTAACTAAACCAAGAAAACCGAACCGATCTAATAAAAAAACAATGAATCTAGGTTTTCGAAATAAAACCAAATGATTTTTAAATAAAACAGGGGGCTACTTCGGCAAACATGTCGGTGGCGGCGGTGGAAACTTCGGTGGGGCGGCAGGCTACTCCGGCGGGGCGGCTCCGGCGACGGGCGGCTCCGGCGGCGGCGGCGGGGTGGTGCGGCGGCGGGCGACGAGAGGTGGCGGCGAGGCGGTGCGGCGGTGGCGGATACGGCGTCGGTGGCGCGGATCAGGCTAGGGTTTGGGGTTTGGTGGGGTGGGCTGGCGGCTCGGGGATGTGGCTCTAAAAGGGCCGGCCGGGTCAGTGTCCCAGGCGGACACGGCCTGGTAAGGCGGTTCGTTTTTTAAAAAAATCCGACGCGCAGAAAAACGATTAAAAGAAATACTAAACGGTCTCCAAAAATCCTGAAATAACTTCCACGTCCTCTAAAAATATAGTGGACAAAGTGAACATATATTTGGGCCTCCAATGCAATTTTGAAAAACACACTTTTTCCTAATTCAAATAAAATTGCAATAAAATCCAAATAAAATTATTTATTTGATTTTAATATTTTTCCTCCAATATTTCATTTATTTTAGAGAAGTCATATTATCTCCTCTCATATATTTTAATATGACATATTTTCGGAGAGAAAAATTAATTAAAACCAAAGTGATCCTTGTTTCGATATTTGACAAAATTCAAATATGAAAATCATGAAATCCCCAACTCTCTCCGTGGGTCCTTGAGTTGCTTAGAATTTCAAGGATCGCAAAAACGAAATATGCAATAAAATATGATATGCATGAATGACCTACGTATAACATTCCAAATTGAAAATTTGGGATGTTACAAGGTGTGTGTGTGTGTGTGTGCATGCATGGGAGACCGACCTGAAGAAAAAGATTGCATGTGTGCGATGGATAATTGTAGCAACCCGACCCGAATGGATCAAGTCTCTGTGCTTAAGTGTCATCCCTGGATCAGTATGCTGACACACACAGTACTTGAGGATTTATAACAGAGGTAAATCACATGTATAAGTAACGTAAATACTTTTACCTCGATCCAAATAGCGGAAGTAACAAGGCTGTGTATTCCCATCAACACCAACGACAAAGTTGAGTGTAGAAATCTTAACCCTAACGTATCACTTACTCGTCGTAAGAAATCCTGCAACATGAGACGTTGCAGCCACAGAGGGTCGGTACATTGGATGTACTGGCAAATTCACACCATAGAGAATGATGAACAATGGCTATCACTACATGCATATATGGCTGGTGGAAAAGCTCTATGGTTATAAAGTTTTTGCGAAAATCCAATTTTTCCCTACTGCAAAAGAATAAATTTTATTTAACTATCATGGTGGTGGTTGAACATTGAGAATGGTTGACAGCATTCTCAATCCCAATTAAATAACATCATTAAAACCCAACAATATTCATTTAAAGTAACATGATGAGATTGACATGATAGTCCAGGTACTAGATACTCAAGATGTCCATAACCGGGGACACGACTAATCATGATTAGTTTATACACTCTGCAGAGGTTTGCGCACTTTTCCCCACAAGACTCGATCGCCTCTGTTTGGTTTCTCGCACTACATGGTGTTTGAGAAGACGGATGACCGAGACATAGTCTTTCAGAAACGCTAGCACCTTACGATCGGGTAGACCGTACCACCTACATCCCCTACATCTGCTAGTCTACCACTGTAAGAGTTCGCACGACTTAGTCAACTATGCTAGAGCCCATAATAGCTTGTGGCTGCACACGGAAGTTTCTAGCATGAATAATCTCATGATCCCTTTGAGCCTGGGTGGAGGTCTATAAAAAAACAGGCAATCCTGGTCAACCCAGGTGCCTAGACAGGCAGTCCTGGAATAACCAGGTGCCTCAATCCTCCCAGATGTGTGTTTAAGTTGCCACCTTAAGTAAACCATTAATTAACAATCTCACATCTGTCATGAATACTCTCAAAAACCCAATCCACGTCTACGAGCATAGCATGGCAATGTAAGCATAACGTAAAAGTAACTCCCAAGGGTTTGTTAATAAGCAGGTAATAGGTACTACCTCAACTACTTCCCATCCCACAATTTAATTAGATCCTAATCATGCAATGTTTGAGGATTGATCTAATGCAATAAAACCGGGTATGAAAGGGGATATGATCAAAGTGTGAACTTGCCTGCAATGTTGATGAAGATGATTCGCACTCAAAAATCTTGATAGCTCTACTCGTCACACTCCGGTCAATCTATCGTAAGCAAGCAATAGTAACCACACATAAGCAATCACTCAAAAGATCAGAAAGAACGAAGAGGACGATTTGGAAAACATCAAAAACACGTCTTCGTTATGATCTCCTCCAACAGAGGATGATTTGGAAGAACGAAGAGGACGAGTTGGATTACTGGATAGAGGAGATCATAACGAAGACGTGAGCGTTGGTTTCGTTGGATTTGGATTAACGGCGAAAAGTTGTGATCGTTTGAAGAACAGGGGCCAATCTGTCAATAAAATATTCACAAACGGGTCCCTGGCAGAAAACTAAAAAAAGACTAAATAGCGGACGTTCGTTACCGAACGCTAACGAACGAAAACCGTTTTCTACAAACCCTAAACTAGCAAGCGTTCGCTATATAACTAAACCTAATAAAAACAGATCTAGGTTTTCCGAATAAAACCGAAAACGAATAATAAAAAAATAAACCGGGGAGGTTCGCGGTTTATACTGGTTGGGTTTTCGTCAAAAACCGGCGGTTTTCAGCGGCGGATCGAGTCCGGCGAGTCGGCGCGGCTCCGGCAAGGGCAGCGTGCTCCGACGCGGCGGCGGCCGCGGCGCAGGGCGGCGAAGGCAGCAGCTACACGGGGCGGCGAGGGGCTAGGCAAGGCGTGGCTGCGGCGAGGGGGCGGAGTGCGGCGCGCGGGGTGGAGGCGCAGGACAACAGCGGCGGCGGTCGCGGCAGATCTTCGCCGGCGGCGGCGATGCGCGGGATGCGAGGCGAGGCGAGGCGAGAGGAGAGAGGCGGCGGCGCGCTATTTAAGGAGGGGAGGAGGCGCGAGGCGTGGCGAGGGGGCAGAGGAGTCCGGGGCGGACACGAACGCCGAGGCCGGCGCTCGGGAGGCGTGCTGCGGCCGTTCTCCTGCGCGAGGAAGGAGACGGCGCGGTCGGGTGGGCTGGGCTGGCGACGCGGTCGGCTGGGCCCTAAGCCGGCCCAGTCAGCGACGAAGGGTTTCCTTTAAAAAAACAAACAAAGAAATAAAACAAAGGAGATAAATACAAAATATAATATAGGCATATAATATACCAAAATTTGCAGAATAATATTTTCCACAATATGGACATTTTTATAATGCCAAATAAAATCCTCACAAATTCAGATAAATCAAAGAGTGCTACTGGTCTAATAAAATCCAATAAAAATCATTTAAAAAAAACCAAAATGATTTCAAATAAATTTTTCTCCAATTTTCTATTGTAGGGAATCTTGTTACCCTATTTTCCATGTATTTTTGTTTTTTGGAGAAAAATAATTTGAATAAAACTCAAATAACCCAAATTAAAAAAATAATTTCAAATGGATTTTGAATTTAATTCTTTGAACTCCCAACTCATATTTCATATAATTTGAAGAAGTCATTTTATCTTCTCTCATGAAAATCATTGAGTTGCATAAAGTTTCTGAATTGGAAATATTTTCCCAAATGAAATTCAAATATTTTCAACACCCCTTGTCATTTAAATAATGGAAGAAGTCATGTTATCTTCTCTCCAGGGTTTCGTGATGAAAAAGTATTTGAATTCACGGAGAGCATAAATGCAAAAAATGAAAGTTTGGGAAAGTCCTTTTATTCCCTCTCATTTAAAAAAGTTTCGAATTTCACTCACTTTCAGTCAATCAATCAAACAGTCAAACAAATCTATCTATTTATTATAACATTCCAAAAATTAGAATTTTGGGATGTTACAAACCTACCACCCTTAAAAGGAATCTCGTCCTCGAGATTCGGAGAGGCTAGCAAGAAATAGGTTAGGTTTGGGGTCTCCTCAAAATCCATCAATCATCACCGAGGTCTGGGGTGCTACCACCCTTAGAAACATCGTTACCGTCCCATCAATACTCATATACTCCATCCTTATTCTTGACAGGGCCGGTCTTCTCAGATATTTAGTATAATTCCTTTCTCTGGGCTCTTCCGGTAATGGCATAACCTTTTCCTCAATTCTTTTGTATCCTTTCTTCTTGGTAAGGTTATTCCGAGACTAGGTCTTCTTAGCTGACGGGTCTGGCGCCAATACTAAACAACTATCGATATCTCATGGTGGTCAACCTTTTATGGTTTCTCCTGCAGGAAATGGGTCTAGGTTGATCCTCACTGTATAACCTACGGTTGGCAAAAGCTGCCTTGTACAAGGGAAAGTTGCTATACCATTCTAAGGTTTAAACAGGGTTGTGATCGTCGTCTCTCTACTATAGGTAAGTCACTCAGATTTACCATCCCATATAGCAAGGCGAATAATAAGAGTAAGTCAGTATGGTGATCAATCCATCCCGCACCCAAATCATTACCTTGTATACGGTTTAGCGAATCTCGCATTCTAACACTCGGTCATCCTCACAAGCATTGCAGAATTTCTCTTGTCCATGAACTGCGTTCAGAATAATCCATTGATTCCGCAAGCCAAACAAACATCTATCGTTCCTTCAAAACTCTCAGGTTTTGCGTTACTCCTATAAAATCGTCTGCCAATAAACGTCGTATCTTATTCCAGGGTTTTTCCTTCAACAAGAGTGTGCATGCCTCTTGGCAGGTCCTGGGGCCTGTGGGTTATGGCCCATCTCATCACTTGTAGTCCTTGAACTTATCATCGGGCAACTGATCATTATTCCAACTTCCGACTTCCTAGTATTCTTAAATCCATCCAATTGTATTGTCTTCCTTCCTTCTATTGGCACCAAACTAAGACATGATTACTCAGACACATCATGGAGTTTCCATTGATCCATATTTCCGGCATCATACCTCCTTTATGTCCAATAGTAATTTATCTCTTCATCCTCGTGGGATATACCTCATACCGGGATAAAAACTTATACTTATGGAGTCCATATTCCACTTCGTGGAACATCATTATCCTTTCCGGGGTCAAGCGTCCTTACATGGGAATATTGGCCATCTCTGCATGGCACTTCTTCAACTGGGAAATGTGAAACACATCATGAACTCCTAACAGTCCTTTGGATGACTCCAACTAGTTGGCCACTTCTCCCATACGCTCCAAAACTCGGTATGTCCTACAAATCTCGGGGCTAAATGTCCCTTAACTCCAATCCGTTTAACTCCTCGCAGAGGGGACACACGAAGACATGCTCTGTCTCCAATTTCATAGACTACCTCCTTGAGTTTTTGAGTCTACATAACTCTTCTGCCTGGACTGAGCTACCTTCAGTCTATCTCGAATAAACTTAACATTCTCTTCTGACTCCTTGATCACATTTGGTCAAAAACAACTGACGGTCTCCAACTTCATCCCACACACTCTTGGGGTATCACACTTATCGAGACAAAACTCGTATTCATATTATCCGAAATCCACTCAGTGGAGTATCCTTATCTTTTCCAGGAGTCAACGGTTCTTACAGGGTACTACCACCCTTAAAATGCACAAATCTTCCATAGACCATATTTCTCATATCCTCAGAATGGCCAAAATTCTTCTTCATAGAGTAACAACTCATAAAATCCATATCAGTACCAATGATGCTAACTTTATTCATTCTCAAGTGATTACAATCTCTCGCTTTTCCATTACATGTCTCAACTCAACACCTCAATATAAAAGAAAATGTTCTCACTTCTACTACTCCATTTCTTTTGTTGCAAACTCAACTATCTAGCACAAGTTTCCTTCTCCTTGGGGCATTCTCTGGCAAAGTGCCCTGCTCCATTACAACTAAAACATATTACTTCTGATAAGTATCGAGGTTTCCTTTTGGGGCAATTGTTGAGGTAGTGCCCTGACTCCTTGCACCTGTAACAGGTGATATGACTGAGGTCCTTCCTGGAATCCAATCTGCTTCTCTTCCTGGACCTTACAATGCCAATCATGGCTTTTATTTCCTGTGGGTCATACTCTACTTCCTCTGTCGGGAATTCTACTAGATCCCCATTCAAACAATTTTTGGAGATGTGTCCTTCTTCTCCACATGAATAGCAAGACTTAGTGAAGGGTTTACTCGGGTCTTCTTTAGGTGTGTCCTCCATCTCTTCCTTCATCGCGGGTTCTTCTAAAATTTCCATAAGGGCTCCTTTCATTACTTCTTTCTTCTGCTGGATGGTTCGTTGTACCATGGGGTAAATGTGACACTGAGCAGGATAGTGGGTAGTCCCTTCACACAAGAAACAAGTAATCTGCCTAGTTGTGCATTCTTCAACTGGGTGACTTCCTTCACAATGTGGGCATTCATCCTTGTGTTCTTTATGGTTGTGTCCTATTTCTCCACAAAGCTTGCATGCACAAGGTTTCTTCATATCAATTCCATAAGGCTTCAACTTTTGGGACACAAGCCGAGACTTTGGCAGAGTCAACCTAAATTCTTTCCAAGTGGTTACTCCTTGCCATCCATTTATGGTTTGGTACATCCTCCACCAAGTAGCAGCACCTCTTTCAAAGCACTGAAGAGCATGCTAGGTCATATCCTTTCCGACTATAGGTTTATTCTTCATGTGATCCTCCATGTTCTGATTCCATTGGTCTGTCTCCAATTGACTCATTGGCCTAGAAAATATAAGCTCATCTTCATTCATCCTCTATAGGGTCCATGGGTTTGGGGTGAGATAAGAGAGAGGGAGAGGGATACACACAATACAAACAAAAGTTTTGAAAAGACAGATTTTATTTGTGGCCGTCGGGAAAAACATCAAACAAATGACAGCTCACAAACGTCACATCTAACGTAGGTATATAACAGGGGTTTGGTCTTCTAAAGGTCAATAAATTACCAACTCTTCAAACTCTTCAAGCCTTGTTCATGCCTCCAATGGCTTCTTCCGATCATGCTTGTCTTTCTCAAGTTCTTTTGCCAGATCAACTCTGTTGATGCGAAGTCTCTCGTGACGTCCTTTAATAATGTGGAGTTGCATTCCAAACTTATGGGTTTCATCAAACTCGACCTGAACCATGATCCTGCTGTCCTTCAGTTCTTAACGAATCTTCGGTATCTCGAGGTTGTAGCTCCTCCAGCTTGGCTACTTTCAGCCTTTGGTTCCTGAGTTCTTCACGAAATGCTTCCTTGTCTAATACGGTTTCATGGAGCTCCACCTTAAACTTCTTGATGTACTACTCCAGATCCTGGCGATACACCAGCTAAAGTTAAAACTTCATCTTATGATAGGTGCTCCATCAGCCTTCTTCCATCAAATCCATTCTAAAGACATGCATCCTTAACTCAGCACGGTGACAATAGCATCAGCGGGCGATGACATCACGGATAACCGTGTTTCTGCTCTTGTCATTTCCATGAGCTATCTCTCCACAGTTGATATCTCCTGCCTTAGGGTTTCTTGACAAAACTTTGAGTCATATGCTCCATGTTCCAGTCTTTCTCCAACACACCTTGATCTCGGGCATTGACAACTTCCATAATCTGTCAAGTTCCAGAAGGGTAGCCTTCCTAGGTCATAAAATCTAGGAATTCTTCAGAGCCTTCAAATTCTACTTGTCTTCGGAGTCTTCAACCGTTGTAGTTTCCATTATTCAGATGCACAGTAAAATCCTCTTCATTCCGAAGCGGTCTTAGTTGTCCAATATCTTGTACTTCTTAGAGTGGTCTCATCAGTCAAATCCTCGTCTGGTCAAAAGGGGAAAGGGGTATGGTCTAACTAAAAGGGAATATTTCAATAAGCTCAGAGGAGAAGAGATGTAAAAGATCTTTTGAATGGGAAAGTTGTAGAGAAAAATCTTTTCCTATGGGCTTGCCAGTTTCTAGGGTCACGTCCTATAGTCAACATGTGCTCTGATACCATCTTGTAGCGACCCGACCCGAATGGATCAAGTCTCTGTGCTTAAGTGTCATCCCTGGATCGGTATGCTGACACACAGAGTACTCGAGGATTTATAACAGAGGTAAATATGTATAAGTAACGTAAATACTATTACCTCAATCCAAATAGCGGAAGTAACAAGGCTGTGGATTCCCATCAACACCAACGGCAAAGTTGAGTGTAGAAATCGTAACCCTAACGTATCACATACTCGTCGTAAGAAATCCTGCAACATGAGACGTTGCAGCCACAGAAGGTCAGTACATTGAATGTACTGGAAAATTCACACCATAGAGAATGATGAACAATGGCTATCACTACATGCATATATGGCTGGTGGAAAAGCTCTATGGTTATCAAGTTTTTGCGAAAAGCCAATTTTTACCTACTGCAAAAGAATAAATTTTATTTAACTATCATGGTGGTTGTTGAACATTGAGAATGGTTGACGGCATTCTCAATCCCAATTAAATAACATCATTAAAACCCAATAATATTCATTTAAAGTAACATGATGAGATTCACATGATAGTCCAGGTACTAGATACACAAGATGTCCATAACCGGGGACACGGTTAATCATGATTAGTTTATACACTCTGCAGAGGTTTGCGCACTTTTCCCCACAAGACTCGATCGCCTCCATTTGGTTTCTCGCACTACATGGTGTTTGAGAAGACGGATGACCGAGACATAGTCTTTCAGAAGCGCTAGCACCTTACGATCGGGTAGACCGTACCACCTACATCCCCTACATCTGCTAGTCTACCACTATAAGAGTTCGCATGACTTAGTCAACTATGCTAGAGCCCATAATAGCTTGTGGCTGCACACGGAAGTTTCTAGCATGAATAATCTCATGATCCCTTTGAGCCTGGGTGGCGGTCCATAAAAAAACAGGCAATCCTGGTCTACCCAGGTGCCTAGACAGGCAGTCCTGGAATAACCAGGTGCCTCAATCCACTCAGATGTGTGTTTAAGTTGCCACCTTAAGTAAACCATTAATTAACAATCTCACATCTGTCATGAATACTCTCAAAAACCCAATCCACGTCTACGAGCATAGCATGGCAATGTAAGCATAACGTAAAAGTAACTCCCAAAGGTTTGTTAATAAGCAGGTAATAGGTACTACCTCAACTACTTCCCATCCCACAATTTAATTAGATCCTAATCATGCAATGTTTGAGGATTGATCTAATGCAATAAAACTGGGTATGAAAGGGGATATGATCAAAGTGTGAACTTGCCTGCAATGTTGATGAAGATTATTCGCACTCAACAATCTTGATAGCTCTACTCGTCACACTCCGGTCAATCTATCGTAAGGAAGCAATAGTAAACACACATAAGCAATCACTCAAAAGATCAGAAAGAACGAAGAAGACGATTCGGAAAAATCAAAAACAAGCAAATAACTCTTGCAACATAAAAGAATTTCTAACAGTACCAAAATTATGTGAATTTGGCCTTATCAGAAAGTTTAGGTCAAGAGCTTCGATTTGCAAAAAGAATCAACTCAAACGGAGCCACGAAACTCAAGTTATGATCAAACGAAGTTTGAATTCAAATCTGATCTAATTCAAATTTTAAATTTTCAAAAACATGTTTGCGTTGGATTACTGGATAGAGGAGATCATAACGAAGATGTGAGCGTTGGTTTCGTTGGATTTGGACTAACGAGCGAAAAGTTGTGATCGTTTGAAGAACAGGGGCCAATCTGTCAATAAAATATTCACAAACGGGTCCCTGGCAGAAAACTAAAAAAAGACTAAATAGCAGACGTTCGTTACCGAATGCTAACGAACGAAAACCGTTCGCTACAAACACTAAACTAGCGAGCGTTCGCTATATAACTAAACCTAATAAAAACAGATCTAGGTTTTCTGAATAAAACCAAAAACGAATAATAAAAACTAAAACGGGGAGGTTCACGGTTTATACTGGTTGGGTTTTCATCGAAAACCGGTGGTTTTTGGCGACGGATCGAGTCCGGTGAGTCGGCGCGGCTCCGACGAGGGCAGCGTGCTCCGGCGCGGCGGCGGCGGCGGCGCGGGGCGGCGGAGGCAGCAACGACGCGGGGCGGCGAGGTGCTAGGCGAGGCGCGGCTGTGGTGAGGGGGGTGGAGTGCGGCGCGCGGGGTGGAGGCGCAGGACAGCAGCGGCGGTGGTCGCGGCGGATCTTCGCCGGCGGCGGCGATGCGCGGGATGCGAGGCGAGAGGAGAGAGGCGGCGGCGCGCTATTTAAGGAGGGGAGGAGGCGCGAGGCGTGGGCGAGGGGGCAGAGGAGTCCGGGGCGGACACGAACGCCGAGGCCGGCGCTCGGGAGGCGTGCGGCGGCCGATCTCCTGCGCGAGGATGGAGGCGGTGCGGTCGGGCGGGCTGGGCTGGCGACGCGATCGGCTGGGCCCTGAGTCGGCCCAGTCGGCGACGGAGGGTTTCCTTTTTTTAAACAGACAAAGAAATAAAACAAAAGAGATAAATACAAAATATAATATAGGCATATATTATACCAAAATTTGCAGAATAATATTTTCCACAACATGGACATTTTTATGATGCTAAATAAAATCCTCACAAATTCAGTAAATCAAAGAGTGCTACTGGTCTAATAAAATCCAATAGAAATCATTTAAAAAAACCAAAATGATTTCAAATAAATTTTTCTCCAATTTTCTATTGTAGGGAATCATGTTACCCTATTTTCCATGTATTTTTGTTTTTTGAAGAAAAATAATTTGAATAAAACTCAAATAACCCAAATTAAAAAAATAATTTCAAATGGATTTTGAATTTAATTCTTCGAACTCCCAACTCATATTTCATATAATTTGAAGAAGTCATTTTATCTTCTCTCATTAAAATCATTGAGTTGCATAAAGTTTCTGAATTGGAAATATTTTCCCAAATGAAATTCAAATATTTTCAACACCCCTTGTCATTTAAATAATGGAAGAATTCATGTTATCTTCTCTCCACGGTTTCGTGATGAAAAAGTATTTGAATTCACGGAGAGCATAAATGCAAAAATGAAAGTTTGGGAAAGTCCTTTTATTCCCTCTCATTTAACTTTCAAAATTTTTCGAATTTCACTTACTTTCAGTCAATCAATCAAACAGTCAAACAAATCTATCTATTTATTATAACATTCCAAAATTTAGAATTTTGGGATGTTACAATAATGCCGACTGGTACTGTGTGTGCATGCATGCACGAGAGAAAGTTATGGTACAATTATAAAGAGAAGATGAATGTGTGGGTGTAAAAGACTAGGTGACATCATAATTAATGTAAAGTAGAATTCAAATATTTGAATAAGAGATCATGATGTTTAAAACCCATGCATGCATGAATATAATTGAGATATGCGTGGTGTGGTTTGGAAACGAGCATGTTGTGTTGTATACACATTGAACAAGGTGAGACTGATTTGTATTTGAGTATGGCAGGCATCGTTTGGCCACATTGCATCCGTGCATGGACACACTATTCTAATTGGAGATGATGGGTGGCTTTCGCATCATATTATATTTTATATTTTTTATATAGTGTGCGGATAACTTTAACTTTGAAAGATGGTCGTTGGATGAGGCCAATCCGATGGTGCAGAGATGGAAAATTTGAGCACAAGTGGCCGTTGGATATCATCTAGATTGCACCAGATTTTGCAACATGTACAATCTAGACGACTCCATGGTTGAACTTAAGCATAATGCACAAACCTCAAAACACAAGCACTTCTTCTTTGTTCTAGAATCTTCCATATCATAATTGCCCAAATGTTTTTCTACATGATTTGCCATTATTTGTTTTTACTTTATGCCTTACAACGCACAATTCCATGAATCTTAAAATAGATTAGCTTTCTTATAAAAACTAGATGATTTTGAATGAAATGAACTATAAGAATTAAATGAACATCTACATCATGCATATATGACTCAAAGCTCACGTGCTATAATGTGGTATTTATTCATAATTCGGTTGCCAAATCTTATGCGTGCAATGCATGTGTACCTTACTAGTCTAAATGGTGTTTGTTGTGTGTGTGTGTGTCTGTGTGTGTGCGTTGTGCTTGTTAAACACATTGTACGTAGTATATCATACATGGTTTAGATTCCGAACATCTAGCTAGACCATACATGTACTATGATTCGAATTCAACATGAAATCTATACATATATTTGAATTTGAGATCGTATGTACATGTAGTTCGTATTTATATAGGAATTTACTTCTCCTATATTCATGTCAAGTGTTGTGAAGATAATATTTAGATGGTTGTATAACTAAGCCGAGTACAATCCCATTCAAACAGGGAAAATGTACTCAAATTTAGTCCATATGCTAGACAACGCACATTCTTTTTTTATTGTTGAGGGAAGTGCAAATTGTTTTGGTATTGTACACGTTATGTGTGTTGTCCTGATTGTCTTTGTTTTTTTGTTGTATTTGAATGCATTTCTAGTAATATAGTGAAACATGATATAGCTCTCTCTAGTGATGAGGTGCGAATTATCTTCTTTTGGGTACACATTAAGCTTGTTCTCCCGAAATTTCAAGCCGCGCCTTGTTATGCCGAAATTTCAAGCTAGCGTCTCTATCTATCATGCTACGAAACTCCCGCCTCTTCAACCCACGCCTTGTTACCCCGAAATATTTAAGATATATCTTAGTCTGGTTGTCCTCCAATAACTACCTCCATCTCAACCCGCGCCTTGCTATTTCAAAATTACAACGCGCGTGAAAACTCCCACCTCCTGTGAAATCCCGACACGTGAAATGCCCGTGATACCCCTGACCATGGTTCCCCACTTCCATCCCATCCGCCCACCCATTCGTACATGGTGGCCAAGAAAACCCACGAAGCCCCACACCCGCCTCTGTCCGCCACCCAGCCGGAGCCTCTTCCCCAACGACGTCGTCCACAACAACACCTCGACGTCCCTCCGCCACCATACCGGATGAGGTTCCGTGGTCGATCTCGTTGTCCCGCCGGTACAGCCACCCTGTCCTCCGCCTCCAAGGAGCTGCCCGCCGTTCCCCTCGTCTTTCGCGCCACCTCCATTCCCACACCGCCGTCTTAACCTACACCATCAGAAGAGCATCATCATCACCGTTTCCTTGGATGAAGCTGAGGCCTAATCGGCACCTCCAAAGAGGTTGTACACTAATCGCCGCATTTTGTTCTTGATTCGATCTCACGGTGCTGCCGACGCTCATTCCCGAGCCGACACGGCGCGGCTCCATCCACGGCGGTGTCGCCGGCCACTTCCTCCACGGCGTTGCTCCCTCGGCGGCAACATCCACATCAATAGGAGCTGCTACTGCTTTAGCTCTCGCTCGCGCTACTGCTCTGCTCTTGCTCTTGGTCCCCTGCTTCGTCTGTTGTTGCTATTGCTCTTGCTCTTGCTCCACTTCTACTCTTGCTCTTCCTCTTGCTTGTGATGCTGCTCCAATTTAGCTACACTTCAGTCGACTAAATCAACTGTTGGGTTAGTCAATTTTCAGGGGTTGGGGGGCTCGCCGGAGTTAAGGAAGAACCAGCCGCAGCGGGGAGGGGGGCTTGCTCTAGCGACCTGACCCAAATGGATCGAAGTCTCTGTGCTTAAGTGTCATCCCTGGATCGGTATGCTGACACACACAGTACTCGAGGAATTATGACAGAGTTCAATCACACACTTTATTACATCAAGGTCCTCAAAAGAGTATTTATTACAATAATATGGCCAAAGGCCATCTAAATAAAAATAACTGTGGAAGCATTGAAGGTAAATGGGTCCATCCAACTCCACGGCAAACTGAGTGTAGAACAACGACCTATCGCACCTTTAATCTTCGTCAGAAAAGTCTGCAACATGAGACGTTGCGGCCGTGTAGGTCAGCACATGGAATATGCTGGCAATTTCACACCATAGAATAATAATAAATGAAAAGACTATCTCTATACGCAAATTTAGCTGGTGGAGGCTCTAAGTTTTATTTTGCATAAAGCTAATATTACCCTACAACAAAGGAATACATTTTTTTACTACTAAATTAAAATGCCATTATTGAGAAGGTTCCTCCAACTCAATCCCAAATTTCCCAAGTTATTAGCATCCCAATAATTTCATTAAAAAGAGTGATGAGATCAATCAATAATTCACTTCTAGATACTCAAGTTGTCCATAACCGGGGACACGGCTAATCATGACTAGTTTGTACACTCTGCAGAGTTTTTTGCACTTTTCCCCACAAGACTCGACCACCTCCATGATCGAAAGATCGAGACATAGCCTTTCTGAAGTATTTCCTCCAAACCCTAGGTAGACCGGTACACCTACTTCCCCTACATCAGCTAGTCTACCACGGAAAGAGGTCACACAACTTACACAACTATGCCAAATCCCATAATGGCTTGTGGCTGCACACGAAAGTTTCTAGGCATGAAATATCTTATGATCCCTTTGAGCATGGGTGGCGGACCTAGGGTAATCACACGGGTGCTCCGGGATTCCCCTTGGGCAAGCACTGGTTTCTCCAGGTGCCCCAAACAATCCACCCAGATGTGTGTTAAAGTTGCCACCTTATGTTGTCCTAAAATTATTAACTCTCACATCTTGCATGGATCACACATACAATCCCCGTATACGAGCACGGCTAAGCAATATATGACATAACAAAAATTCTTGGGGTGATCAAAGTTCATAGGTTCCTACCACATGAACTACATAGCATAACCACATGTTCCCAAACCTACTCATGCAATCTTTGAGGGGTAAACTAATGCATAGTAAAAATTGGGTATTAGAAATTATGATCAAAGTATGAACTTGCCTTGCTGAGGATCGTTGAACTCTAAAGATTCTTAGTAGCAAGCATCGCACTCCGGATGATCTAGCGTAAGCAAGCAATAACATACATAAGCATACAAGAAAAGAATCAAAAAGAAAACAAAGAAAGGACTTCGGAAAACTTCAAAAACAACCAAATAAAGTTTCTGTACAGAACGTAATTTTTACAGTAGCAAAAATATGTGTGTTTGGGTCTAACAAAAAGTACACATCACAAGCTTCGCTTTGCAAAAAGAATCACCCAAAACGGAGTTACGAAACTCGAGTTACGGCCTAACGAAGTTTGAATTCAGATCTGTTTGAATTCAAAATTTTAAAATACTCAAAAATATTTTTCATTTGGTTCTCTGGAGAGAGGAGATTTTTACGAACTAGTAGGAAAAAGAATCAACTAAATCGGATCTATAGACTAAATGATATACTAGAAATAAGAATTGATATAGAATCTGAGATTGGAAAAAATAGTGGAAAAAGAGAAAAGAAAATTCGGACCCAAAGCTGGGTACTCACCGGACTTGTCGCCGGCGACGAGGAATAAGGCGGCTTAGACGTTATCTATGGCAAGATGTTTGTGAGACGGTGTGAAGATGGATGCGAGTGACTCGTGGGACACGACGAGGGGCTTGGGTTCGTCCTTGGGTAGTCGTAAGGTGTTGTCGGAGTTGTAACTCCGGCCGGTCGCGATGTTGCGGATGCTGTGAAAACGTAGAAAGAGATGTGTCAAAATGTAGCGCCTATGCGACATACAAAGTGATAATGAGGAAACGGGGTCTTATTCACCTTACATTCGTCAGAATCAAGTGCGGATGGTAGCGACTTTGAGAAACTCCGGCGAGAAATTTCTCGGGAGTTGGAGGGCTTTGGACAGGGGCTCGTGGACTGGGAGGTGCGGGGTGGATTGGGGTTCCTCGGTGTCAATTTATAGTGGCCGAGGGAGCCGGTACTGGGAGATCAAGAGCTCAATGTGGCCATTAATGGTTGTTTGTGCATGTACGTTTCATGGATCCATTCGACGAATTAATGTAATAATGTTGAGTTTTTATTCCCTGAATGGATTCGTCATGATGTTCTCCGCATTTTTCGTGCAGACCCCGAAGTGAAACGGACAAGGAATTGAGTGTGAGGACGAAAGGAAGAGAAAGAGGCAATGGTTGTTTCTGTTATGTTCTAGCTCCAGATGAATGTACAGAGGAAAAAAAAGAAAGCCAGCGCATGCTATGGGCCTTAGTGGGAAATTTGGCCCAAGGGAAAAGAAGAAAAAATACAATAGAAAGGAGGTGGGCTATGTTGTAGCTGTGTTTTTTAAAACTTTTTTTATAGAAGCAAATTAGGGCATACAAATACAATAAATAAATCCTAAAAATCCCAGAAAAATTCACAAAGATATATGGTCTTATATATGACCTTGTGAACTTGGCCTAAAATGCAATTTAAAAAAAACAATTTTGTTGTACTAATAAAATTTCCATCAAAATAATTTGCACATAAATCCGAAATAAATATATTTTGATTTCAAATTCCATTTCCAATATTTTCCTTGTGTTTTTAAAGAAGTCATTTTATCTTCTCTCTTTATTTTATTTTTGATATAATGGAAATGAATTTTTTTGTGAAACCAAATTTGATCCAAACTCCCAACTTCGAAAAACAATTCAAAATTGGTTTTTAGGGAAACTTCCAACTCTCTCTTTTGGTCCTTGAGCTGCTCAAAGTTCCTTCAATCAAAATCAAAAAAAAATAAATGGGCAAAAAATGTATAAATCATGGATGCATATGAATGATCTATTATAAACATCCAAATTGAAAATTGGGATGTTACAAACCTACCCCCCTTAAGATGAATCTCGCACTCGAGATTCGGGTTGGCTAGCAAAAAGTGTGGGTGGTCCTGTCGGAGGTCTTCTTCTCGTTCCCAGGTGGCTTCTTCCTCAGTATGATGACTCCATTGAACCTTGCAAAACTTGATGACCTTGCTGCGGGTAACCTTGCTTGCACTCTCGAGAATCTTGATGGGCTTCTCCTCATAGGTCAGATCACTATCCAACTGTATGGCCTCAAGTGGCACTGTATCTCTCAAAGGAATATCGGCCATCTCCGCATTGCACTTCTTCAACTGGGAAACGTGAAACACATCATGAACTCCTGACAAGGCTTCTGGTAATTCCAACTTGTAGGCAACTTCACACGTGCATTCTAAAACTCTGTACAGACCCACAAACCGTGGTGCTAGCTTTCCTATGACTCCAAATCGTTTAACTCCTCGAAGTGGCGACACACGCAAATATGCTCTATCTCCAACTTCATAGGTTACCTCCTTGCGTTTAGTATCGACATAACTCTTCTGTCTGGATTGGGCTACCTTGAGTCTGTTGCAGATCAGCTTGAATTTCTCCTCTGAATCTCTAATTAAATCTGGTCCGAATAATTTACAGTCTCCAACTTCATCCCACATCAATGGTGTCCCGCACCTCCTTCCGTACAAAGCTTCAAAAGGGGCCATTTTCAAATTAGCTTGATAGTTGTTGTTATATGAGAACTCTGCATAAGGCAAATTATCATCCCAACTAGATGCATAATCTAGCGCACAAGCTCTCAACATGTCCTCCAGAATCTGATTGCCTCTCTCGGTCTGCCCATCTGTCTGCGGATGAAAATCTGTACTGAACTCCAGCCTGGTACCCAAAGTTTCATGTAAATGATGCCAAAACTTTGAGGTAAATTGTGTTCCTCTATCTGATACGATGGTGCTCAGAACTCCATGCAGACATACGATCCTGGTCATGTATATCTTGGCTAACTTAGCACTTGTATATGTGGTTTTCACGGGGATGAAGTGAGCTACCTTAGTCAAGCGATCAACCACTACCCAAATAGAATCATAGCCTGATCGGGTCCTGGGTAATCCTGTAATGAAGTTCATGCCAAGCTTGTCCCACTTCCAATCTGGTATCGGCAAAGGCTGAAGTAATCCTGCTGGTTTCTGGTGCTCTGCCTTAACCCTCTGACATACGTCACATACTGCGACATACTCGGCAATATCCTTCTTCATACCTGTCCACCAGAAACTTTCCTTCAAGTCCAAATACATCTTGGTGTTGCCCGGGTGTATTGAATAAGGCGAATCATGGGCCTCCTGAAGAATCAATTTCCTGATCTCTGGGTCATTTGGCACGTAAATACGCTGCTCAAACCACAAGGTTCCATGTTCATCCTCACGAAATCCTTCTGCCTTTCCTTGGTTCATCCTTCCCTTTATCTTCGCAATACCTTTGTGTAACTTCTGGGCTTCTCGGATCTTTCCCAACAAAGTGGATTGAATTTCCATTGCGGCAACAAAACCTCGTGGGACTATCTCCAATCGGAGATCTCTGAGATCATCAATCAACTCCTGAGGTAATCCTCCTGCTGTGAGGGTATTGACATAGCTCTTGCGGCTCAATGCATTTGCCACAACATTGGCCTTTCCTGGGTGATTGTGCAATTTCATGTCATAATCCTTTATGAGCTCCAACCATCTTCTTTGCCTGAGGTTCAACTCCTTCTGTGTGAAGATGTATTTCAAACTCTTATGATCCGTGTAAACATCACAACGATTTCTGATAAGAAAATGTCTCCAGGTCTTGAGTGCGTGCACTATGGCTGCTAACTCCAAATCATGTGTGGCATAATTTCGCTCATGAGGTCGAAGCTGATGTGAGGCATATGAAATAACTCTTCCTTCTTGCATAAGAACGCCTCCAAGTCCCTGACGAGAAGCGTCGCAATATACTTGGAAATCCTTGCGTATATTCGGAAGAATTAGCACAGGGGCTGTCACCAAACGTTTCTTTAGCTCCTGGAAACTAGCCTCACATTCGTCGGTCCAAACAAACTTAGTGTCTTTCTTCAATAACTCTGCCATGGGCTTCGCGATCTTGGAGAAATTCTTAATAAATCTCCGGTAATATCCTGCGAGTCCAAGAAAACTGTGAATCTCTCCGACTGAGGTGGGTGCCTTCCATTCGGTGACGGCTTGAACCTTCGAAGGGTCTACTGGTATTCCTTCTCCTGATATAACATGTCCAGGAAATCCAACTTCCTTCAACCAGAATTCGCACTTGCTGAACTTTGCGTATAGCTGATGTTCTCTGAGCTTCTCCAGCACCAAGCGCAAATGTTCCGTGTGTTCTTCTTCATTCTTCGAGTAAATCAATATGTCATCAATGAATACCACAACAAACTTATCTAAAGACTCCATGAATACCTTATTCATCATGCTCATGAAATAGGCAGGGGCATTAGTCAAACCAAAAGACATGACCGTTGACTCATAAAGACCATATCTCGTGCTAAAAGCTGTCTTGGGTATATCTTGTTCTCGAATCTTCAGCTGGTGATATCCTGATCGAAGATCAATCTTGGAGAAAACTTTTTCTCCTTGTAGCTGGTCAAACAAAACATAGATCATTGGAAGAGGGTACTTGTTCTTGATCGCCAGCGCATGATAATCTACAACCATTCTCAAGGATCCATCCTTCTTCTCAACTAGAAGCACTAGGGCTCCCCAAGGTGATGAACTCGGTCGAATATAACCTTTTTCCTACAATTCCTTAATCTTGTTCTTAATTTCCTCCAGATCATTTGTGGGCATCCGGTATGGTTTAGAGTGGATGAGAAATTAGAATAGAATAAGGGACTAATGAGAGAAATCACTACCCATATGCTTATGATAGCAAGAAAATTTCAAATCAAGCAATTCACACAGATCACACAACACAAGCAAAAACCTATAGGTAAGGTCGTATCCACAAGAGATATGATCTCTTCATACTAGCGCAATCATTCGTTGGACTCAACTTGGTAGTGGTGGTCTAAACTAAATCTCCTGAAATCAATGTCAACTCTAGCTTCTTCTTCTTCTTCGTCAATGATGCCTTCATAGGTCATGGTCTCATCGGGCTAAGGAACTTGGTGATGGGGTTCAACAACTATTTTATTGAGGTGGAGAAGAGATAGAAATGAATAGAGAAGAGTATAGACCAACGGATATTTAAGGAAGTCGTAAAATAAAGTTTTCTTCCTATGGCTTTCCATTTCCTAGTGGTCGCATCCTGCCATAAGCGTGTGATCCGATACCATCTTGTAGCGACCTGACCCAAATGGATCGAAGTCTCTGTGCTTAAGTGTCATCCCTGGATCAGTATGCTAACACACGCAGTGCCGAGGAATTATGACAGAGTTCAATCACACACTTTATTACATCAATGTCCTCAAAAGAGTATTTATTACAATAATATGGCCAAAGGCCATCTAAATAAAAATAACTCCGGAAGCATTGAAGGTAAATGGGTCCATCCAACTCCACGGCAAACTGAGTGTAGAACAACGACCTATCGCACCTTTAATCTTTGTCGGAAAAGTCTGCAACATGAGACGTTGCAGCCGTGTAGGTCAGCACATGGAATATGCTGGCAATTTCACACCATAGAATAATAATAAATGAAAATACTATCTCTATATGCAAATTTAGCTGGTGGAGGCTCTAAGTTTTATTTGGCATAAAGCTAATTTTACCCTACAACAAAGGAATACATTTTTTACTACTAAATAAAAATGCCATTATTGAGAACGTTCCTCCAACTCAATCCCAAAATTCCCAAGTTATTAGCATCCCAACAATTTCATTAAAAAGAGTGATGAGATCAACCAATAATTCTCTTCTAGATACTCAAGTTGTCCATAACTGGGCATACGGCTAATCATGATTAGTTTGTACACTCTGCAGAGGTTTGTGCACTTTTCCCCACAAGACTCAACCACCTCCATGATCGGAAGATCGAGACATAGCCTTTCTGAAGTATTTCCTCCAAACCCTGGGTAGACCAGTACACCTACTTTCCCCTACATTAGCTAGTCTACCACGGAATGAGGTCACACAACTTACTCAACTATGCCAGAGCCCATAATGGCTGTGGCTGCACACGAAAGTTTCTAGGCATGAAATATCTTATGATCCCTTTAAGCCTGGGTGGTGAACCTAGGGTAATCACACACGTGCTCCGGGATTCCCCTTGGGCAAGCACTGGTTTCTCCAGGTGCCCCAAACAATCCACCCAGATGTGTATTAAAGTTGCCACCTTATGTTGTCCCAAAATTATTAACTCTCGCAACTTGCATGGATCACACATACCAATCCCCATCTACGAGCATGGCTAAGAAATATATGACATAACGAAAATTCCTGGGGTGATCAAAGGTCATAGGTTCCTACCACATGAACTACATAGCGTAACCACATGTTCCCAATCCTACTCATGCAATCTTTGAGGGTTAAACTAATGCATAGTAAAAACTAGGTATTAAAAATTATGATCAAAGTGTGAACTTGCCTTGCTGACGATCGTTGAACTCTAAAGATTCGTAGTAGGAAGTCTCGCACTCCGGATAATCTAGCGTAAGCAAACAATAACATACATAAGCATACAAGCAAAGAATCAGATAGAAAACAAAGAGAGGACTTCAGAAAACTTCAAAAAAAACCAAATAAAGTTTTTGTACAGAACGTAATTTTACAGTAGCAAAAATATGTGTGTTTCGATCTAACAGAAAGTACACATCACAAGCTGAAAGTACACATCACAAGCTTCACTTTGCAAAAAGAATCACCCAAATGGATTTATGAAACTCGAGTTACGGCCTAACGAAGTTTGCATTCAGATCTGTTTGAATTCAAATTTTTAAAATTTTCAAAAATATTTTTCGTTTGGTTCTCTGGATAGAGGATATTCTTACGAACTAGTAGGAAAAATAATCAACTAAATCGGATCTATAGGCTAAAAGATATACTAGAAAGAAGAATTGATATAGAATCTGAGATTGGAAAAAAATACAGGAAAAAGAGAAAAGAAAATTCGGACCCAAGGTTGGGTACTCATCGGACTTGTCGCCGGCGACGAGGAAAAAGGTGGCTCAGATGTTATCTAGGGCAAGATGTTTGTGAGACGGTGTGAAGATGGATGCGAGTGACTCGTG
Source organism: Triticum urartu (assembly GCF_003073215.2). Taxonomy (NCBI): domain Eukaryota; kingdom Viridiplantae; phylum Streptophyta; class Magnoliopsida; order Poales; family Poaceae; genus Triticum; species Triticum urartu. The sequence continues at coordinate 102,667,865 of NC_053025.1, read as the reverse complement.
GGGCACGACGAGGGGCTCGGGTTCGTCCCTGGGTAGTCGTAAGGTGTTGCCGGAGTTGTAACTCCGGCCGGTCGCAGTGTTGCGGATGCTGTGAAAACAGAGAAAGAGATGTGTCAAAATGTTGCGCCTATGCGACATACAAAGTGATAATGAGGAAACAGGATCTTATTCACCTTACATTCGTCGGAATCAAGTGCGGATGGCAGCGACTTTGAGAAACTCCGGTGAGAAATTGCTCTGGAGTTGGAGGGCTTTGGAAAGGGGCTTGTGGACTGGGAGGTGCAGGGTGGAGAGGGGTTCCTCGGGGTCAATTTATAGTGGCCGAGGGAGCTGGTACTGGGAGATCAAGGGAGCTCAATGTGGCTATTAATGGTTGTTTGTGCATGTACATTTCGCGGATCCATTCGATGAATTAATGTAATAATGCTGAGTTTTTATTCCCTGACTGGATTCATCATGATGTTCTCCGCATTTTTCGTGCAGACCCCGAAGTGAAACGGACAAGGAATTGAGTGTGTGGAGGAAAGGAAGAGAAAGAGGCAATGGCTGTTTCTGTTATGTTCTAGCTCACAGAGGAGGAAGAAGAAAGCCAGCGCATGCTATGGGCCTTACTGGGAAATTTGGCCCAAGGGAAAAGAAGAAGAAAAAATACAATAGAAGGGAGGTGGGTTGTGCTGTAGCTGCGTTTTTTAAACGTTTTTTTACAGAAGCAAATTAGGACATACAAATACAATAAATAACTCCTAAAAATCCTAGAAAAATTCACATAGATATATGGTCTTATAAATGACCTTGTGAACTTTTATCTGGCCTAAAATGCAATTTAAAAAAACAATTTTGCTGTACTAATAAAATTTGCATCAAAATAATTTGCACATAAATCCCAAATAAATATATTTTGATTTCAAATTCAATTTTCAATATTTTCCTTGTGTTTTTGAAGAATTCATTTTATCTTCTCTCTTTATTTTATTTTTGATATAATGGAAATGAATTTTTTTGCGAAACCAAATTTGATCCAAACTCCCAACTTCGAAAAAAAATTCAAAATTGGTTTTTAGGGAAACTTCCAACTCTCACTTTTGGTCCTTGAGTTGCTCAAAGTTCCTTGAATCAAAAATCAAATAAAACAAATGGGAAAAAAATGCATAAATCATGGATGCATATTTATGATCTATTATGAACATCCAAATTGAAAATTGGGATGTTACACTCACCGGAGAGGTACCCCACTATCTATCTTAGGGTTCAGGGTGGGCGCGGTGGTCACCGACGGTGGTGGGGCGGTGGCGTGGGGAACGCCGGAGAAAAAGCTCGGGACGGGGGGGCCTAGAGGGATGGCCGGGGGCGGCGCACCGGTGGTGGGGAGTGGTTTCGGGGCGGCGCACCACCGGCCACGGGCGGGGGAGGGCGATATTTCATTTATTTTAGAGAAGTCATATTATCTCCTCTCATATATTTTAATATGACATATTTTCGGAGAGAAAAATTAATTAAAACCAAAGTGATCCTTGTTTCGATATTTGACATAATTCAAATATGAAAATCATGAAATCCCCAACTCTCTCTGTGGGTCCTTGTGTTGCTTAGAATTTCGAGGATCGCAAAAACGAAATATGCAATAAAATATGATATGCATGAATGACCTACGTATAACATTCCAAATTGAAAATTTGGGATGTTACAAGGTGTGTGTGTGTGTGTGTGTGTGCATGCATGGGAGACCGACCTGAAGAAAAAGATTGCATGTGTGCGATGGATAATGCCGACTGGTACTGTGTGTGCATGCATGCACGAGAGAAAGTTATGGTACAATTATGAAGAGAAGATGAATGTGTGGGTGTAAAAGACTAGGTGACTTCATAATCAATGTAAAGTAGAATTCAAATATTTGAATAAGAGATCATGATGTTTAAAACCCATGCATGCATGAATATAACTGAGATATGCGTGGTGTGGTTTGGAAACGAGCATGTTGTATTGTATACACATTGAACAAGGTAAGACTGATTTGTATTTGAGTATGGCAGGCATCGTTTGGCCACATTGCATCCGTGCATGGACAGACTATTCTAATTGGAGATGATGGATGGCTTTCGCATCATATTATATTTTATATTTTTTATATAGTGTGGGGATAACTTTAACTTTGAAAGATGGTCATTGGATGAGGCCAATCCGATGGTGCAGAGATGGAAAATTTGAGCACAAGTGGCCGTTGGATATCATCTAGATTGCACCCGATTTTGCCACATGTACAATCGAGACGACTCCATGGTTGAACTTAAGCATAATGCACAAACCTCAAAACACAAGCACTTCTTCTTTGTTCTAGAATCTTCCATATCAGAATTACCCAAATGTTTTTCTACATGATTTGCCATTATTTGTTTTTACTTTATGCCTTACAACGCACAATTCCATGAATCTTGAAGTAGATTAGCTTTCTTATAAAAACTAGAAGATTTTGAATGAAATGAACTATGAGAATTAAATGAACATCTACATCATGCATATATGACTCAAAGCTCACGTGCTATAATGTGGTATTTATTCATAATTTGGTTGCCAAATCCTATGCGTGAAATGCACGTGTACCTTACTAGTCTAAATGGTGTTTGTTGTGTGTGTGTGTTGTGCTTGTTAAACACATTGTATGTAGTATATCATACATGGTTTAGATTCCGAACATCTAGCTAGAGCATACATGTACTATGATTCAAATTCAACATAAAATCTATACATATATTTGAATTTGAGATTGTATGTACATGTAGTTTGTTTTTATATAGGAATTTACTTCTCCTATATTCATGTCATGTGTTGTGAAGATAATATTTAGATGGTTGTATAACTAACCCGAGCACAATCCCATTCAAACAGGGAAAATGTACTCAAATTTAGTCCATATGCTAGACAACACACATTCTTTTTTTATTGTTGAGGGAAGTGCAAATTGTTTTGGTATTGTACACGTTATGTTTGTTGTCCTGATTGTTTTTATTTTTTGTTGTATTTGAATGCATTTCTAGTAATATAGTAAAACATGACATAGCTCTCTCTAGTGATGAGGTGCGAATTATCTTTTTTTGGGTACACGTTAAGCTTG